>NW_016803808.1:3806030-3884071 GCF_001698545.2 Rhinopithecus bieti | reverse complement strand
TGCCACATAAATGTCTTCTTTTCAGAAGTGTCTGTTCATATCCTTTGCTCACTTTTTGATGGCGCTGTTTGGTATTTTTCTTGTAAATTTGTTTAAGTTCCTTTTAGATTCTGGATATTAGCCCTTTGTCAGATGGGTAGACTGCAAAAATTTTCTCCCATTCTATCAGTTGCCAGTTCACTCTGATGCTAGTTTATTTTGCTGTGCAAAAGCTCTTTAGTTTAATTAGATCCCATTTGTCAACGTTGGTTTTTGTTGCCATTGCTTTTGGTGTTTTAGTCATGAAGTCTTTGTCCATGCCTATGTCCTGAATGGTATTGCTCAGGTTTTCTTCTAGCGTTTTTATGGTTTTAGGTCTTACATTTAAGTCTTTAATCCATCTTGAGTTAATTTTTGTATAAAGTGTAAGGAAGGGGTCCAGTTTCAGTTTTCTGCATATGGCTAACCAATTTTCCCTACACCATTTATTAAATAGGGAATCCTTTCCCCATTGCTTGTTTTTGTCAGGTTCGTCAAAGATCAGATGGCTGTAGATGTCACACCCTCACTTCTAATGTGACATTATCTCGCTTCCTCCTCCTGGTCCACTTCCCTATAAAGGTGATGTCCTTTGGCATACACTTCAGATCAGCACATCTGCGTGTAGCACTCCAGGCTTCATCCTTCTTCCCAGCTTTCCCCAGCCTTGTAGTCCACAGTGCCTCCTTTGCCAGTCCCAGGGATGATATTCAAACTATTAGGCATGCCATGAGCATAAGCCAATCAGAGCAGACACCAGCCACAGCAGAGCAGGGAGCTGCTGGCTTATGCAGAGGGTTGCAAAGGGAAGGTGGCAAATCTAAGAGAAGAGATGAGATGCAGGAATGAGGCCACTTAGGAGACTGGGGACAGTGACTACAATGGGTATTTCTAAATTTCTAATATTTTAATCATTGGCAAGGTCATAGCAGTGTATACTGTATGAATCTACCAAAGAAGAAAACATTTTTGGAATTGCTTTTTAGCTTCAACTGAGAAATGCATCTGCTATGGACTGAATCTTTGTGCCCCCTAAAATTCATCTGTTGAAGCTCTAGTCCCCAGTGTGATGGTATGATGAGGTGGAGCCTTGGGAGGTAATTAGGTTTAGATGCGCTCTTGAGGGCAAGACCTCCATGATGGGATTTGTGCCCTTACAAGAAGAGGAGGAAACCAGAGCTCACTCTGTGTCATGTGAGGACAGTGGGAGAAGGCAGCTGTCTGCAAGCCAAGGAAAGTGGGCATCACTAGAACCCAACCATGCTGGCACCCCGGTGGCAGAGGTCCAGTCTCCAGAACCATGAGATAGAAATTTCTGTGGTTTAAGCCACCCAGCCTATGATAGGTGTTCTAGCAGCCTGACCTAAGACAGCATTCTAAAAAGACCTGAAAAGATGCTTGCATCCTAAAGGGCATCAAAGTGATTTCAAATCCACAAAATCAACCTGGACTGAAGGCACCCCAATGCTCAGTTCTTCCCCAGGCTGCCCCAACACAGAGCTCATCAACCAGCTATAGAAACTGGAACCCCAAAACTAAGGCGTTAGTCAGTTGAGTGACCCAGCATCTGGCCTCAGTGAGGGAAGCTGACTTCCAAATAAAATCAGGCTTCTGCAAAGACACTGTGCAACCTGTGACAGTACTAGGACACCCGAGCCAGCCCCCTGGAGTCATAGCTCAGCCACTAAATGCCTTAGCAGATAGACCTTTGAAGATAAAATCTACAGCATTAAGTGATATAACCATTTATCAGCTCAAAAGAATGAATTAGGAAAGCAGAAAGAGACTGAATATGCTAACAAATCATATCATTTCATGGGAAGAATGTAAATGCTGTTTGCCTATTGCCATTCACTTTGGCACGCACCCATTTCATCATTGACCTAGAACCTGGGGTTGGTGAGGAGAATAACTACACTCTGAGGACTTCATTCGTCTCACATTTCCCCTATTCCACAGTTTCCAGTGTACGCCAGACCCATAGAAAGGTCTCAGAAGACTTGCTGAAGGACTGGGTTGATTGGCTAAGCTAAGCTAGCACAGGAAAGGGACAGACCCTTAGGAGAGCTATTGTCAATCTCCTAGATTCAAATACGTGTTCCTGTGTACTTAGGAAAGCGAAATTGAATTTTCCTTTAACCTAAAGCCTAACATTAATATAATATATAATAAAACCACATACATCTAAAAGGAGCATCAAAGATGTAAGAAGAACATTATCCCCTCCAAGGGTGCGCATGGGAACACTTTCTTTTTTTTTTCTTTTTTTTTTTTTTTGAGACAGAGTCTTGCTCGTCACCTACGGGGGGCTGGAGTGCAGTGGCCACAATCTCGGATCCACTGCAACCTCCGTCTCCTGGGCTCAAGCAATTCTCCTGTCTCAAGCCTCCTGAAGTAAGCTGGGGATTACGGCCGTGTGCTACCACGCCCGGTCTTAATTTTGTATTTTTAGTAGAGACGGGGTTTCACCATGTTGGCCAGGCTGGTCTCAAACTCCTGACCTCAGGTAATCCCGCCCTGCCTCAGCCTCCCAAAGTGCTGGGATTACAGGCCTGACCATCGCGCCCAAGCCAGGAACACTTTTGAATAAACCTTCTGTCTCTGCATCCCTTGTTCCTTCTGTCTCATCAAAGGAGCTGTGCAGCTGTAGCTCAACTGTTCCTTTCTAATGCAAGGGTAAATACTAACCAAAGATAGATAGATAGATAGATAGATAGATAGATAGATTTTTTTTTTTTTTTTTTTTTTTTTGAGACGGAGTCTCGCTCTGCCGCCCAGGCTGGAGTGCAGTGGCCGGATCTCAGCTCACTACAAGCTCCGCCTCCCGGGTTTACGCCATTCTCCTGCCTCAGCCTCCCGAGTATCTGGGACTACAGGCGCCCGCCACCTCACCCGGCTAGTTTTTTGTATTTTTTAGTAGAGATGGGGTTTCACCATGTTAGCCAGGATGGTCTCAATCTCCTGACCTCGTGATCCTCCCGTCTCGGCCTCCCAAAGTGCTGGGATTACAGGCTTGAGCCACCGCGCCCGGCCCCAAAGATATTTTTGGAATTATCTCTCATGCAATAAGGGGAAGAGACTGCCTTCCTCCTCCTTCTCTGAGAGCATTTACTATAGGACACGTGTCATTGTAAATTCTTTCTCTGTCCCTTTGAGACGTTGTAAATCTTTTGAAAAGCTAAATAAGCCTGTGGCTACCTGTAAAACTCAGGAGTGTTTCCTAAGAGACCTGGAGGCCACCTCCTTGAAATGTAAATATGAGGGAAGACAGCACCCCATCTCCTAATTTCCGTGAGAAGGTAAGAGAGAGCCTATTTGGCAGGGGACTTGCTCCAAGATGCAAAACTATCTCCTGTCTAGATGGCTTTTTTTCCCCCTTGGGTCTTGGGTAAAAGCAATTAGCTAATGCAGATTACCACGTGATTTCAAGATGAACTAAGAAGGATAAAGGGTGCTGTCAAGTGCTCTTACTTGAGGACTAGTTATGGTTTATCTTCAGAACATGTATGCAATGGGTTGTATTTGCTTGGCTATAAAAAAGGGTGAGTTTCTCTCTGTCACGTTATTATTACTGTCATCCATCCCTCATCCTATGTGTTCTCAAAGCGTGTGAGTGAGGACACGAGAAGAAAAGGTGGTCATTGGTTAGAGGACAGGAGAAGAAAAGGTGGTCATTGGTTAGAGTCCCTTATGCTCTAACAGTAGCTTTGAAATGTCACATTGCAATGTGAATGAAGGTCTCTAATTTAATACAAACTGGTCTCTTTTGATTCATGACCAAATGCACAATACTCTTTCCTGTGTAGAATCATCAAGTGTGGTACAGGAGAAAGAACACAGGATTTGACATCAGAAAGGTTGGCTTTGTGTCTCAGCCCTGCCCCTTGCTAGCTGTGTGACTTTGTCAAGACATTTAATCGCACTGAATTTCAGTTTGATTGTGTCAAGGAGATCTCTTGGATTCCTTTCATTGTTGCTTTTCATACAATGGACCAGAAAACCTACACTAGTAGAAAAACTGGCAACATTTGAATCAATTCTGTGGCTTATTTAAAAAATAATAATAACTGGCTCAACGTTGCCACATATGCCTACTATCACATGGTTGCCAAAGTCCCAGAGGCTCGAGGAGCTTGGGAGGGGGAGGGTTGAGGGGGTGCTGGGGTGGGAAGAGAGGCTGAGGCTGCTCTTAAACAGACGAGATCTGATCCAGACCTGGAGGAGCTTTGGACGACAACCAGGAGAGATGAGCAGAGAAGAGACAGGGGACAGGGGAGAGCGTGGCTGGGAGTAATAGTGGAGCCACACGTTTAGCAAACCTTAGGCAATGGGAAAGTTCAAAACGTGTTTAGGATTCACTTGCAGGTTATCAAACAGCCCTATGGGTTTGTTGAGCCGTTAATATGGGAAGACAGGCTGAGACCGATTTGTCATGGCCTCAGATGGCAGCCTAAGGAGTTAGCGTTTTGTCCTGAAGGTCCTGGAGAGCCATTAAAAGCTTCTAAGCAGGAAGTAAAACATTATGAAACCTCTGTTTTATTAAATGAATCTGGCTATGGTGGGCATTTCATATGCCAGGCAGCAGCTGAGGTAGAAAGGGCTTCTATGATGGTCCAGATGGTTGGTGATCAGGTCAAGCTATGACCATTGATTGATTGCCATGGAAACTGAGGAAGGAACAGTGCATTTCCATCATTTTGAGTTTATGAGAATGGATCACTCCAGCAATAAGGCCGCCAGTCACCACTCAGGCTCAAGGTGGGGCCATGGCAGCCTCTCTGCAGTGCGTTAAGTCCTGATCCCACCCTGTGAGATGAGAGTCCTTGTAGCTTTATCTCTTAAATGTCCTTCTTGGATTTGGGAAAGCTGAATCTTCATTTGTTTCCACATTCATCCATAAAAGAAGGGCAAGAAATCCAGGGAGAAAAAAGTGATTCCAGGATTGTGCCCACATGTTTCCCTGTCAGGAGCCCTGGAGTGTCAGACCACACTGGCTGGCTGTTTCAAAAAGTCTGTGACAGCCACCTTTCCCCAACTCAGAAACAAAACAGAACAAACAAAAAAATCTACTACTTTAAAATCCCAGTGGAATTGCGCTTCCTATAAATGTGTTTTTGCTGATTGTTTTTGCATGATGAATGGTTCCCAGGGTTACATAAAATTCTAGGGACCCCTCTTTCCCATGGAGAGAGAAAGAGGATCAAGTCAGGAACGGGTGAGGGGACCCAGAGACAGACATCACCTACTTCCAGCGGTGCTGTGGGCTCTCTCTGGGTCCTGGTTTGGGAATTGAAGTTCCTGTCCCTACTGTTCTCATCCCTCTGAGAGGAATTAGGCTCTGAGGATTCCTGTCAGGATGAAACTTGGAGAGTTCCCTGTCCCTGAAAATACTCTCAACATCACAGGCTGCATCTAATGGCATCCATGCATCTAATGGCAATTCCTTCGCATTCCCCATGTTAATAAAATACTGGAAAAAAATTATTGTCTACATTAGAATTTTATAAATATGGACCATAGTTTATGATTCTTACAAGAATTCCTTGAGAAAGCATCCAGTTACACGGAAAAGCTGGCGAGACCTGTCTAAAAGCCCAAAGCGGACCAGCAAATGGAGAACAGAATCAAAACTCCCAGTCTTGTTGCACGGCTCCAGCCTCCCCAAATTCCAGTCACTGCCCCCTTCAGCAAGCCAGTGCCTGGGAAGCCCGATGGGGGACATGTTGACCTGCGTCACCGGGAAGCTCCAGAAGCATCGTGATTCCCCACCCTCCCTGCCTGCCCTTTACCTTAGCTTTCAGAGGAAAGTCTCATCTCCTCATCAGAAGGTACATTGTCAGGACCCGGCTCAGCTTCCATTAACTTCAGATAAAGGCCCCTGCTCATGGGAACCTGGGTCTCTTGGTGGATTCTCCTTTTTCTTCTGATTTTCTAGTTCTCAGCAGGCTGGGCCACCGCTGGGTGGCTGCTGTTAGCACAGGCATGGCTGGCCCTGGTCTTGCCCTTCATTCCCTCTTCCCTCCTGTTCCTTCCCTCAGGCCGCCTCTTCCCCTCCCATCCTCTCTCCCTCTCCAGCTTGCTCTCATGCGTGCCCTGCACACAGGCTCTCCCAGGAAAGGCCATTGTTGGGCGGCAGGATTCTGATGCTCCCCACGGGCACTATGACATCAGCATTTGGTGGTGCTCAGAGGAGGAGAGAAAGAGATGAAGAGGAGTGAGCAAGGCTTCAGGAGGAAGCATGCAGGAGACCAGCCCTGGATTCAGACTTGAGCCTCATCCACACCAGAGGCCAATAGAGAAGGCTTGGATTACAGCAGGGGCAGGTTCTTTCACAAAATCAAATTTCTCTTCACTGATTTCTGAATTCACAGCAAGCTAACTAGAAGAGATTTTTAATTCAGAATGTTGCACTCCAACGAACTGAGAAAAACATTGAGGGAGGGAATTACGGAAATTTGATGGTATCTACTAAGTTTGATTTTGAGAGTTTTGTAATAAATGTTGTTGAATAGAAAAGGCATCAAGTCCCTATATATGAGCTCTTTGAAATGCCTAAATCAGAGGGATAAAACGATGAATAATTACAGTATACAATTTTTGAATTATTGTCAAATCAACGAAAATTAGAAGTTTTTAACATGCTAAAATGGAAAGTTCTTCAACAGAATGGAATCCTTTAAAATATGACAGAACGGCCGGGCACGGTGGCTCAAGCCTGTAATCCCAGCACTTTGGGAGGCCGAGACGGGCGGATCACGAGGTCAGGAGATCGAGACCATCCTGGCCTACACGGTGAAACCCCGTCTCTACTAAAAAAAAAAAAAAATACAAAAAACTAGCCGGGCGAGGTGGCGGGCGCCTGTAGTCCCAGATACTTGGGAGGCTGAGGCAGGAGAATGGCATAAACCCAGGAGGCGGAGCTTGCAGTGAGCTGAGATCCGGCCACTGCACTCCAGCCTGGGCGGCAGAGCGAGACTCCGTCTCAAAAAAAATAATAAAAAAATAAAAAAATAAAAATAAAATAAAATAAAATATGACAGAACTGCCACTTAAGCATCAGAAGTCTGCTCAGGCATGACTCTGGGAGCCCAAACTTTTCACAGAACAGCAAGGAACCTCCCTGTGCTCCTCAATCCCAGTTTTTTTGTTTTGTTTTGTTTTGTTTTTTTTTGAGATGGAGTCTCGCTCTGTCGCCCAGGCTGGAGTGCAGTGGTGCCATCTCGGCTCACTGCAAGCTCCGTCTCCCGGGTTCATGCCATTCTCCTGCCTCAACCTCCCAAGTAGCTGGAACTACAGGCACCTGCCACCACACCCAGCTAATTTTTTGTATTTTTAGTACAGACGGGATTTCAACGTGTTAGCCAGTATCGTCTCGATCTCCTGACCTCGTGATCCACCCGCATCGGCATCCCAAAGTGCTGGGATTACAGGCATGAGCCACCGCGTCCGGCCCTCCTTCCCAGTTTTTACATAGATGCTTAGGATTCGAGGGGGTTTTCTTCTCATTAGCAAGACTCTGGCACCATCACTATGTCTAGTAGCAAATCTCTACATTCAGGATAGAAGGTGCAACTTAGAAATATCAGTTCATGAACCATGGGTCATCCCTTTGGGAAAATGCAGAGTCAAGCCAACTCTCTTGATCTTCCAGGCATACAAAACCTGCTTGCCCCTCCCCACTTTGAACAGTGCTTTTGAACTTTGATGGAAAAGCCACATTTGGAAGGCAAGTTATTACAGGGAAGAGATTTTTTTTTTTTAGTTTGTCTCTAGTTCATGGTACCTTGGATAGATGCGTGTTCACTGCAGAGTCCTACAAAGCACGCTCTCATGTTCAAAGGCAGGGCAGTAGTTTCTAGTAACAGCGTGGGATTTGTATATTACCTTATTGACTTTTTTTTTTTTTTTTTTTTTGAGACGGAGTCTCGCTCTGTCGCCCAGGCTGGAGTGCAGTGGCCGGATCTCAGCTCACTGCAAGCTCCGCCTCCCGGGTTCCCGCCATTCTCCTGCCTCAGCCTCCTGAGTATCTGGGACTACAGGCGCCCGCCACCTCACCCGGCTAGTTTTTTGTATTTTTTAGTAGAGACGGGGTTTCACCGTGTTAGCCAGGATGGTCTCGATCTCCTGACCTGGTGATTCGCCCGTCTCGGCCTCCCAAAGTGCTGGGATTACAGGCTTGAGCCACCGCGCCCGGCCACCTTATTGACTTTTTATTATGCACCAGCACCTTTTAAATCATATGCTAATCTAGCACATTCAGTTGTTCTATATAAGAGAGTGTGGTTATTCCTAAAATATTTACCAATCATTTGTTCTAAGTGCTAGGCTCTTCTGTAATATTTCAAGATCATGTCAACCCTTCCTTATTAAAATTTGGGAACTAAAAAACAATCACTTGCTTCTGAAATCATGATTCTCATTCTCAAAAGTGTACAGTATTCTACTGAGACTGGAAGGGGTGTTACTGAAGCCTGCATGTTCAGTAGGCTACAAGATTCCGGCTTAGGTAACACTTCCGCCAGCCTTAGAGTAAGATCACGTAGCTTTGCATTTTCCCAACCCTGTAATCTTGGGCTGCACATCTATTAGCCTGAAACAAAGGAATTCATTTCTCCTAGGCTTCTCTGCAGGTCATGCCAACGCCAGCCTTAACAAACTGCAGTCCCTACTGTCCCTACTGGCCCTTACACCGCAGAGCCGTGAGGATGATGGCTCTCCTGTTTGGAAGAGAATGACGCAGGACGAAAGGGGTGGGCAAACCATGGTCTAAGTATGAGATCTGAAGCTGCTTAATCTACAAAAGAAAACCCCGTGTGAGGAATGGAAGATGGAGATGTGGAGGCCTAGTGTCGAAGGGCTGGCATTCAGGGGAAGGATGACATTTGTCTGTAATCTCAAAGGCTATGAAGGATGGAGCTGGATGGATTTGGGTTCATCATGAAAAGGACCTATGAGTAAGTCAGGCCTGCATAAAGGTGATCTGGAAGCCCCCAGCTGCACCCTCAATTGGACAGGGGCTGTGGAGGGGTTTTGAACATGACTTAGCAAATGGAGCCAGATTCCTTCAATGCTCTATCCAGTCCTAACTCAATGAATCTTCTTTTTCTCTGTCTTCCAAACTGAACTACTATAGCTCTTGCAAAACCAATTGGATAATTCTGTGTTAAGCTTCCCGCTCCCACCCTAAGCAACCACAGATGAATGATGGTTGTTGCAGAGATGGGCAAGTCTGGGTTCTGAGAGCTGCCATTGAACTTCTCTGTGCTGAGCTGGCATTAGCTCCTCTCCTCTCCCCTCCCCACCCTGCTTAGAGGATGCTCTCCACATTTGGAGGTTTGTGCCACACTTCTAAGTGACCAGTGCTTCTCTCCCATGAGAAGAGAAGGGACAGGAGGACTCTGTCTGAAGGTTCTGAGTTTCAGATTTGCCCATGGGCCAGACATCAGGCTCTGTCCATGAGGTGACCCAAGTCACCAGAGGAAAAGTGACTGTCCCCAATCTCCACATTAAATTTGCCCTGGGCCTCAACCAAACGCTACACTTTTTCCTCCTAGAATAGTGAGGATATAGGCCCGGTTAAAAAAAAAATCCCACAGGTCCTTCTGGAGTCTGGGGTGTGCTGGATAGGGTGTGGGGAACTGGGGACCTGGGTTCTGGCTAGTTCTCTGTCCCTTACTATGAGACCCTGCACAAGTCACCTGGGGACCTCAGTCCTCACACTGGAAAGTGACACAATGGGAAATAGAGGACAACCAGCACACCTTTTAGCCATGACCTATAATTTACATCTCTATGAGGTGACTTCACAGGCACAGATCATCTTGCATCCTCACCCCTGACACACACACACGCACGCACGCACACATGCGCACACACGCACGCACACAGTACAGTAACTGTCAATCTCAGGTCTGAGATACCCCAGGGCATCTCTAATCATCTCAAGCATATTGATATCATTTCAGAAGAAGGAATTAATGCAAATTCACCTTGATTTTAAAATAGGTAACATCCCACCCAATACTTTCTCCCCTCCCTTCCCTGGGGACGTGTAAGTAAAGATTCAGGCACAGCTAACCTAATTGGAGGAAGTTCTGAGCAGAGTTCAGCACAGTCTAGATAAGGAATCAGTTGGGAGTTTCTGGAATCTCAAATGGAAGAGATGGATGGAGTTAGAGAGCAGGGCATGGGCAGACAAGGACTCGCCCTGTCCTAGCATTACTCAGTCTGAATTCTCTTCTCTCACACTTTGCTTCATATGCGTAACCTGACACCATACATCTGCTTGGTCCATGCTCAACTCAGCTGCAGCATCCTCAGGAGACAGCTGGATCAGCTAGAGAGCTTCAGAACGAGACACATCACTCTGCCAGACACCCGCACTGCTCTAGCTCCAGGATCCAACATCTGACCACATGTCGGCAGCCACCGCTGCCCTGGCTCCACCATTTCTCCCCAGGTCTAAGCTTAAGCTGCACCACATTGCTTCCATTTCTTCACACTTGCTCTGTTCCCTTCTACCACAGGGGCTTTGTGCAAGCTCAGCCCCAACACGAATCTTCCCCCTTCTTCACCTGGTCAATAGCCACTCATTCTTCAATCTTAGTTCAAGCATCACCAGCCTCCCTGGCTATGTCAGTTCTCCCTGTTAGACACCCTGGCTGTTCCACATATCTTTTATTCAAAATAGTTACATATTAAAGCATTCCATTTGTGCTTACAACTATTGTAGAATTACCTCCCAGCAAACAGATGCTACAGGAGGGAAGAGACCTTTTCTGCTTAAGTATCTAGTGCAGTGCCTGACCCTTAATAGGTGCTCAACAAAAAATTTTAAATGAATGCTTAAATACCATATCATGGGTCATGTCTGGTTGCAAAAAGATATTCATCATAATAAAAATAATAAACTATAATTAAAATATACTCATCATCATGAAAATAAATGAACTAGGCATATACTGGTGTTAAAGGTATCATTGCCTCTATTGTGGGCCATTTTAGGATGCAAGGCACAGTAGGGGTAAACAATTAAGAGAGGCTTCTGTGGTCTAGGAATGCAAGATCTAGTAAATATATAATGTCTCCAGCAAGAGAAAGGAGGACAAGCAAGTCAGAGTAAGCTGCCCACTGGGGTGGGAGAAGGGAATGATAAAAGGGAGGACTGGAAATATACACCAAAGTAAGTCATTAATACAACATTTCTATTCACAACTCAGAATTCACTGAACAAAAAATGGCCATTCTGTATAAGCTTCCAAGTAAATGCATTATTGTTGTATCTGATTGTGCTAGTGCCTGTCGCTAATCCATGCCACAATGATTCATGCTTAAAAAAAAAAAAAAAAAAAAGAAGCAATTGGCTATAAGGGCCACCACAGTGCATTTCTAGATAAGAGCTCAGTGACTGTTAAGGGGCACCTGTGTAAGAGCTCTGTTAACAATGCTAGGCAAGGAAGAACACCCCAGGGCAGATGCCAGATGGAGCAAGAGACAAACATGCATTTATTTTCCCTTTACTCCAGATAGCTCATTAAATTTCTTTTCTTTCTTTCTTTCTTTTTTGAGATGGAGTCTCGCTCTGTCACCCAGGCTGGAGTGCAGTGGCGCAATCTCGGCTCTCTGCAAGCTCCGCCTTCCGGGTTCACACCATTCTCCTGCCTCAGCCTCCAGAGTAGCTGGGACTACAGGCGTTCACCACCACGCCCGGCTAATTTTTTTCTATTTTCAGTAGAGACGGGGTTTCACCTGGGGTTAGCCAGGATGGTCTCGATCTACTGAACTCGTGATCCACCCGCCTCGGCCTCCCAAAGTTCTGGGATTACAGGCGTGAGCCATCGCGCCCGGCCTAGCTCATTAAATTTCAAGGAAACTTCAGAATTTAAAACTCACAGCAATGTAAAGAACAGGAGGGGCATCTTCAATGGAGAAGATACTTCAACAAATTTGGAAGGTGAAAGCAAAGGGAAAGTCTGACTAAAATAACATAGAGCAAGCTACACCCTGGACTTCCTGCAAAGGGGGCTGCAGTGAGGGAGAGGCCCATCTGCCCACAGAACTCAAGCAGGCACTGGCCTCAGGAGCCCCAGATAACAGCCAACTCCTGGATTTTTTATTCCAGAATGAACTCTATCAGTTGGAGCTTCCAGGCAAGTTTTTTTATCCCGTCCATGCTAAATAAAAACAACCAAAAAGTGCCAGGCATCTGAGGAAACCCTGCAATGTAAAGAGGAAAAATAACAAACAGAGGAAACAATTCCAGAAAAAAATAAAAACAATGAAGGGAACAGAAGAGAAATTACTAGGAAAAAACAGCCCCAGATCAGAAGCTCAGATATGAGATGCTATTTCATTCATAAAACAAAAAACAGAATAGTGCTGTAAAGAAGAAATAATTAGAGAACAAAAAAAGAAGTTTGAAAAGTAAACAATTTGGATTGTGAAAATAATAACAAACAATAGAAAGTGAAATTTACAAAATCTGCCAAATCACAGACCAAAAAAGTCGGGCAATAGAAGATAAAAGAGATAGAGAACCACTCCCTACATCCTTAGCCACCACCCTTCTTGTTTTTCCACTTTCCTTTTATCTCTTGGAATATCTCATCAGCTGATATCTATTAGAGGAGAAGGGAATTGTCCCCCAAGAGACTAAGTTCTGAGCAGATGAATGAAAAATGGCTACCTCCAGGTACATCAGTGCGAAGTTTCAGGACACAAAGAGTTAGCAGAAGATCCTAAAAGCTTCCAATAGGAAAAAGTAAAATAAAAGCTCACCTAACAAAGAAACGAAAGCCAGACAGGCATAGCAGGAACATTTGCTGCTAGAAGGTAATGGAACAATGTGTACAAAATTCTGTGAGAACTGAACATCAACCTCAAATTCTAAATTCAACCCAACTCAAATGTGAAGCCAAATTAGAGATTAAGACATGCGAGGATTCAAAGTATATCTCCACACACCTGTAATCCCAGTACTTTGGGAGGCAGAGGCAGGCGGATCACTTGAGATCAGGAGTTCGAGACCAGCCTGCCCAACATGGTGAAACCTTATCTCTACCAAAAATACAAAAAATTTAGCTGGGCGTGGTGGTGGGCGCCTGTAATCCCAGCCTACTCGGGAGGCTAAGGCAGGTGAATCACTTGAACTCAAGGGGCGGAGTTTGCAGTGAGCTGAGATTGCTCCACTACACTCCAGCCTGGGCAACAAAGCAAGACTCCACCTCAAACACATACATATATATATTCTGACCCCCTTTTCCTGGGAGGTTACCTGGAAATGTACTCCAGCTTTTGCTTATTGTAAAAGAGTAAACTAAGAAAGAAGAAAACAGCGATTGGGTAACAGTAGCTCCAGTGAGGGCCTCCCAAGACGCAGCTCTGTGGGAGGACTTAGGAGCAAGCGGAAGAGAGAGATCTCCTGGAGAGAGGTCCTGGGAAAATAGGGTTACCTACACAGGGAGCTGACAGTCTGGGGAAACTAGAGAGTGTGATAAAGGCACTAAAAATAAGGAAGCAATGAAAAGAATTAGAAACTACTGAAAGAGAGCAACTTCTTGTAGAGGTAGAATAGTGCTTAAGAACAAGGTCTCTGAACCTCTGTGGGTTTGAATTCTAACCCTGCCACTTTCTAGCTGTGTGACCTTGAGCAAATGACTCAGCCTTTCTGTGCTCAGTTTGTCAGCTCTCAAGCAGAAATCATAATGGGACCAACTTAGAAGGCCGTTGTGAGGAATAAATGAGTTAATATTTCTGATGCTCTTAGAAGAAAAGAACCTGTCACCTGATTTGTGGTATGTAAGGTTTGCTAAATACATTTTTTAAAAAATTCTAAAAGCCGTATGAAAAATATGGTCATCCAAATAGAAGGAATAGATCCCAATGATAACAAGGTAATAGGCTTAAAAATAAAGAATGCGATGGTTTCCACGTGATCGGCTAATGTCAAAGTTTAAGGACATTGTCTGTTTGGAGGGTGCGGGGGATGGGCAGGGAGTAGTATTTTTCCTAACAGTAAAAAAGAGAGGCAAACATAACCTCCAGGAAAAACATCCCCCATATCTCTCCCTACCAAGAAAAGTCTTTACAAGTAAGGCAGTATCTGAACGTAGAACAAATTAAAATATGACGAGATTATGCATAAATGCTAGAGTATGAGAAAGGAGATCATTGGCATGTGATGCTCTGTAGAATCAGCCAGACCCTCCTCTATCAGGCATGAATCCACAGGGCAATGTGCAAAGACGCGTCAATCAACTGGATAGGAACAGGAGACTGTGGCCTTCATTGTGAGCCAGTATTTCCCAGTTGATTCTATAGGACCAGTCACATAAATCGCCTTGATCACATTTTCAAAATAAATCTAAATCTAGACAAAGTTTCCCTTCCTCCCCCGACAAAACGTGCTCCCTCCAAGAAAACCAAAATTTAGGTCCAGTCCTTTCCCAAACCTAAAGACAAGAAATAAAAACAATAAGCAAAATATGGTTTCCAGGAGGTGGGCCAGGATAAGCTCGAATTCTGGGAATTGCTGTTCTTATTAGAAATGTCGCAATCAAAGTACACATCAGCCAAGAGGGAGGCACAACGTAAATGGTGTTGCTGTTTCTGGTGTCACAGATTGTCCCAGCATTCCAGGCCTTTTGCTGTCTTTACTCTTGTTTGGGGATGGAGCCGGGGCAGAGGGGTTGGTGAGTGTGTATTTCTTTGGGTTTCTGTATTCCACAGCTAGATTCTTCAAACCAAGAGCTCGACCTCCTAGAAAAACTTTCCCTCAAACATGCCTCCAGTCAACGGAGAATGAATTGCTGGCTTCTCTGCCCTCACGAGTCCACAGGCAACTCTGTCATAGCACCTGTCACATGGCACTGCCATTATGATCCTGCTATCCCCTCCCCTGCTTGGTGAACTCCAGAAGGAAAAGACTACCCATAACACACTCATCACTGTGTCCCCAGTGCCTAGTGCAGTGGCACAGTCACTAGTAGGGAGGGAGAGAGAGGGACAGTGTCAGGGAGAGGCACAGAGAGAGAGAGGAGAGCGGGAGAAAGAGAGTGAATGAGAGGGAGAGGGACAGCGGGAGGAGAGAGAGACTTTGAGTCTTATTTTCTCCCCTGTTGCCCTTCCTCCTCATTTTTGGTTTTCTCATTACTAAACATTCCTGGAATTTAGGAACCTACCTTCTACGGATAGCAGGACATAACAATGATCAATGATCAATGCCGGGATAGAAGGAGAGGTGTGGGTTGGAAGCCTGCCTGATGCCCCAGCCACCTCCCCATGCCATGCGGCCTCCAGTGTGAGTCCGTGCTCCAGACCATGCATCAAACTGCCAGCTGGTCACCTGCCTTGGGAAGTTCCAAGGGGAGTTCACACTCAGCCAGGCTAACAGTGGACCCCGAACTGCCTTCCTGCCTCCAGGCCCACCCCTATGGCTGTACTCTCACAGGGCTGCAGATCTGGAGGGTTTGCCTGCTTGGGGCCTTTCAATCCGCCTGCCCTGGCCCCTCACATACCATTACCTGTAGGATAAAGTTCAAGGTCCTCAGAAAAGCAGACGAGGCCTCCTCTCATCAGGGCCCATCCTCCTCCTCCATTTTCATCCCCTCTTCCAATCACATCCCCCAGACCTCTCTTACCTCTGTGCTTGGTCAACTGGTATGGCTCTTTCAATACCCTGCAGAACACTCACCTTCTCTTGGAAGCATTTTTCTGAAATTGCTTCTGAACCCCCCACCCACGCAAGCTGTTACAAGCCCTACTTCTCCCCTCCCATGAGGCCTGTGGTGAACAGCAAGCTTAGGATTCAATGAAATCCTGCTGTAAGCATGTGGAATGCAACTCAGAGAAGTCAGGTAACTTGCTCAATGTCACACATGCTGTAAGTGGTAGAGCCATGACCCAGATTTTGCACTCCTGATCCAACACCCCTACCATGGATGGCGGCGGCTTTCTGCAATTTCACCCTTGAAGCAGGAGCCTCCTGCTTGGCACCTCCCGTCCTGAGCTCCCTGTGTCGCTGGGAGCCCAGCTCTGTGCAGAGTGGGGATGGAGGCCAGCAGATTGCCTTTCCTTACCTGCCTCTCGTGTGTCCTGCACGTCAGGCCAGAAGCACGGCTGGAAACCTGGTAGCCATGGGTTCCTGCCCCACAGTCTGGAGAATGGGACTGAACCACAGGAAGCTGCCCGAGGCCACCTCCATGATAATGGGGCCTGCACTCCCACCCACAGGTGAAGGGGGTCACTTACTTCGATTTCCTGCACCTTCTCACAGAGCGGGGCTTTTCTCCCTCCAGACGTAACTGCCACTAACTGCTCTCTCCTCAGGATTCCTGGCCTGCATTTGGCCCCGGTCCCTGCCAGTCCCCTTGGAAATAAAAATTTCTGCTCCTCACAGAGCGCCCAGGCCAAGCCTTCCTCGCAGCCTTCTTCATCCACGTCACTGACGCCTCTGGATTTGTCTCAGCGACGAACCTCTCACTCTGCCCGCGGCTGCGCTGAGCCTCAGGTGTCCTCTGCGAATCCTTGGTCCACTCTGTTTCAGTGTCCCTTTCTAACTGTGGCTCCTCGAGGGTGGAGACTAAGTGTTACTTTTGTTCCGTAGCCACAAGGCTTGGGCCAGGCCACAGTAGGGACACTAAGCATTCCGGTGTCATCACTTCTACCCTGCATCATTCCACAGCCCCTCTGGAGCCTCCCTACCCACACATGCTGCCTCCAGCCTCTCCCCCACAGTGGAAGCATCTCAGGGGTAAGATCTGTGGGCCTGTAGCAAATTACACGATGCCCCTGAAGCTGCAGCTATAGCTCCAGGGCAGGGTGAAGGCCCGAGGAGAAAGGAACGGGAGAGGGAGTCTGGGACCACCTCTGGGAGTGCCGGGAGGGGTTTGTAAACAAAATATCTTCCTACCCACACAGTAGAGGCTCAGAGAGTCTGAGGGCTGAGGGTAATGATGGCCTTTGGGCTGTGGAACATGGGATCTAGGAAGAGCCAAAAAGACAGCCTCGGGGGCAGACAGAGAGCAAAGCATGAAAACCAATCCCAGACATGCTGAAGGGCTGGGCCAAAGCCTGGGAACCAGGTGCAAGGCAAAGAGGCTGCGGCGGGAGGAAGAGGCAGAATCTGGGGAAGGGCCTTGAGGGGCTCGGGCGTGGGGCAAAGGCTCTCATTAGACGTGTGCAACTGCATTTGCAGTAACAAGCATCCGGTAAGGGCAACCAATGACATGAGTGTGAATGCAGACCTCTTCCTCTTGGCACTAGGGAGCCATTGAAAGTTTTTTAATCAGGGAGGTGACAAAATCCTATCTCTGCCTGGAGGAGGATTCATCTCAGGAAGAAGAGGTTAGGAAACAGCCAAAATGTTTGCAGCTCCATGGGGAGCTAATCAAGCATCCAGAAAGCGCTACAAGCAATCTCTGAAAGCATCAACGGAAAGGAATAGCCCTGTTTTGGAGACTGCAGATATCCACAGCAACAAACCGCAGTTGGACATGGAGTATTTTCTCTAATCTTAAAATGTAAAAGCGTAACGAGGACATTCTGTCACAACGGCACTCACATTAATGTTTGAAGACCACACATTTCGAATCCACCCAGGGTCTCTCATTATTGGAATCTGAAAAACAAAAACATTAGAAATTAATTAATACAAATGTTCTGGAATTAGGTGGTGGTAATGGTTGCATAACTTTGCCAACATACTAAAAACTCACTGAACTCTACACTTTAACATGGTGAATTCGGTGGTATTAAGCTATATGTCAATTTAAAAAAATAAATTAGTAAGAAGAATGTGTGGCTGGGTGCAGTGGCTCATGCCTGTAATCCCAGCACTTTGGGAGGCCAAGGCAGGCGGATCACCTGAGGTCAGGAGTTTGAGACCAGCCTGGCCAACATGGTGAAATCCTGTCTCTACTAAAAATACAAAAATTAGCTAGGCATGGTGGTGGGCAGCTATAATCCCAGCTATTCAGGAGGCTGAGGAAGGAGAATCACTTTAAACCCAGGAGCGGAGGTTGCAGTGAGCTGAGATCATGACACTTCACTCCAGCCTGAGCAAAAGAGCGAAAATCCATCTCAAACACACAAACAAAAAAGAATGTGGTGTCTTTTCTTTGAGCACATTCAACTATGATGTGTCAATTACATAGGGTGCGTTATAAGGTTGGAAACGCCCTGTCTCTCTTACACTTTCACTCTTTCTCCATCTTCACTTCCTCCCCAAAGCACGTGGATCCTATTGATAAAGGTATAAGGAGGTCAGGCGGCATGAACAAATGATGAAATTGGAAGTCAGAAGACATGACTCAAGTGCCGCCTCTGCTGTTTCTTAGCCACAGGACTTGTTTTCTCACCTGTAAAATGTAGGTAACAATAACCCCTGCCCTGTCGAGTAATGGGAGTTATTGTGAGCATTAAGTGAGTTCATTCAGGCAAAAAGGCAAAGCCCAATTCAGGTACTAGCTATTAGGACTGTTGGCATGGCGTTATCCTAGCAGGTAGGACATGTGCACTACCCCTTTCTCACAAGTGTCCCAGTTAGAACTGCACAAATGGCACACGGAGTAGGCCCAGCCTTCCTAAGGGATGTATTGTCCTAGGCCTAAAATTATACTTAAATTATACTGAAAAACATGTGTGCTCTAAGTTCAACTGCCAACAGCCCAGAATAAACAGCTCCAGAAGCCCCTAACCCTCTTCCCCTGTCCTGTCCCTCCTTGGCCCTGCACCCCACCTCATATTCATCTGACCCACTTAAATTTTCCAGCACATATTTGTTGACTGACTGTTAGTTAATGGTGTTGCTTTACATCATGACATAGAATAGCTCTAGGGTCATGTACTTTGCTAGGTACTGGGAACACAGCAACAAATGAGATGCAAATCTTGTCCATAAGTCACTCATAAGCTAGTGGAGGGCAGGAAGACAAGAGAGCACAGAGGAGGAAGTTAAGCGTCTGCCCACGGGTAATGCAAGGAAGGTTCCGTGCCTTCTGAAGGAGGGGACAGTTGAACTGCCTCTGCAGGGTGAGTGGGAACTCTGGGAGAGGAGAGGACAAGAAAGGCTGCTCCAAGCAGAGCAGAGAGCATGTTCAAAGAAACAAAGTCACTGCACATGTGTTGGGAACAGCAAGGTGCCCCTCGTGACTCCAGAGTAGTTGCGCACATGCAGTAGGTGTGAGGGGGTGCCGGGGAGACCATGGGGCAAGGAGGCAGGAGAGAATGAGGCCGGCATGGCGAAGGCCTCACATGTCCCCAGGAGGACCTCTGGCCTTGTGCTCTAAGCCAGCCAGTTTCATTTTTTTAAGAATGCCCTCCTCAAACAACAACTCTTGCTGGAGCCCATTATGTAATTAGAAAAAAGGTCAATGGCTATGGTCAAATGGGGAAGGGGCCTGGAGTCTTGGTTACAGAAACCCTGAGGCTCTCAGAGCAGTGTGAGAGCAGTCACTGTGCACCACTGGGGACTACAGAGGAAGGGAGGGATGATCAGATCTGTGTCTTACAAGGACCACGCTGACCTCCGAATGGGGGGTGCATTCGAGGCACAGAAGTGAACTTGAAGGTTGTTCTAGCAAAGGATGGCTGGGATGTGGACAAAGGTGAGGACAGTGGGACAAAGAGGAAGACGAGCTCTGAACACAACCACATGGTAGAATCACCAGGAAATGATACGCAACTTGGATTGGGGGATTGAAATACAGGAAACTTTCAACGATGCCTGAAGTTTCTAGTCTGGGTGACTAGGTAGATGATTATATCTCTCACTAAATTAGGAAAGCAAGAGGGAAGAATTTAGGGAGGAATAGTCTCCTGGAACCACATCCAAAATAAAAAGGATAGATTTTCCTTTAAGACAGAACCTGGGAAAGAAGGCAGATGTGTGTTATAGGATTCTATCCAATCTGGATCCTTGCTGGGGAAGCAGGGGTAAGGCCATTGATTTCTTTATCTATATGTTGCTTAATATGGAAGTTAATGAAGTCCTCATTTCAACTGAGCAATGCATTTGAAACACTTCTTGGAACCCAGTTGCTGCTTCTATTTCAGCTCCTTTGGAATATTTCAGCATGCTACAAAAAGTCATGCAACTTGGGTACAGATGTTCTGGACCATCCAACTCAAATTCTTCAGGGGCCACCAACACAGTCACACGGGCACCAGAATTCTCTGCCTACAATAGTTGGATTGATTTCACACTCACGAGGTAGGCTAGGAAAGCTGCCAGCAGTTTAAATTCACAGTGTTTGGATTTGGCACCGATTCAAAATGAAGTTTTAAATCAAATACAAGATATATTCTTGCACTGCCAGAGGAGCAATATCTCTGACCCCCAAGAGTCTGGTTTGAATTCAGAGATTAAATATAAACACAAGAGCACCAAAAATGGTGACCCAGTATATTTCAACAATAATTTCTTTCACAGCTAAGAAGAAAATAGGCTCATTCTGCCCACAACTATCTGTCTGTTGTAATTTGAAATTCCAATATAAAATGTGAAGCTCAGCCATTTGGATTCTGGCATCAAGCAGTTGGCAGTCATGGTGGAAGCCAAAAATGAACCTGGCTTTTAACTCCAGTTCTTCTACTAGGAGCTGTGTGGTCTTGGGCAATAAATTACCTTTCTAAGACTCAATATTCTCATTTGTAAAGAAAGGCTAACAATAAAATACTTACCTTAACTGATGTGAGAAGCAAAAGATAGAATACTGTGAAAATAGTAATGTACCACACAGATGTCAGTGGCTACTCCTGGATGATGGTCATGAAGTGGAAGATTCAAGGTCAGAAATAGGTGAGCATCTTCGGAGCAGCTGGTTTGCTTCTACCTTGCTTATATCATGAGCTGCATGATTGTTCAGGTCCTTGTTCAGTGCATTGGCTACCAGGGCCACATTCCTGTTTTCGGTGTGATCAGACTCCAGGAAACACATGCTTGGGTTAGCCTCCTTCTCAACTCTATTGTTTGTCTTGATTTCTTTCTTCCTCTTATTTCTCATTAAACATAGATTTATGTAACTGCTATGGATTGAATATTTGTGTCCCCACCCACATCCCTGCCACCATGAATGCATATATTGAAGTTCTAATCCCCAAGGCGATGGTATTTGGAGGTGTGGCCTTGCAGAAGGTGGGGGTTTATTAGGTGATGAAGATAGAGCCTTCATAAATTGGATTACTGCCCTTACAAAAAGAGACAGGAGAAATATAATCTCACTCTGCTATGTAAAGATACGGCAAGAAGGCAGCTGTTTGCAAACCCTGAAAGAGTGCACTCACCAGAACCTGACCATGCTGGCACCTGATCTTGGTCTTCTAGCCTCCAGAACTATGAGAGATCAATTTGAGTGAGTTATTTAAGTCACCCAGTTTATGATATTTTTCTTATAATAGCCCAATCTGGCTAAAACAGAAATCCTGTTGTGTTTTGAACCATTTTTTGTCCGTGGATATATACAGCAAAGGATAGACAGGTGATAGATTAGATAGATAGATAGATAGATAGATAGATAGATAGATAGATGTGATAAATAGAAAAAATGGAAAAAATGCTTAGAGAATGAACACAGTAAATGTAGATAGATGAGCAAAGGGAAGACGGATACTTTCCTGCCGTCTTTCTCTGGGTTATGTTGTTTGCTTGCTCCCTTGACTGTGCCAATTATTACTGTGTAAAAAGTACTTGAAATAGAACCTCCAAGACTGGTCTTAGTCAGGGCCTCTGCCACTTGAGAGTGGAATCATACTGACCATTGTGTTACCCTCTCTGAGTTTCAGTTTTCTCTCCTAAAGAACTTACATGATACTGCCTACCTCATGTAAGTTCTGCTATGAGAGTCAAACGGAAAATGTACTTGAAAGTAACCAGCTCATGGTAGATACTCAATGAAGCTGAAATTGAATTCCAATCACAGCCTCATTCAGATTAAGACCCAGGTCACAGTTCCTTGTAATCTTCATGTGGCTGGGCTCACTGCTACAGTTCTTGCCATGATTTGCTGGAAGTCACATATCTGGAGCCTGCGTCCAAATTCACATTCAGATCTGTGCGATTCCAAAGCTCTTGCTGCTGTTTCATTGATGGTGCAATATTTAAACAGCAGACATCTCACAAACACAGAAGGAAAAGAGAGAGAGAATTCACAGAGAGTAATGTTTCCAGATTATCAGGCCCAAAGTGGCAGGCTGCTCCCAATTTACAAATGGGGTGTCCAACGTTCATTTGTAAATTTTTGTAAAAGCAGGGTAACATTTTCACATAGAAACAGTACTACCAAAGTCAGCTTTTCCAGGACAAGAAAGGCAGAGAAAACTATAGCATAACTGAAGAAACAATGGCAGCGTGTAACTCAGGACCTAAAAGCATTATTGTTGGTTTATACAGTCTGCTTTCATGGGAAAACCCATTCACAGTCCAATGGAGGATTCCAGGAATGTGTGGGAACGGTCGAAAATGTAAGAGAAGAACCCTGGCCTGGAAATCAGGCAATCCAGGCTTTAGCGCTGGTGTCGCTAACTTGTTGCAAAGCATTGACAAGGTATCGCCCTTCTCTGGGTCTCAGTTTTTCCATCTAACAGAGGCTCGAGTTACACTTGGTGATTTCTAAGGGCTTTTCATCTCCAAAATTCTGCATCTATATGCATACACCCTCCTACATCTGATTCCAACAATGATACCCCCTTTCTTTTGTAGCCTGGTACCCTCTGTTGAGATAAAAAGGAAGAAGATAAAGGAAGATTTGCTCTGAGTAGGGGAGAGACGGGGTGAAAGGGATGATGTTATATGTATGAGGACTCCTCCTGGGACAGTTCTGGCAAATCTGATGAGATAACTACTTGTGGTTTCCAGCATGGGTTTTGGAGTCAAACTGTCTAGAATGATCTAGGGTAGAATGCTGGCTTCACCATTTACCATCTGTGTGGTCTCGAGCAATTCAGTTAATATTCCTGAGCCTCCATTTCCCCTCTATAAAAGGGGAATAACAATGACAATAATAATAGTAGTAGCTTTGTCATAGGGACTTTGTGAGGATTAAAGGAGATACTTAATGTCAAGTGCTCAATATATATTCGTTATCATCATCATTATCATCATCATCACCACCACCATCATCATCGCCTTCCCTTCCTCCCGTTGAGAGGTGCATAAACTGGGTTCTAACTGTAACCCTGGCCTGCTGGGTGACTTTGGCAAGTTTTTTCCCCTCTTTGGGTCAGCTTTCCTATTTACCAAATGCCTAGATTATATCAAAGCAAGGGTACCTAACTGGCCAAGTGCAACACAACTGGTCTCCATCTCCAGTGCCTTCTGCTCCACTGAGCACATCACACCACATCATTCCCTGCTGAAAACTTTTCATGGCTCCCCACTGCCCAGGAGTTAAGGCCCAGCCCTGGCAGGCATGGTCCTGCATGATCCCCTCCTGCCTGCCCCCTTGCCTCACCTCCTCTCCCATGCCTCATTCTCCACTCCAGGGACATGCACACTGTTCCCATCTCAATGACTAGGCTCCCCTGGTTCCTCCCAGTCAAAGTTTGACCCTCCACCCAAATCTGTCCTTGAAGCCATTTCCATTACTCAAAAACCAGCTCTCCATGGGGCCTTCTCAGAGTTCCTCCTTGGCAAATAGTCGTCCTCCTCTGTGCTGACTCAGCATTCCAAAGAGAAGGCCACAGTGCAGTAGGCAAAAAGTGAAACTGATGAGAGTCAAGCTGCTGGATTCCAGCTGTGGGGGGGCCGACAGTGAAGGGTAATGCCCATTCCCTGGGTGGCTGAAGGCAGGTCACTGCTACTCTTAGGGCCTAGTTTCCTTCTCTGTCCTGTTAGTTAGGAGAGATGACCTCCAAGGGTCTAGGTGAAGGTTGCTGCCCCATTGCCTGACACAGATGGTCTTGGATGCCAATCTGATGCCAAACTGTGATCATCACTCAGGGTCTTTCTCAGTGAGGCCCAATTCAGTTCACTTCCCCAGGATCTTCTCACATGAAACTCTTGAAGTCCAGCCAGCTTCTCTAAGGGGCCTATTCAGTCATAATTAGCGGAGACCACTCACTCATCATTGAAACATGTCAGAAGAGTCATTTGAAGGAAGTAATCATGCCTGGGTCAATGGTAGGATCCATCCCAGCAGGCAGGTGAGCATCTGGGGTGCTTGCAAGAAGCAGCAGCGCTTGATTGGGAAGGGCCCCGGCCACTCCCTTTCTCCCTTCCCAAGCCACATCCAGTCACAAGCAAATCCTGCAGCTCCACCTCCAGTGGGGGACCCCAACCACTTCTCCCATGCATGCACCACCACCCAGTCCCAGCCACACCACTTTCTCCCGCAGCTCCAGCAATGGCCCCACAGCCAGTCTGTTTCTGCTCCTCACCAGCTCTGCTCCTCACAGCAGCCAGAGGAACCTTCTGGAATGTTAGATCACACCACTCCTCAGCTCAAACCCCCCCTTCCCGTGCTCCCCAGTCTGCTCAGTAAATTCCAGGGCCCTACAGTGGCCTCAGGGGGTCTGGCCAGGGTTCCGGACTCACCTCCTGCCACCTCTTCATCATCCATGGTGGCTTCTTCCACCTTAGGGACTGTGCATGAGCTGTTCCTCTGCCTGGCAGGTCCTCCCTAAGCCTCCTTCTCTCACTTCATGCTGGTCTCTGCTCCAATGACCCCTCCTGGAAGGGACTTCCTTGGTCCATCTGATCATCCCTGACCTCCTTACCCTGCTGTCTTTTTCTTGTTAGCACTTTATCAGTATCTGATGTGAGATACTTATTCTTTATTTGTTTTCTGTTTTTCCTACTAAAATATAGGACCTTCCTTTCTCTCCTACCATACCCCCAGCACCTGTGATAATGCCTCGCGTGCAACAGGCTCTCTCCTAAGAGGTGCTGTATGGCTAATCGCTGCAAAGGTTATGTTTAGTCAGTACCCTCGCTCCACCAAAGCTATTTCCACTTTTTAATGACAGTCATAGAGTTTTAGAGCCAGAAGGAAGAGCTCTTTTTGATATTTTGATAAAAGCTATGAATCCTCTCCCCACAAAATGCACATTCACCCAGAAACCTGCACACCATTTTAGGTGGCTCAAAAACCTGTCACATTACCTAGAAACATCTTTTAGTTAAT
The DNA here is from genome assembly GCF_001698545.2 of Rhinopithecus bieti. Classification (NCBI taxonomy): domain Eukaryota; kingdom Metazoa; phylum Chordata; class Mammalia; order Primates; family Cercopithecidae; genus Rhinopithecus; species Rhinopithecus bieti. The sequence continues at coordinate 3,858,935 of NW_016803808.1, read as the reverse complement.
GAACCCCCAGATATAGAACACCTCCTCACCCCACGCTCCAAGAGGGTAAGTGCTTGCTCAAGGTCACGCAGCTCTAACCTGACGGGAGTTGCCCAGAATATCATGGCAATGGAAAGATAATTAATACTCAAGGGAATTGGATCTAAGCCCCGGTTATAATATTTAATAACGCTTGGTCTTGAGTAGGTCTTGAGCACTGTAAGCCTTAGGAGTTCCATTTCTTCAGTTATAAAATGAGCTTAATAATATTTGCTCCATCTTCCAAGATAGCAAGGGCAGGTTGAATGCTTCTAATGTGTGTACCTCCGATCACTCTCTGAGTTCATCTGATGACACTGGGCCCACCCAGGTAATCCGGGATAATCTCCCTATTTTAAGGCCAGTGATGAGTAACCTTAATTCCAACTGCAACCCTCGTTCTTTCCTTTACCACATAATGTAAATTTTTCACAGATTCTGAGGATGAGGATGGGGCATCTTTGGGGGACCACTACTCTGCTTGCCTCCTAATGGGCTTGCCCACACCTCCCTGTATCACCCTGCAGTTCACTCGCCTTGCTGCATCCAAAGTCTTTTTTTTGTAACACAATTTGGTTATGTCACTGTATTAGTCCGTTTTCATGCTGCTGATAAAGACATACCCGAGACTGGGCAATTTACAAAAGAAAGGGGTTTAATGGACTTACAGTTCCACATGGCTAGGGAGGCCTCACAATCATGTTGGAAGGTAAGGAGGAGTAAGTCACATCTTAAGTGGATGGCAACAGGAAAAGAGAGAGCTTGTGCAGGGAAACTCTCGTTTTTTTTTGTTGTTGTTGTTATTTAGTTTTATTTCATAATCATAAACTTAACTCTGNATGGGTCCCTTCTAGGAGGTGGTGGAGAGCTGGAGATGGGTCCCTTCTAGGAGGTGGTGGAGAGCTGGAGATGGGTGCCTTCCAGGAGGTGGTAGAGAACTGGAGATAAGTCCCCTTCCAAAAGGTGATGAAGAGCTGGAGATGGGTCCCTTCTAGGAGGTGGTAGAGAGCTGGAGATGGGTCCCTTCTAGGAGGTGGTGGAGAGCTGGAGATGGGTCCCTTCTAGGAGGTGGTGGAGAGCTGGAGATGGGTGCCTTCCAGGAGGTGGTAGAGAACTGGAGATAAGTCCCCTTCCAAAAGGTGATGAAGAGCTGGAGATGGGTCCCTTCTAGGAGGTGGTAGAGAGCTGGAGATGGGTCCCTTCTAGGAGGTGGTGGAGAGCTGGAGATGGGTCCCTTCTAGGAGGTGGTGGAGAGCTGGAGATGGGTGCCTTCCAGGAGGTGGTAGAGGACTGGAGATGAGTCCCCTTCCAAAAGGTGATGAAGAGCTGGAGATGGGTCCCTTTCCAGGAAGTGGTGGAGAGCTGGAGATGGGTCCCTTCCAGGAGGTGGTGGAGAGCTGGTGTATTAGTTCGTTTTCATTCTGCTAATAAAGACATACCCAAGACTAGACAATTTACAAAAGAAAGATGTTTATTGGACTTACAGTTCCACACGGCTGGGGAGGTCTCACAATCATGGTGGAAGGCAAGAAAGAGCAAGTCACATCTTACGTGGATGGCAATAGGCAAAAAGAGAGCTTGTGTAGGAAACTCTCGTTTTAAAACCATCAGATCTTGCAAGATTCATTCGCTATCACAAGAACAGTGCAGGAAAGACCTGCCCCCATAATTCAATTACCTCCCACCAGGTTCCTCCCACAACACATGGGAATTGTGGGACTTACAATTCAAGATGAAATTTGGATGGGAACACAGCCAAACCCTATCAGTCACCTCTATGATTAAAACCATTATATCACTTCCCACTGCTTTTAGAAGTAAATACAAAAAAAGTATACAATTTTCTAAATCCTCCTGAACTTGGTGAATAGTTTTCACCCACACTTGCAGTCTCATTTCCCACTTGCTCCCTTTGGTCTCTCTGGCCCAGTCACACTAACCTTTCAACTCCTCCTATTCAGCTTACTGATTCCAGTCCCATGGCCTTTGCACATGCTACTCTCCATGTCTGAGATACGCTTCCACTGGATAACCTCTCTTCACCCCCCAGGCCACAGCCAAGTGTCCCTTCCTCGTAGGGGCTATTCCTGGCCTCCTCAACCTGCTCACATCCTGATTACACCCTCTCATAGGGCACCCTTGTAACTCGTTCATGGCACTTAGTGCAGTTTGCAAATTTACATTTGTTTGCATACTCAGCTGATGACAGCATCCTTCAAAAGGAACAGTGCCTGTTGGTCTCATCATTGTGTTTGCAGCAGTGGCTGGCACTGGTAGTCAATAAACACTTGTTGAATGGAAAAACAAAGGTGATTTTTTTCAATATACAGATGAGCTCAGAAGGTCAAGGGACTTGGCCAAGGCCACCCAGCTAAAGTGTTGGGGGGAGGGTGAGCTGGGATTTGACTAAGTTTGACTTACTTCAAAGCCATAACACCACACCATCTGCATTTCAGGCTACTATTTATAGGACGGGGCTGGAGATGGCTTTATTTGATGAATAAGCCACATCCAGTTACAAGCAAATCCTGCAGGCCATTCATCAAATTTTCCCATTTCAAAAGATGAAGGTTGTATTGATCTCTGCAGCCCTCAAGGGGCCTCATGTCTTGGGCTTTTTTCTGATCAATCCCATGGCCAGTAAGCAGTGGAAGTTCCCACCACTAACATGTGGAAGTTCTCTCCTGTTCCTGGTTATGTCCTCCCAGCCACTTTGAGAGGTGAGCTCCTCCAGGCCTCACCATTGATAAATGGTGACTACCTAGTCCCCAGTGCCCAGTGTTTACCCAGACATCTGACACATAAGTGTGTGTGGCCTCTGGAGGTACTCAGATAGCAGGATCCCCGGGAGAGGAAACTCCATGGAGCAGAGTCCTGCGGTGGAGCCCAGGGAGACAGAGGACCCAGGGCTGGGGATCCCAGCTGTGTGACTGTGAGACGTTTATCCCCTTGTCTTGTGGGGATCCCAGCTGTGTGACTATGAGACGTTTACCCCTGTGTCTTGGCCTCATTGTCCCTGAGTGTACAATGAGGGGCTGGATGCTTGGTGCTTCCTGCTAGAACATTCTGTGATTCTAGTGAGTATCTAGCACAATCTTTGGTTCCAGACTTCATGGACACTCCATATAGAAGGGACCCTAGATATAACTAGATTTAGTATGTGGAAGGGACTTGGATTTAAGTGCCAGAATACAAATCTCTGCCCATTAGAAGTGACCTCCAGTGTGAGCACCCACCCAAACCTCATATTCCACTGGATACATCACAATCCAGGGTGGTGTGATTTGCTACCCAGCTCTGCCTCCCCTGGGTGGGGCCTCACAGTTGCCACTATATCAGGCCCAGATGTAACCACAAAAGTGAGCTCGGCCGGGCGCGGTGGCTCAAGCCTGTAATCCTAGCACTTTGGGAGGCCGAGACGGGCGGATCACAAGGTCAGGAGATCGAGACCACCCTGGCTAATACGGTGAAACCCCGTCTCTACTAAAGAATACAAAAAACTAGCCGGGCGACGAGGCGGGTGCCTGTAGTCCCAGCTACTTGGGAGGCGGAGGCAGGAGAATGGCGTAAACCTGGGAGGCGGAGCTTGCAGTGAGCTGAGATCAGGCCACCACACTCCAGCCTGGGCGACAAAGCCAGACTCTGTCTCAAAAAAAAAAAAAGTGAGCTCAATATGGAAGGCTTAAGCCTCACATGAGATGTATGTGTGTACATATATTAGATTAAAGATGGCCTCAAATTCTTTGCTACTCCTTCCACTGAGAAATAGAGTCTAATAACCCTCCCCTTAAATCTGAGCTAACCTAAGTGACTTGTTTGATCAATAACATGCAGGACAAGTGACATTCTTCATCTTCTGAGGCTAGGTCATAAGAAGCCTAAGCATCCTCCTCATTCTGGGGGATGCTAGCTACCAGGTAAGAGGTTTGACTACCATGAGATGCCAAGCCTGAGAGGCCTTGTGTGCTGACTCCTGTCAATGGTCCCAGGTGAGCTAAGCCTTCCAGCCACCCCCAACCAAGGCAGCAGTCAGGTCAGGGAAGCCATCTTGACCCTTCCAGGCCAGCCCATCCACCAGTCAGGTACTGCAGAGTCATCTCAGTCAATGCCATGAGGAACAGAAGAATCACCCAGCTGAGCCCCGCTCAGGTTCCCAACCCATTAAATCATGAAATACAATAAAATAATTATTGTTTTAAGCCACTAAATCTTGAGTCAGTTTGTTTTGGAGGAATAACTAGAATAGAACATGTATGTGGGGGGAGGCGGCAGGGAGGCAGGTCTAGTTTGTGGGTTTCTGTGTGTAACTGCATCTATGTACTTGTATAATGATGGGGAGAGACTAGTTGTGTCTATTTTTGCAAGTGCCTATGAGTTTGCCTGTTACACAGTTTGTACTTCTGTGAGTTTGATACGTGCCTGTTTGTGTGTATATATGGCAAAATAATGAGGCAAGTCCTCCTGTATAAAATCTAATCCCATTGCTTAATTACCTCCTTGCTTATTTATGAAAAGAGCCAGTGCAGACCAGAGATGTATGCACATGCATACGTGTCTTTACAAGGAGAAAGTATGACTGAGGAACAGGTTAAGATTGGACCCCAGGGTTCTTGGGGGAGTTGCGTCAGGCTCCTTGGGCACCCTGAACCTCTGCCCTCTAAGCCTAGGATTGGTCACTATGAGCCAGGCAGTGAGCAACTCAGATTCACACTATCCCTACTCCAATCCCCCCAGCAGGCAGCAGCTCCCAGAGGATTTCTCATGGGTTAGAAGTAAGTGTTATGCAAAAACCAGTTCCATGGTGGGTCAGATACACTTGGAAACACTAGATAAAACAGAGATAAAGACGACTTTTCCCTCATAGTTTCTCAGTACCTTTACTACATCACTACATTGTCAGTCTCCAACAGGGAATGTAGAATGCAGCATTTCCCCAAACCTCTAATCTTGAAACCCCTTTCTTACTGAGTAAATAGTAGTATTTGTATGTCAGGTAACTCATTTTGGAGAAATTCTGCTGCAGAAATATCCAAACCTGGGAGGCGGTCTTCCACATTTCCATCTCCATCTATCCCCTAGGGAAGATAAGTAGTAGTCACAAGAAATTCAAGTCTCTATGGGGAGACTCGGAAAAGGATCCATGTGAGAGTTAGGAGAGAAGAAGGGCAATAAAAATGATAGGCAAACAAGAGTAGTTTGTGCCATGGTGAGGAGAGACAGAGAGACAGGGAGAGGCAGAGAGACAGAGAAGCAGAGATGAGAGATAGAGACTGAGAGTGACCTGAGGTCAGAGCAAGGGGAGGCTGACCCAGCCTGCCCTGCTAACATTACTGTTAGCATAGTGCATACTGTCTGTGCAGTCCTTACTGCAAAAAGACCCCTGGGCATGCATGAAGATTTCCTTCTAAGCTAGGCCATGACAAGTAAGTCAAGGTTTCCCTTTCTCAAGCATCCGCGTTGTCTCGCATATTTCCTGTGTTTTTTTTTACCTCCTGTACTTTGATGCTTTGCTATCCAGGGTGTGGCTGGCCCACAAACCTTCCCAGGGCCAGGCCTTGTCTGTGAGTGCACCTTTCATAGGCAAACCAACCAGTCCAGAGCCCAGACCCCAACCACCTCTTCTGTCAGGGCGTCACCCTCTGGGCCACTATCCACCGTCCTGTTCATCCCAGGGCCTGGGACCAGACAACGAGCGACAGCCTGTGTACTCCAGAACCCACTGAAATTATTCACACTAGCCAGCCCTAAGCCCATTTACCCTGCTTCACCTGTTCCTTTCCACAGAAACCACAATAAAGACTTTTGTCCACATTTTTCCCTTGCTCTCTTTGCCTCGTGACCAACCCAGCGCTTCCCCATGTGGCCTTGTGTGACGTGGCGTGCCTCCTGTCTCTAGGGACCTGTGAGCACCACAAGCCTCCTCCTTCGTGACAGTCATTTTCCTGTCTGTCTTACCGTACCCAATTAAAACAAATCTCTAGTGCCCTTAAGACACTTGGCATCCGAGAGCCCCAAGACCAGAAGGTAGAACTCAGCAGAGACAAGCACGATGATGCTAGAAAGTTGATATATGCAGCGGGGATTAGACAGAATAGTTCAGGAAGAGTTTTACCACGGGCAAGGACCAAACCAAACAGACACTCAGCCAGTAGGAAAGGACACGTCAGCCCTGGCTACACCCATGGGTAATACCAGTAGCTTTCTGTAATCTACACACACAGGCTTTAGAATTGGACTGGCTAAGCTGAAATCCTAGGCCCATTAGGCACTGCCTGTGTGACCTCAACCTAGTCATTTAACTTTTCTTTGCTTCACATTTTTCATGAATGGGGATGATGATATACTGTTATTAGGAGGATTGAGTGAGGATGAGGGTAAAGCACTTAGTATAGAAACTAGTACATAGTATGCATTCAATAACGTCATATTTTTATTACTATTACTACTGACACATAGAACTAAATAGCAACAGTATGATGCATTAACTCATTTGTATTAAGAGTCTACCGTGTGTGTCACCTGGGCCGGCGCTGTGACAAGCATGAGTGTTTGTCACGGTTCAAAGCAGAGAGACCAGCAGGGACTGGATTAGGCAAGTCCAGTCACACATTCATTGACCATCTATCAGGTGTCGTGACCTGTGCTAGGCACTGAGTTCATCAGTGGGGCAATTATGAAGATAACTAAGACAGGATCACTTGAGTTACTCATAGCCAAGCAGGAAAAACAGATGCAGAAACTAACATATGTAATCCAACATGATGCTTGCTGCATGGAGGCACAAACGAAGGGCAGGGTAGCCCAGGAGGAGAGAAACCTCCTAGAGAAAGGTGGGGACAGTCAGGGAAGACATCTAGGAAGAGCACAGGAGGACAAGGGAGCATGTGGCAAGAAGCAAAGGCTTCAAGGAGACAAGAATAACCTTGGCCTTATAGCCAGTGAGGATGCCAGAACACAGAGTGAGTGGGAGCAAGGCCAAGGAGGGGAGAGGCCGCCCAGAGATAAGACTCTGCAATTCAGGAGAGGAGCTGAGAACTGAGGGCTCCACTGAGGTGTCCTGCCCAGGACAGCAACAAAGTGACCCAAGCCTTGGTTGCAGAGGAACTGTCTGGGAGCCTAGGGGTATGGAGTGGCTCTGGGGAGGTGGAGGGATGGGGGCAAAAACAGCTGCCATGGAGCGAAGACTAATCATGTGCTCCGTGCTGTGCTGGGCATGTATACTTTTACCTTCCTTCAGCCTCACTCTCTCCCCAGGGGGACGTTTAATTAGCATCAGCTTGGAAATGAAGATGCTGAGGCTCAGAGTGGCTTCATATGGCCTATCCACACACTGTGGAAGTGGCCAAGTGGAGCCTGAATCCAGGCCTGCCCAGCCCCAAGTCCCTCACCCTTCCTTGTCTATGATACTGCCTCCTGAAAGGCAGGGAAGCCTGTGCTGAGGCTGGCGCCAAGACCCATAGTGGGAGGGGGAGAGAGAGAGAGAGAGAGAGAGAGAAAATGAACCAGAGGTCAGGATGAGACAGGTTGTGAAGGTGGCACAAACCAGTGTTCTGTGCAGCCTTAATACACGGCTCACCCCAGATGGGACATGCCCAACAGACACTGGGCATTGCGCCACCTGACTGAGGTTGTTTAAGCCGAAGAGTGCCCTGAGATGCAAAGCTATGTTTCTGTACATGGGCAGACTTTTGAAGCTTCACCTGGGAACCAGTGAGTTCTTGGATTGCAGGTGACTATGAACAATGGACACAGGCCTTCCAGAACCTGAGTGACACCTGACATGTGGATGGCTATCAGAAGCCACTGGGCTCACTTGCAGGGACTTCACCCTGTGCATCAGGGCAGACAGATGGCCACACAGGCAGCTTCCTCTTCCTAGAATAACAATCACAGAAAGATACCTACCATGTGCCAGGGGCTGTGCCAGGTGCTACCCAGAGTCAATTCATTTAGTTCTCCAAGCACTGTGGGTATTACGTCCCATTTTTTTTTTTAATTGAAGAAACTGGGTTTCTTCACAAAAAAAATCTCATAATATTTTAAGAACGTTTACGAATTTGTGTTGGGCCACATTCAAAGCCATCCCCGGCTGCATACGGCCCGCAGGCCATTGGTTGGCCAAGCTGGATTCATGGCCTCCAAATATTTTCCCCAAAGTGGAGGCTGATTTGAAGGAGGCACAAGTTCTACAGGAAGGGTGTGAGCTCAGGCAGTGGACCCAAGGCCAACCACTGGCTCAGGCTGACACGCCAGAGTGACAGCTGACAGGCATCATTTAGACTCCTAAGTTCCACGACCCACCTTCTGCTCACAAAATGTGCAAAGCCCTGACCTTGTCCAAAATACCAGAGATTCCACATGAGAAGGACCCTAATCAACAAAGCTTATTCTGTTTAAATAGAAGTGCCCAGCAGCAAGAGTCCTGATAAAAACACTGTGTGTTTCATAACGCGGGAGAAAGGAATTCGCTCCGTGTTTAGAGGCGTGGCGTCGGGCAATCTAGAAGACCAGCTTTTAACAAGCTGGGCCTGATCCAGCAGCTCACACGTGAGTGGGTTCCTCTGCAGAAATAGCACCAGGAACATGAAGAAACAGCTGTTTCTGAAACCGTTGGAGCCACGTGGTGTTGTCCCTGCTACTGTGTGCTGTTCCTGCGTTTCTCAGAAGAGGCGTGGGACATGGGAGCCAGTCACAGAGGCCCTGACTCTAAAGAGGATTTTTAAATACAGAACTTGGAGACAGCCCCTTGACCTCGGGCACATCCAGAGCCTTCTCCCAAAGCATCTGGGCTCCTGAGACAGCTGCAGCCTGCCGCAAAGCTGTCAGGAATGAGGGCCACGTGCGGCTCATCTGGGCCCGGCCAGGGGAGAGCAGGCAGCCTGAGTCAGGGCTTGCCAGGACGTCAAGTGAGGACGGCCACCAAAGCCGCCCCGCACACCCCTGGCTGAAGTGACCTGGGTCACAGACACCCACATCCCAGCAGGATCAGGACCTGAGAGAGGGGCTCCAGACAGAAATGGGCCCATCGCCTGGCAGAGACGACAACACAGTCAGCGCTGGAGACGGTGAAACTCCACGACCACCATGGGCTCCACCAGGACTGTAGGCAAAGCCGGGCACTTCTGGGTCAGGAAGTCACCCACAGCAGAGGGTGCATGAGTAGTCTGGCTTGTGACTGCGGGCTGCCCCTCCGGAGAACCTGTATTTCTGAGCACATTCGCTTCCATGTAATGTGTGGTAGGGCTTGTTCCCTGGCCTGGTGAGGTGGGGAGGAGGGGGTTGTAAATGGGGAAGGTCACAAGGACGGGGACGTTTGGTACACAGGCTCTGCCAGCACTCACACACCAGCAAGGCCAATGGGAAGACTCGGTGTGATTCAGGTTTTCAGTGGCTGCAAATCCAGCCCGCCAAGCACTTCTCTACTCACCCTGCTCATGAATGGGCGCCGTTTCCCTGTGCCCAGGCCAGGTCACTACCAGTGACAGGTGAGGGAAGGAGTCGGCAGGTCACCACGGTTCAGCAAGCACTGGGCACCCGAGTGCTAGGGAGGAAGGGACGAATTCCCAAGATGCGACACACAGATTCGGGCAGGCTTCCAGCTTCTAGGCCAAAACGGGGAGAAGCAGGAGCTGAGCACAGCTTCTTGTGCAGCCGCACAGTGGCCCACGGGGGCTGCTTCCTGTTCCTCCTGCATTGGCCACAGGCCACCAGGAGCTGCTTGCTTGCTGCTCCAGCCTGGAGCGAAGACAGAGTTCAGGGCTGCCACCAGCACAAGAGCTGGGCATGGCCAGGAGGTACCTGGGTTGCGCTGTTGTATCCAGAAGCAGCCTGGGGCTGGCCGGGGGAGCACACAGCCCTCCTCCCAGACTCAGGGCTGCCTATTTGAGTGGCAGCTCCTCTTAAAAACAGTGCAGAACAAGCCCAGGGCCCCACAGAAGGGGCCGTTGCCCTTCCCAGAACTTAAGCTCCAGGACTTCGCGTCTGTTTCCACCAGATACAGCTTGGGGCTGGGGAACAAAGAGCCTTCTCTGGGTCAGAGGTGGGGGACCCAGAGGCTAGGCAGGAGCTCCTGTTCTGAAGGGTCCCAGGCCCGCGCCGCAGATGCTACTGACGTGGAGAACCACTCTAAAGAGGAACACAGAGAGGTAGGAGCGCAGAGGAGGTGTGGCCAGGGGAGGTACACCTGGGCGTAGCCAAGGAGGGGCGCAGGACACTTGGAGGCTCAGAGGAGACCCACATGGTGGGGAAAGGATCCCCCGAAAGGTGTCAGAGCACGAAGCAGCAGGAAGGAGCCACCCTGGGCCGCTGCTAGGACCAGTGGTGCCCTGGAGGAAGCGAGGAGTTGTGTGGCCTGAAAGCCGGAAGTGTCCCCAAGTCTCTACATGACCACACAGGCAGTCACCTCGCTCCCCGGCACTTGGGGCAGGACAGAAGCTCACTGTCTGCTCATCAGACACCTTGTGCTACCTTACAGACACCTTGCCCGCCGGCCATCCTCACTCACTTCTGACCGGGACCCAACTCTCTGGCCGATTCCAGGCTCTAGCACCATTTTGGTGCTGCTTGAAAAACATCTAGTTTAAGTCAAAATCCAACGTCTTTTAAATATATAGACCATATGTACCATATGTACCTATGGACTAGAGGTGAATATATATACATCACATCAAATTCAACTGACCCAGTATTTCAGGAGCACCTACTATGTCCCCAGCCTGCATGGGAAGCTGGGGATTCTGGCATGAATTGCACCCTATCCTTCCCTCGAGCAGCTCATTCAGGAGTCAGCAACCCCATCAGAAAACCAAACACCACATGTTCTCACTCATAAGTGGGAACTGAACAATGAGATCACATGGACACAGGGAGGGGAACATCACACACTGGGGCCTGTTGGGGGGTGGGGCAAGGGGAGGGAATTTGGAGGACGGGTCAATAGGTGCAGCAAACCACCATGGCACACGTGTATCTATGTAACAAACCTGCATGTTCTGCACATGGATCCCGGAACTTAAAGTAAANGTTTAAGTCAAAATCCAACGTCTTTTAAATATATAGACCATATGTACCATATGTACCTATGGACTAGAGGTGAATATATATACATCACATCAAATTCAACTGACCCAGTATTTCAGGAGCACCTACTATGTCCCCAGCCTGCATGGGAAGCTGGGGATTCTGGCATGAATTGCACCCTATCCTTCCCTCGAGCAGCTCATTCAGGAGTCAGCAACCCCATCAGAAAACCAAACACCACATGTTCTCACTCATAAGTGGGAACTGAACAATGAGATCACATGGACACAGGGAGGGGAACATCACACACTGGGGCCTGTTGGGGGGTGGGGGCAAGGGGAGGGAATTTGGAGGACGGGTCAATAGGTGCAGCAAACCACCATGGCACACGTGTATCTATGTAACAAACCTGCATGTTCTGCACATGGATCCCGGAACTTAAAGTAAAATTTAAAAAAAAAAAAAAAAACAGGAGAGTCAGCAACTATCAGAGCCATAGGATGGTGAAGGATGCTGCCAACCTCACAGCAGTGGGAAGGGGCTTGGCCACTGGGTAAAGAGGGGAAACATGTTTTATCAATTAAACTTCAAAACTCCGACCACATTTACAGTGGTCAATACAATCTATGGGAGGATATTGATTTGGACTGAGCTCCTGCAGTAGGTCCCAATAGAGCAATCCAAAATGGAGTCACTCATGCTAAGTAAGGTTCCACTCACCAAACCAAAACCTAAGCTGTTTCCTTGTGAGATATGACCTTCCAATAAATCAAGACAGAGATGATAGCCAAATCCTTAAACAGGCCAGCTTCCCTCCGGCCACCCAGAAAAACAACAACAACAAAAAAAACCACACCAGAATTTTACAGCAATCAATCAAAAGGGGCCCAGCTACCCCAGGCTGGCATTATAGGGAGGTCCCCTCTGTTTTAACCCATGTGAGGAAAGTAATCTGAAGTTAACCAATCTGCTCCTCCCCTGCCCCTCATGCCCTGACTGCATCTCCAGATGCCCTCCTTTGTCCTCCATTCCAGCCGTGCTGAGCTCCTCATATTCCTCAAATACTCCACCTTAGGGCATCTGCACTGGCTTTTCTTTCCCCTGCAACACCTTTCCCCCAAAGTCAAATGGCCAGCTCCCTTATCCCCAAGTCTCACTCAGATCTCATCTGCTCAATGAAGCTGCCAACCACGGGTGGCCCTTCCCTGTCCAAATCCCTGGTCCTTGTACCTTGCTTCATTTTTTTCCATTGCACTTTTAGCCTCGGGCATGTTCTATCACTTACATATTTATTATATTAATTGTTTATGGGCTGCCCACCATGTGAACTCCATGAGGGCAGTGCTTTACTTTTGATTTGTTTTGTTTGATATATTATGTTTGTCAGATTTGTTCACCAAAGTATTCCAAGTTCCTAATACAGTCATCAGCACATCATAGGCTCTCAATAAATATTTTCCAGCGACGGAATCGAATGAACTGTGGCCTCCTGACCACCTGGGGCCTTGGTTTTCAGGTCTTTATTTCATGGGCAGGAGCACCAAAGAAGCCCTGTGACAGCCTAGATGATGGATGATCACTGAGCTTCATGGATGCTGAGAAAATGGGGGGAGAGTGGTCACAGCGAACCTCGGCTGTAATACTGCTTATATATTTCTTAACGTAGTGGTGAGGATTCAGGAATTTTTTCTATTCTTCTTTATAACTTTTGTATGTATGAGAGATTTTATATTTTAACAAAATTAACAGATGTTTAGTAAAAGGCAAAAGATGTATGCAATCTGAAGAGAACCCAGAGTATAAAATTGACAGATACTTTACAAGTTAGCCTTGCCTATCATGTGCTCAGTCCTGTGCTAGGTGCCGGGCTGGGAAGCAGATGGAGCAGATAGGGTACACCAAGGACCATGGTCTCATCTTCAGAGAGCTTGGTAGGTGCATTACGAGACAGCACTGCAAGCTTCAGAAACACACACCAGGACAGAAGGTACAAGGAAACCAGCCGAGGATTTGCAGGCAAACACGTGACATAGACACTCAATGCTGCAGATGTTCAGAGCGCACGGAAGTGGCAGTGGCCAGAGGGGTTGGAGGAGCTTCACCAAGACGCTGGAGCGGAGCTGAACTCTGAAGCACCAAGGAAGAAGAAGGACGTCATGGAGACTAGAAGCCATGGCAGCGTGCTCTCTGCATCCTTGCATGAACCTCTCAGATAGGCTCGAGTAATGATAACAACCTAAACCTCACCTTAGTTTCTTCACGCATTCTTGGAGTGGATTATTCTGTACAATCTACGAAGTGTTTTCTGTTTCAAGGGCTCTATCATTCTGTGTCAAATGACTAATTCATTCTATACTAGGCATTGGGCATGCAGAAATTTTAAAAACATATGACTCTTGGTCAGGCATGGTGGCTCACGCCTGTAATCCCAGCACTTTGGGAGGCCAAGGCGGGTGGATCACCTGAGGTTGGGGGTTCGAGACCAGCCAGGCCAAGATGGGGAAACCCCATCTCTAGTAAAATACGAAAATTAGCCAGGTGTGGTGGCTCAGGCCTGTAATCCCAACTATTTGGGAGGCTGAGGCAGGAGAATCGCTTGAACCCAGGAGGTGGAGGTTCCAGTGAGCCAGGATCTTGCTATTGCACTCCAGCCTGGACAACTGAGAGAGACTCCATCTCAAAAATATATATATATGTATGTATATGTGTGTGTATATATGTGTGTGTGTATGTGTACATATATGTATATATATGTGTACATATATGTACACACATATATACACACACATATATGTATGTGTATATATATACATATATACACACACATATATGTATGTGTATATATATACATATATACACACACACATATATGTATGTGTATATATATACATATATACACACACACACGTATGTGTATATATACACACACACACACACATATATGGCTCTTGCTCCCAAGAATTCACAATCTAATGTGGGAGTCAGACATTATTGCCCCTAAGAACCTTGAGAGGGAGGTACAGCAAGTATCATTGCCATTCCCATTGAAGATGAGGAAACTGAGGTTCAGAGAGGTGCCAAGGACAAAATGTGATCCCTGTCTCAGGGAGCACCCATGGTGGGGATAGTTTCAGATATAAACAAGAAGCTCTGTGCCAGGTGACCACTCACACCACAAGGAAACTATGAACCACCGAAGGAGGTGCTTGTTGAGAATGCAGATTCTGATTCCGTAGGTCCAGGGTGGGCCTGGGAGTCAGCATTTCTCATTGGCTCCTCTGAATAGTGCAGGGCTCTCAGACTGCTGACCAGATCTTTCTGCAGAGTGCCCGGGTCACATTTAGAAAATTCTGGGATCTCTAGATCAGTGTTTCCTAAGCCTGGCTGCACATCAGAATCACATGGGCAATTTGCTAAACATGCCCAAGGCTCAATGCCAGAAATTTTGATTCCACAGGGATTGGACCTAGGATTCCATCACCTCAAAAAAAAAAAAAAGTTGTTCAGGTGATTCTGACAGCCCTTTGGACCGACTGTTCCTGGCCTTGCTGGGAACCTGAGGATGCGTGCCTTGCCTTTTCTACTTCTCCGACTCTCTAGCTCCACCTGTCGGACCTATCTTGTCTGTCATAAAGACCCTGAAGCTTCCTTCCAATCATAACTGGGCCCAAGTCTAGAGAAAGCCTCTGGGGTAGGATTTGGCCAGTCCCTATCCAAAAATAATATTTCTCTCCAATTTCAGCTGGCCTCAATGCCTTAAATTTCTCAGGCTGAGAATATATTCCTAAGATTTCAGGGGCAGAGCCACAATCCTATTTATCTCTGTATCATGGGGCTTAACAAAGGGAAGAGGATAGGCCTGATACCTGGAAGTAGAATTTAAATGAAAACTTCGAGTTAAGCATTGCCCTTTTTTCTGACTATTTTTATCAAAAACATCTGGAGAAGGGCAATTTAAATGATTTCTGTCCTATGGTTTTCTTCTGTGATGCAAACTGTGAACACCCACAGCACCATGTACCTGGGAGGAAAGCAGAGAAGGAGACAGCGGCTGGGGGAGGAACGAAGGAGGTGGACGCATGTGTAGGGCGTGTATTGTGCTCCTTATTGCTAAGCACTATTTGCTAAGCACTTTAGAAACTTAGGCCACAAGATCACATTCGACTGAAGAATTCACTAGCATTACCTATTCCCAGGCCCCACTCAAATCTACTAAATCAACATCAACAGGGGTAGAACTCAGGAGCTTTGCAAAGCTCCCAGGAGTTTCTGGTATTTGGGAACCACTGCACCGCCTTGTTTAATCTGCACAGCTTCCCACTTTACATATGAGGCCACCCAAGTGCAGAGTGACTTACTGAAGCCACACAGCCAGTATGTGCCAGAGCCAAAGCACGAAGGAAAGGGGACCAAACTTTCTAGTGGCATTTTCACAGAAAGCAAAATGTTCAAAATCCCTGGGGGAGTAAGGACAGAGGCCTTTTTGCTTTACATACACCAGCGTTTCCTTAGGATGCACAGCAAGGTGTGTTCAGTGTATGCACTTCATCCTGAGTGACCCCAAGTGAGTCATTCTTCAGATCAGAAAAAAAGGGTTAAGGTTAGGGTAACAGCCTGTAAGAAAGTGACAGCCCTCAGAACTCACAGTAACAACACTGCTCAGGAAAAGGCCTTCCATTTTCACAGAATAGTAGATTGGAGAATCAAGGGACTCGCACACACACTCACACTGTAGGTCGGGGTTTCAGAGAGGCATTTGATAAGATCTTTCATGATGCTCTAAAGGTTAGTTTAGATACCCTGGGTTGGGTAATAGTATATCAAGCACAGCATTTAGACATTGTTATTCCTGAGAAATACGGAAATCAACTTGGATGGGGGCTTCTCAGGCCAGGCCACTGGCTCTATTCTTGCTCTTTATTTCTTAGACATTCGATCAATACTGAAGTGGGAGAGAAAGCATGCTTGTGGCTTATGGTCAAGACGGTTTAGTGAATTTGTATTTTGAATCAAATACAAATTTGAATCACCCCCTCTGATCCAAGCCCACAGTATATCAATGGATAAGCAAATATGACATAGCAGGCCTCCAACACCAGTCAGTGTGCAAGAACCAAAGACAGATTAGAAATGTGCAAGGTGAATGGAGCTGAAGCCACAGGCCCAGCAGGCTCTGGCCTGGAAGGAGGTCATGGCTGGAGGTCAGCACCTGCGAAGGAATGCGTCGATGGGACACAGGAGCCGGGCTTCACACTGAAGGTAATCCTGGGAAGGGATTTCCAATGCTGGTGAAAAGAGGTTAAACATGTCTGCAGCCCTACTGCTTAGGGCCAAGGCGATAGAGGGAAGCGACCCAACCTTTCAAGCAGGAAGGAAACCAAAGGCTACTTCGTCCAGAGCCCAGATTTCCCCATATCACTGTAAGACGGGAGTTTGGAAGTGCTGTTATAAGGCCTGGCTCTGGACCGTGCCCTGGGACCTGGGGAGGCAACTACAAACCACAGGACGGAGGGTGGACCTTCAAATCACCCAGCCTTGCTGCTAGAGAACAAAGGACTAGGAGTTGGGGTGAGGGGTGTTAGAGCAGAGAAGAAAAAACACAACAAGATTTTAAAATTCACTCAAAATGAGCCCTCCAGCAAAACGTCTAATGCTAAGGACAGCACACAAAATAAATATTTGGAATACAGATTTACATCATGTTGTATCCTAGTTATTCTCATTTAACAGTCATTATCAGGTTATTGAACAATCTGGTAACGACTGTTAAGTGAGAATAATTGAGACACATAAAGACACAGATTAAGGAATAACCTCCATTAAGAAGAGAAATTATGAAACAGATATCAAAAGGTAAACAATGAAATGAGGGGAAAGAATCTATTAGAAATATTGGAAATGAAAAACATAGTCATTGAAATTAAAACATAAATATCAATATGACAGATAAAACCTAACAGGAAGCATAAAAGAGAGAATTAATGAAGTAAAATATAGTAAGGAAGCATTCAATAGGCACGGCAAGTCAAAGAGATTAAGAAAGAAGTAAAACAGCAGCTAGGAGACATGGAGGATACAGTGAGGTTCAAATTTGTGTCTAATTGTTCCAGAAAGGAGAATTAAGGAGATCACAAAGAAGAAGCTTTTGAAGAGATGTTTAAGAATCTCCCAAAATTGATGAATGAGTGATGAGTAAAAAAGCAGACTCTGAACATTGAGAAGAGTAAATAAAAATAAATCTACACCTACACATTACAGTGAAACTTAGAGCACACATGCAAAGGATAACGTTTAAATGTCTCAAGGAAGACATGTTTCCTTAAATACTGAGGGGAAGCAACTGTGGACCTAGAATTTCATAATGACATAAATCACCATTCAAGAAAAAGAAAGTGTGAAAAAAAAAAGGATACATTTTCAGATAAACAAAAACTATAGACATTTGTCTTCCATAGACTGTCCCTAGAAGAATCATCAAATCATGAACTCAGACAAAAGGTGTGGGATACAAAAAACAGCAAAAAGTACAGATAAAGATACAAGAGATTGGACATATTATAATTAACATTTTTTTACTGAAAACAATAACTGAAATTTTTAGGTTTTCTTTAAAACAAAAACTAAACCTCTGGACAAGACTGATAAGATAGGGGTGTATCCAATGGTTGTCAAAGTGAGCTGAGGCCTAGGCCCTGTTTGGCAAGAGTACAGAAGTAATAAATAATTTTAAACCATGTTAGACAATGTTTGTTATATAGGTATGTTTTCTTTTCTTTTCTTTTCTTTTTTTTTTTTTTTTTGAGACAGAGTCTCACTCTGTCACCAGGCTGGAGTGCAATGGCACGATCTTGGCTCACTGCAACTTCCGCCTCCTGGGTTCAAGCAATTCTCCCACCTCAGCCTCCCAAGTAGCTGGGATTACAGGCGCACACCATAACGCTCAGCTATTTTTTTGTATTTTTAGTAGAGATGGGGTTTTGTCATGTTGGCCAGGCTGGTCTTGAACTCCTGACCTCAGCAATCTGCCTGCCTCAGCCCAAAGTGCTGGGATTACAGGCGTGAGCCACCGTGCTCAGCCTATAGGTACATTTTCAAAAGCTAAGGAGAACCACTAAAAGAATATAATTTTGTTCTGTGATTATGGAATTAACTGAGCAAAAACAGAAGAGAGGATAGAAAATTATATTTTAAATTATAAATTCAACAGAAGTCAAGAAAAGAAAGCAAGTCAGGTTTTTAGAAGTCACAAAATCAGTATGTTGGATAACAAAATCAAAATCTGAAAGGACCCTGTCAGGTCTAAAACCAACAAGATGATATTTAAGACAATTATGCTAAGCCTCAAAAGTCCATTGTAGAACTTCCAGATGCCAAAGCCTTAGCCATCAGCAATTAATGCGAAAAAATCAGAATACTTTGAAACGACCAGAGCAGTTCATTAGTCTCTCAAAGCTCCTCCATGTGTAAACTGAGGCTAAGAATTACCTGTGTGTTTCTTACAAGGATCGGCAGGACAAAATATGGAAAATGTCTCGTAGGGCACTGGCATGGAGTGAGAGCACTCAGTAAACAAAAACGATAATCAACCTGGACATTGACCATTTTGGAAACACTTTGAATTATCCATAAATTTGGAATAAGTCGTGTTTGCCAAGTACCATTATACAAGTCGGCTGCTCAAATCCAGTGTTCAGCGTAGAAGACTTACTGTTCCTTTTCTTTCTATCTGCTGACCTCTCACCCAGTGGGCATTTCGAATTAGGTAAAAACTAGAACTTGACCTCGTCTTGCTTCACCATTAACTGGGGAGTGCCTATCAAATGGCTATTAATACACTTAGTTTCTGCCTGGGTCAAATCAGGTGAAGACACCAACTAGCCAAGTCCCTTTCTCCTTTATTTTGAACTGTTTTGAAACTCAAATCACCTTATCCTTAGATAAAGAGAATTCACTCAAGAATTTCAACAAAACTCTCTTATTATTGGTTGAAAATGTTGTATGTATTACCTCATTTTCCATTTGTCAACACTCCCTGCCTGCTCTGCATGTGGCGAGGTGCCCTACCCCGCGCCGGTGTGTCCTGTACCGGGGCTCAGCGTGACAGCGCCCTCTAGAGGGTATTTCTGGGCCAGGACACCGGGACCCGAGCGACCGCAATGAGATGTTTCTGTGAAAGGCTGCACTTTTTATGGGGTAAATGAGGAACAGGCGGGGCCTGAAAAATATAGCAGGGCATGGAAACTGGATCCTCCTAGCCGCTGCCGTGCAGAAAGTCTGCAGACTGTTACTCCGTGCTGCTCTAAAAGGAATTCCAGCCTGCAACTCCAGAGTGGTAGCTCTGGGAGGTTACTTCCTCTAGGAGTTTCAAAGGATGTTGCAAGGAGCCCTGGGGTGACTGTAGGGAGAGGAAGGGTGGAGCTGGCAAGGAGGTGGCAGGGTTGATGTAGGGAAAAGAAAGGAAGCTTGAGAAGGGAGGGCTCCAAGCTCTCCGTCCTTTTATCTCCAGAAGTTGCTCCATTCTTATTCCATGTATAGACAGGGGCCTGCAGATATTTTCAGCTATAACAAGAATTCCATGTCGCAGAGTGCAGCATTGAGAACTATGGAGAGGCTCAACTCCCTGGGCCACCACTGACACTCAGAGTGCCTCCAAGCAGAATTAACAAAGAGGACCTCTGAGTGGACAGACTTCAATAAGGTGCCCTTTCCCCTTCACTGTCCCATCCAGCCTCAGTCCCAGAGCCCAGCGGGCATGATGAGTCAAGCACAGGTTGGGTTTCCGCCCCCAGCGTCCTCTTGGCCAGCACTCCATGCAGACCATAAACTGTAGAGACTTAGCTGCAGCCCTGCCATGGCCTCATTTAATAAAAGTGCATGTCACAAGCCACCTACCTGATAAGGCTGGTCTGCAATGCTGCCTCCCCCGTAAGTGTTGGTGAGCTTGGCTACTTTTGAGGGCACCCCTGTGCTTGCAGCATCCACACAGGGTCTCAGGCAGTCTATGGACAGCCCTATGGGGAAGGTGCCATTGCTACAAATGTATTGCAGGCCTGGTCAAAACCACATGGTCAAGGCTAGAACCAGATTCTCTGAACTGTTCAGATTCTCTGTATTTCTCTCCTACTAAATGCAATTCTCCCCCTCTACAGAGTCTCATTCTCTTCATCCTAGTAACAATAAACTCTTCCCAAGTTCAGAGGCAAAGCCCCCTGTCCCTGCCTTGCTGTCTATGCTGTAGGAGATATCATATCCCCCTGCCCCTCCTTGAGCCCAGCTGCAGAGCAGCTTACAAGAGTCTCGCAGTCGTATTTATTTCAAACTTTCGGTATTATTTGCTTATATACTTTATCAAGGCCAAGAAGGATCTCAAGAAGCACATGATGAAGAACAAAAGTGTGTAATAGGATCGTTTAAAAACAGATCAGGACCAGGCCCAGTGGCTCATGCCTGTAATCAGCACTTTGGGACGATCACTTGAAGACAGTAGTTCAAGACCAGCCTGGACAACATAGAAACACCCCATTTCTACAAAAAAAAAAAAAAAAATTAAAACTTAGCTGGGCACGATGGTGTGTACCTCTTGTCCCAGCTGCTTGGGAGGCTGAGGTGGGAGGATCATTTGAGCCTGGGAATTTGAGGCTGCAGTGAGCTCTGATCACACTGCACTCCAGCCTCAGCAATGCACCAAGACCTCATCTCAAAAAAAAAAAAAAAAAAAAGAGGAAGAAGATCAAAAGCTATGAAATGGAGTTGGATTCAGAATGCCGGGAGGGAGTGGAGAGAATGATTCCTGAAATCTAGACTGTAGATAATCCTGCCTTTGAGCACCAAACAAAACTCTGCCCCCAGCAGCTGGGGCCGAAGAGGAAAGGTGAGTGCCTGGGCTCTACTTACCCAACAAAAAGATCCATATCGATTCATCACTATGGACACACATTCCAACTGCAAACACTGTGAGGGGCATATTCACAGGTCCTCACATGGGGTGATGAGAGCAGAAAGTCAGGGTCAGACCCTCTTGGAGAACAGCCGCAGGCATCTCATTGCTCGCGTGAGAAGAAGAATGCTCTTTCCCATGGACACGTGCTCTGCCCATGGCGCCCAGGCTATGGCTGCCCACCGTGTTCCTGTCCCTTTAAACCAGGACGACCCATCCACAAAACTCACCACACAACCTCCGTCCAGGGCCAACACACACAGTCCTCAGGCGTGCCAGACTCTCCAGCACCGTCCTTCCCCACCAGCCTCCATCTTTCCCGGAGTCCGTCCAACCCAACGTTCTAGCCTTCCTCTCTCGTTTCACCCTGGGGGCTAACTGCAGAGCACCTCTGGAGTGCTCTGGGCCCACCCACTTTCTGGTTCTCCCTTCTCCAGATGCATCCCACCCACACTGGGCAGGGCTTTCTCAAAGGGACAGCCTAGGGGCTGTGGATGATCACATGATAAGTGCCAAAAGCGGGGTCGGGGATCCTCAGCACGTTGATGAAGCCCAGCGCAGGCCAAAGCTCACCAAAGACCTGTGCACGCTCAACTGGTCATTTCATTCTGGCATCTGTTTCTTCAGCAAGTTCCGGGTGCTTGCTATGTGCCAGTGGCCCATTCCAAAATAACCACAATAGAAAGTAGGGGCCAAATTCTAAAAGCAAGCTGGTGGGTGGTTGAGAATGTAGGCATCCCACCAGCTGGGGGGTTTCCAGGAGAAGGCTGAAGGCTGCACTTACACAAGGCCTTGAAGGATCACTGGACATTGCAAGAGCTCTGTCAATTGAGTGCAACCCCAAAGGAAGAAACGGGGTTGGATAAGCAGAGGCACGGGGAGAATGTGAAGGGCTGAGAAAAAAGACACAGAGGGAAATCTCTGGAAAGAGAAACAAGACCAAGTGCATTCCAAATCTAAATGCAAAGGGAAGCTCAAAATGGTACCTGAGTTTACACACATTCCTCAATGGGAAGTCAGGAAGTGACTGTTAGTCTTAGCTCTGCCATAGGCATGCCTAGAAAAGACACCTGCTACCCTGTGGGGCACTCGGTAACCCGTCTGTAAAACGAAAGGATGCACCAGATCTGGAGTTCATAAACTCTGTATTTCAGGGACTGAAGTTGTATCTCCAGCCTAGATTTCTCATCTGAATTCTGTTAAAAGGTAAACTGAGGCACAATAAAATTCTAAAGAGTTTATTTGAGCAAACGGTTCAAAACCCTTCTCTGCTACCACCTGGTTAAAAGCACCATCCCCTCCCACTTGGATTATCGCAACAGCCTCCCAACAGGTCCACCATGTCTGCCCTGCCCGAAAGCCCAGGAGATAGGTCCCCTTAACATAGCAATCCAAGGCGGGATCGAGGCCAGTGCCTCCATGCTGGCCTGTGCTCTGCCAGCCTCCACATCACTCTCACACCATCTCTTCCTACTTTTCTCATCCTCTCAGCTCTGGCCACACTGGCCTCTTGGGGTTCCTCAAACCTGCCAAGATGCTTCAGCCTCGGGGCCCTTGACACCTCCTGAGCCTCTGCTCACTCCTCAGCTCCTTCAAGTCTTTACTCACATGTCACTTTCTCAGGGAGGCCTCCCCAACCTCCCCACTGAAAATTGCATCATCCTTCCATCTCGGACTCCCTGTTGCCTTCCCTTACTTTCTTTTTCTCCACAATCCCACTCCCCATCTGATATGCGTGTTACTTAGACACTTGCTTATTCTTTTCTCCCCCACCTGGACTGTAAGCTTCAGGAGGGCAGGATGTTTGTTTTATTCACGACCCATTTCCAGTGCTTAGAAGAGTGCCAGCCACAGTGTCACCTAGTGAATATTTATTACTAGAATAAGCAAATGAGTGAAAAGACAATAATCTTTTATAATTTTCATTTCAGGGAGCATGCATGGTAACTGACATACGGTTGTCAACTTTTCAACTTAAAAAATGAAAACAATGGAAGGAAGGGTGGGAGGGAGGGACAGTACTTTCTTTTCATAAAAGATACGTTAACCTCCCCAAAATAGAAAGTGCCTTCTCCCAGGATAAATAACAGTGTTTCCCAAGGAATTTGAATGGGCCAAGTCACATTAACATATCTACCCCACAACATTGTCTTATTTTCTTTGTTCACCATGGGTCAGTGTAAACTTTGGCACCAATAACCTATGCCATGCCTAGCAGCCCTCCAGCTCTGTGTTACTCTGGTTCTTCCTTCAAAAACAAGAGAGCTAGGTATAGTGGCTCATGCCTGTAATTCCAGAATTTTGAGAGGCCAAAGCAGGAGGATCATTTGAGGCTAGGAGTTCAAGACCTGTATGGACAACATAGACCTTGTTTTTACAACAGCTGTTTTAAAAAATTAGCTGGTTGCAGTGGCACACACCTGTAGTCCCAGCTACCCGGGAGGCTGAGGTGGGAGGATTGGTTGAGCCCAAGAGGAAAGAGAGTCCCTCACCCTGGCTGGCCCTTGCTCTAGCAGACACACCTGCTTACATCAGAATCAACCTTGGCACTGGGAAGGGTGGGGGCTCCAACTCCAGAAGCCAACTCAGACCCAGAGCTGCTGTTCGGATCACAAGAGCCAGTGTGACACCTGCCAGAGGTTCACAAACTGTACAGTTCACACTGAATTTTCAGTAAATGGATACTTTGCCTGGCAGCTTCTTCTAATCCACCTTTCATGCAGCTGCTATGAGAAAAGTAAGAAGATTCTTCCGAGCTCACCTCATTCACCCCCATGCTGGGCTGGTAAAGCAGCGTCATCAGTCCCAGTTTAAAGATGATGAGCCCAGGGCTCGGAGAGGCTCAAGGTGACTTGGGCAAGGTCGCAGCCCAGTTTAGAAGCAGCAGAGCTGGGATTCCAAGCCAGGGCACCTGGACAACAAAGCCTGGCTTTCACCACACCTGCCCCTTCCTCAGGTGCAGCAGGACGTTCACATAAACACCAGCCCTCCTGGAGGAACAGAGTGGCAGTGCAGGGCAGAGCAGGGCAAATCTGCTTACCTCGATGACCACAGCCCCATCTTCTCTCCTCTGCGTAGAGTCCAGGAGGAGGCAGGAGGCAGGGACAAAGAAGGGCGGACCCATTACTTCCCAGAGTAAAAGCCATCTCAGATCTCCCTATTTCTCTTCTTCCTTTTCAGTCCCTCGCCCCCATCCCTCACATTCAACTCCAGGCCATCTGCTCCCAAAAGTCGACTCATGGGCTGCCTCCCTTCAACTGCTCCCATCTCCCCATGTCTGGAGTCTTCATTTCAAGTATACCCAGCCAAGCCCAGCCCATTCTCTCACGCTTGAGCATGTTTAACTATTGGAAGACAAAATTACACGATGCATTTTATATGATCTGCATTATTTTATGTGGTTCTTAGCTCGCTGGCTATTACTGAAATTCCAGATCAAGTGTGGCTTCTGCAGCCCCTACAGGGCCTGCAGGGGTGCAGAACCAACATTGACAAGTTAAACGGCAATAATAGAGCACACCACAGTTTGAGGAGTATGTGGAGTCACATAACCCATTTGAGCTTCACAATCACAAGCATCACAAACTGAGTCTCTCAGGGAAGGGACCTTGTTGAAGGTCTTGCTTTAGACACTTGCTCCCCACTCTGGCCCTGACCAGTGGGGTCGGGAAGACTACTGAGGCCACCCAAGTAGGCGGTGAGAAAGGACCTTTGGGAACAGGTTTGGGTGAGGGAAGGCTACACACTGAGGTGCTTTGGCTTAATAGGTGTGTGCTAAATAGGGTGACTGCTCCAATCCAACACCTATGACAGCAAAAGAGGGTGCCATAAATAATTACAGGACAATAGGCATAAACCTGAGTGACCCGGACAAACAAGGACTTGCATTCCTGTGATAAGGGTCTGCCCTGGGTTGGGCAGTCTGGGAGGCTGTGCTAGGTGCTGTGGGGACACTGAGATGGTGACACTCTCACTTCCCCGGGGAGTGTGACATTTACTGGGATCAGAAGACGGATAAATATGTACTGGGACATGATCACAACTATCTCTGTCACTTAAATGCTGTGTTCAGAGCCATGTCTCCTGCACTCCAACTTTACAGAGGAGAACAGAATCTGTCTGCAGCAGAAAGATGACGATCGCGAAACAAAGAAATTTTAGGCAAGTTACATTATGGGAGGACGGGAGCTCTTATCCCCAACCGTGAACTGAAATGGTATGGAGATGGAAGCATTTGAGCTGGGCCTTGAAGGATGGCTAGGGCTGTGACCGGTGCGGGGGAGAAGGGATTGAAGGTGGGTGTCTGTGCTGGGGACAGGATGTGTTCCCAGCTTGCTACGAGTTCAATCGCAAACATGTAACAGCAGGGAGTTTAAGCAGGACTGGCCTGGCTGCTCCCCTGTGACCACCGACTTTGCTCGTGCTCATCCTAATTTCTTGTCACTAAGAAAAGTCACATCAGACACCATGGTTGGGTTTCCAGGAGATAAGTGGTTTCCTAGGTGTAGTGGCAGAGTGTCACCTCCAGGGGGCGCTCAAGGCCTCCCCACGGTTCACCTGCAGGCGGAGTGGGGCGGACCCAGGACGCTGAGAGGAGACAGAGGCCCAAAGCCCTGCTCCCCACGGAGGCCTGCAGTTTTCTTCTCTGCCTCCATCTCCCCCACAACAAACACCCCAGGGGCCAGTGCCTTCAGGCTGCCCCGAGAGCCCTCCGAGGAGCAGGGGGCAGCCCACACAGCCGTTTCAGGGGGTTCGTGGTCTGGAAGAAGTGGACCCTTTTCCTGGGTTTGTCTCCACACCTGGCCACCGTCAGGGGCATGCGCTCTAGAGGTCCCTGTAGAAAGGGGCCCCAGAGGACGTCGCCCAGCCTCTGTTCAGGCCTCTGGTTGGTGCAGCCAAAGGAACTCAGGTGGCAAACAAAAGCTCTGGGTAGATGGGGCCCCAATTCCTACCTGGACTGGAGGTGATAAAATGGTTCCAGGGTCCTGAATGGTCACCTCCCGGGAGACCCAGCTAACACACCTGGCTCAGCACATCCCGGAGCAGCACAGGGACGTGGTAGAAGGAAAGAACAGAGCTGACGGGGGTGTATTAGCCTGTTCTCGCATTGCTATAAAGAAATACCTGAACCTGGGTAATTTATAAAGAAAAGAGGTTTAATTGGCTCACAGTTCCACAGGCTGTACAGGAAGCACAGCTGGGGAGACCTCAGGAAACTTACAATCATGCAGAAGGCGAAGAGGAAGCCAGCACGTCCTATATGGCTCGAGCGGGAGGAAGAGGAAGAGAATAGAAGGAGGTGCTACACACTTTTAACCAACCAGATCTCTCATGAGAACAGCAAAGGGAAAGTCCGCCCCCGTGATCCAATCACCTCCCACCAAGCCTGTCCTCCGACACTGGGGATTATAATTCAATAGGAGCTTTGGGTAGGGGACACAAATCCAAACCATATCGGGGGTGAGGTGGGGCCAGACTTTGAGAGGCCTTGAATGCCAAGCTAAGTGACTAGAGGAAGACTAAACTCAGAGTTCTTCATACAGAGACAAATGCAGGATCTGGCTCCATGCATTTTCCGGTACAGGGCTCTCTGAGTCCGCTGGGCCGGTGTAAATGGATTCAGTGTCTTGGCACCATTGTATTTACAGTCCAGCCTGTCCCCACAGGCCATCTGCTTTCAGGTGTAGTGCTGGGATTAATAATAGCTACTGTTTATCAAGTACCTATGAGTAGTATATAATTAGGTATTATAAGCTTCATTTTATAGATGAGACAACTAAGTCTTCAGCAAATCAAAAGTTGTAACTGACAATGTTGGGGTGTGAGTCCAGGCCTCATGGCCCCGAACCTTGGCCTTCACTCTGGGTCTTACAAATTTGGCCCCTGACTGCCTGCTATCTTTCATAGACGGGGCGCCTGACCAAGACGAATGCCACCACACACACCCTAACTAAGAAAAAAATAATGTCCCAACAGCCCAAGGAACAACCCCTGCAGGCTTAGCTTTAGGGGAACACACTGTACTCTCATTCCCCAGCCTTTGCTCAAGCTGACCCCGCAGCCTGGAAAGCTCCACCCCCATCAGCTCTGTTTATTGAAATCCTATTCCTCCTCCAAGGCCAGCTTCTCTGAGAGGCCTCCTCTGGCCCTGCCAGGCTGAATTACTCTTGACCTGTGCCCTGTGAACTCTGTGGCTGGCCAGCTGCAGCCCCACCCATTCCCATTCCACCTTGACCTCCTGCAGAGGAGGGAGAGATGAGGCCTTACACACACCCCCACTGAATCACGCGCCCTGCACCCCACCACAGAACTCTGTACATATTCAGGACCCAGAAATACTTGTGGCGCAGAGACCAAGCCCGGAGTCTCTGGGAATGGCCATGGCCAACAGCACAGGTGATGCTGCCAACTTAGCAGGTGCCTCTGAGGGCTCACGCTGCCGCCAGCTGCCCTTTTCCAGCCCCAGGAATGAAAACAGCCCCATGGCAGCTGAGCCACTTTTACCCTTCCCAGAAGCCAGTCAGCCCTGCCTGGGCTTCTGGCCAGGGCAGTCGCAGCTCCTGCCCCTCCCACCCACATCTCCTGCATCCCCCCTCAGCATTCCTGGACTGCTGTCAGTCCATCGGGGGCCTGCCTGATCTAGGTACCAGTTCCTCTGCTTTGCCGAAGCCCGACTCTGGGTCCAGCCCTCCCTGCCCTCCAAGGACTAGTCCCAGACTCAGTCACCAGCAGCAACTCCCAGTGACGCTCCCAGTTTCACGGCTCTGCAGCCACCCTTCAGCAAGCAGGTCAGATTCCTCCAGGTACAGCACCAACCTGAGCCAAGGCCAAGGCCACCAGGCCCCCTTCAGAAGCAGAGCCTTGCAGGAAGCCAGCTCTGCAGCTTGAGAGGAAGTGGGCCAGACTCCCCCTGCCCCCATCACCCTTCTGAGCCATGGAAGCCTGCCTCCCCTGAGGCAAAAGGCATGGGCACCGCACAGAGACGGCCAGGGCAGGGGTAGGGGGGATCTGGACCACAGTGGCTCAGCCAAGGGGCCTGCTGAGGGCTTTAGCCTGGAGCTTAGTATCCCTCTATCTGTTGACAAGCGTTTGTCAAACACAGAGGAAACAGACAAGCGTTTGTCAAACACAGAGGAAGGTTGTGGGGTTGGAAGAGCTATGGAATACAAGGGAACACGTGGCGGGTTTGACATCCTTTCTGCAGCTTCATTACAAGAAGCCTTCAGTGAAGGAAGCACCACCTCTGTTTACAACGTCCCCAGGCTTTTATGTTATTTAAACTTTCCTGTATATGCTACATATTCTATAATGAACATGCTTTTATAATCAGAAAAATAATTAATATCCAATAAAACACAAGCAGAAAACAGACATGACATTAAATCAGTATTAAATCCAAACTTCCACATCTGTAGGGAGGTGCAGGAGAGAACGAGGGTTGGGCTGGGCCCCAGGAGGCCTGGGTTCCTGTTCCCATCTTCCACCACTCCCCTCCCAAGGTGCTGTGTGAAAGTCCCAATTTCATCACCTCAGTTTTCTCAGCTGTCAAATGGGAATCGCAGTGCTGTGCTGCCCTCCTGCCGGGGTTGTGTGAGAGAGATGCCGTGATAATGACACCTGCGTCTCAGGGCTGGCGAGAGAGTCAGTCCCGCGGGGCATGTGGCAGAGCTTCACAAGAGCCTCACCTGCCCATTTGGCAGATGCGAGTACCATTCCCAGTCAGCACTGGACAAACTTAAGAGACATTCCAGCAATGGAAACAAGACAAAGCCATTGTAATCCTCGACTAACCACAAAAATAGTCTACTTAATCTGAGCGTGGTGTCATTCGCTTGCACCAGGCTCCCGAGAGGAGGTCCTGCTCCTGTCCCCATGATGTAGAGGGATGTTGTGGACCAGCCTGATGTCTCTCCCCTGCAGGCCTCCAGCCCATTCAGGAAATACTTGCCTAAAGGGCCAAGCTGCAAAACAGTGCGGAGATGTGAGCAGGATCCATGCCTCCTTTCTCCCTAGACAGCCCTCACTGCATTGGAGCCTGGGCACCAGCCCCAGAAGGGCCTCTTGTCCCTGCAGGAAGGCACTGCCCTGAGGATGGAGCTGACTGAAGTGACAGGCAACAGGTGCTTGGGGTCCAGGAGCGGGAGGTTGGCCTGCCTCCCCACTCTATCCCCCTAGGATGCAGAAAGCCCCAGGGCTCCCTGCCCTCCAAGCATGCTGAATGCTCTCCACTGCTATCTCAGCCTCTGCAGCTGAGGACCACAGCAGGTGTCCCCAGTGCACCATTTGGAGCGGTGGTTTGACACATTATCCTCACTACAGCCCGACCCCCTGGCCTCTGGAAGAAACAGCAGTGTTCTGAATTCTGGCCCAGGCCCTAGCCTCGGGACTCACTGCCACTTAGGGTTGTTTGAACGCCCTCCACTCCTGCTTTGGGCTTTTTCGTGAAAATAACTACTTTTGTGCAACAACAACAAAAAAGCCTTGGTTGCTAGGATGAGATCTGAAAAGGGCAGTAGGGACAGCCGCTGGCTTTGGGGTCCGCAGGAGCCCCACAGCCAACACAGCATATTATTAGAGACAGCTATGGTTAAATGATCATATTGGAGGGGGCCCTTCAACCCTCCACACCTCACTTCCTGGCCCGCACACAAACTGGACAGACAGGGGCGTTCCAGCACAGTGCCCGATGGTCTAGAGGCACTCACGAAGCTCTGAAGTCCGATTCTGAAGATAAAGCAATCGCTATGCATTTTCCATCCAAGGCAAAGAAAAAACCCTTGAATTCTTGAATAAGTTCTACAACCTCCTCTATAAATGTAGCCTCCTGAACAGGAGCCTGTGAGGAGGAGCAAGCTGGGCCGGTCACTTATCTGGAGAAGCGTGAATGCACAAACCTATCCTGAACAAGGCGCTCTGGGTGCAAATGATCCCCATGTCCCATCAGTACGCAGACACCTGGGGATGGAAGGAGGAAGAACAGGGGCTGTGTTTGCAGATGGCCACAAGGCGGCCCTTACCCATGACCAAGCTGAGTCTGGGGAGCTCTTGCCCTGCGAGGTCTCCCAGCTGGAGCTGCGAATGCCGTCCTGTTCCCCCATGGCCCTCCCTGTGGGGTGCTGTCTGCCTCCTCACCCAGGATCAGGAGAGAAATGTCCCCCAGGCAACACCGGCTCACAGACTGGGAGGCTGGGCTGGGCGACACCGGAGCCTGGCAGGCGGTGCTTCCCTTTGCACCAGTCCCAGGAGCCCCGGCCAAGTCACACGGCTCAGCAAAAGAGCAGAGTGTTGAATTGCAAATCCTCTCCTACCTGGGGACCAGCTGACAAACAACACCAAGGAGGCAAAGCTTCCAGAAGATGCCAGTTTCTGTCAACTTTGTGAAGGGGAAAGTAGAGGGGGGAATGATCCCTGCTGGCCAGCCACGGGGCACTGTGTACCCTGCCCTCCCCAATCCAGCTCATCAGAGGCAGCAGGACTGAGAAACTGAGTAACTTCCCCAAGGCCACGCAGCTCCCGGGATGCTTTTCTCCTGCTCTACTTGTTTCCACATTTGTCCGCTTTTGTTCCAGATTTTGTCTTGGGATGTTCTGTCTCCAGAGGCGATTGGGGGGAGGTATGGAGGGAAAGACCACCTCTCGAGCTGAGTGCTGGAAATGGTGCTTTCTAGACAACAATCCCTCCACTTTGTACTCTACCACTGTCTCGCGTGAAAGGTTCTGGAGTCCTCTCTGTCCCTCTGCATCGCCTCGGCACCCCGCGGAGCGTCAGGAGAGCCAGGTCCAGTGGGGTGCTGTGCTCCCCACATGGCCCTGAGCACGGCACACCACTCTGGACCCACTTTCCCAGTGACCCCCAAGGCCACCTGCAGGCACTCAGCCCCATCCATCATCACGACAGCTCTCCTGGTGAATACCTCTCGCATCAGGACCTGTGCTAAACATTGAAGATGCATGACGGGTGCGGAGGTTCACACCTATAATCCCACACTTTGGGAGGCTGAGGTGGGTGAATTCCTTGAGCTCAGGAGG
Organism: Rhinopithecus bieti; assembly: GCF_001698545.2. Taxonomy (NCBI): domain Eukaryota; kingdom Metazoa; phylum Chordata; class Mammalia; order Primates; family Cercopithecidae; genus Rhinopithecus; species Rhinopithecus bieti. The sequence goes on along the minus strand of NW_016803808.1, from coordinate 3,827,933 downwards.
TTGAGACCAGCCTGGGCAACATGAAGAAACCCCATCTCTATCAAAAATACAAAAAATTAGCCAGGTGTGGTGATGCATGCCTGTGGTCCCAGCTACTAGAGTGGCTGAGGTGGGAGGATGGCTTCAGCCGGGGAGGTAGAAGTTGCAGCGAGCCAAAATCACACCATTGCACTCCAACCTGGGTAACAGAGTGAGACCTCATCTCAAAAAACAGAAGAAGATGCATGATCATATATAATTCCGCAGCACCCCTATAAGGTTATGAACAGAAAACAGAAGCTTCCAGAACTGGCCTTGGGTCCCAAAGCTGGAAAATGGCAGAACAGGGCCAGGCTGACTTCAAAGGCAGTGGTGCTCTTCATCTAAACCTAATCCTTGCATGAGCCTTGGATTCTGCCCAGAGTGGTGATGGGGCTGGGCTCAGGTGACCTGCCCAGGGTGAAAGGGAGGGCACATCACTAGGGTGGTTTCTTGGCAAGGTGGGGGCAGAGGGCATACTTCGAGAGAGGGTACAGAGGCCACTATCTGGTTCAACAACAACGGAAGGAGAGGGCTTTGCAGTTTCACTGAGAGAGAAACAGCGTGCCCTGGGAGCACAGCAGGGCTAGGGAAGAAACTTTAGAACACTGTCATGCGAGCCTGTTGGATGTTCTAAGCGTCCAATAAAAGGAGTGGACTAGGAGAACAGCCTAAGTTCCCCTTCCAGGCCAAGTGAGCCTCACTGAGCGTCAGCTTCGTTCTCTGGGAGATGATACCGCCTAACCTTGAGGACCACTGTGAGATTAGAGGTGATGTGTGTGAGAAAAGTACTTGGCGCAGAGAAGGAGCTCAGAGACGTCAGTCCCAGCCTCTCACCCTTTCCCTCAAAGGTCAAAGGAAGGAGAAATCATTACAGGTGGAGATATCCAGGAAGACTTCATGGAGAAGAGGGCATTTGGCCTGGGTCTTCATGAACAGGACAAATTTGAAAACAAGGAGAGCAGGAGAATAGCATCCCAAGAAGGAGTCATAGCAGGAGCTAAGTGTTAAAAGTGAAGAAATACCGAGTGCTCTCGGAGGTTCATAGGTGACTCCCAGAGGCAACCTGGTCACCAGGGGATCGGGGCATCCTGTGGATTCTTGACAGCTCCAGGGACTTAGGGAAATATTTCAGGGACATTCAGCTTGGTCCTGGCAGTGAGGGGGAGCCAGCAGGAGGACGGTTGGAGGCAGAAGCTGCAGCAGTAAGTCAGGCTGCTGACTCAACTTTTCCAGGTGCTGGTCCTCCTCTGTCCCCACAGCCTGTGACACCATGATGGCCTCCTGAGGTCTCTAACGCTCCTCTGTTGGCTCCATAAGTGCTGCTCCCTAATTCTCCCTGTTCTCCCCAGGCAGGCTGTCTCTGCTGTTTTCATTACAGCTCCTCTTCTTCATTCCCTCCAGAGGGCACCCCTGCCCAGACAAAATCCATCTGGGATTGTCATGGGAATGAAATGGGAAAATAAATGAAATGAAATAAATGCCTGTCTAATACAACAGGCATACCATAGTGACCCTCACTTTACAGGCTTGGAGGCCAGCATGGTGGATCCAGCAGGGACATAGTGTACTCAATCCAGGCCTCTGCCGTCCCAGGTCACTGTGCCATGACCCTGGCCAAAGGGACATTGATGCTCCTAGCCTTCCTTACTGCAGGAGAGCTCAGAGAGTGCTGGGGAAGGACCAGCGCAGAGCTGGTACCCCCCGCAACAGCCACTACCTGGAATAGCTCCCTCAGTGTGAGTGCCCCGAAATGTCCTTAAGTGTAAGGCAGAAAATAACAGCCATTAAGACACTTCTACTGAGCTGGGGCACCAGCACTACTACTATTTTTAATTCATTCTGTCAAGATATTTTAAGAACCTCATGACCAACGAGTAATAAGATGGTGAGAAATTATACCTGGTCATGTTCAGCATTTGGCCAGGATCTGGTAGAAGCAGACCATGTGGGTAAGAAGGGGTTGCTGTGAACATAGGCACAGCCAGAGTCATCGCATTGATTAGGAAGGTGCAGTCCGAGGGGAGTCTCCCATACAAACCAAGCCAGGGGGAGAGGCTGCAGCCGGCTGCATCTTGTCCTCGGTTCTCAGAGTTCCAGCCCCAAGGCACGGCCATTTCACACCCCTGTTGGCAGCAGGTGTTGGAGGAGACAGGTGGTCAGAGTGACACATGTCCCACTGCTACGTCAGGCCACTGAAAGCTCCACTGGTCTACAAAGTGGGCCAAGAAATGGGGTCATGGCCATTGAAGGGATTCCCAGCCCATGCCAGGGCCAACCCGAAGCTCGGCATGGTGGTTAAATCCCACATTCTGGATCAGACAGGCCTGGGCTCCCTGTCTGACTCTTCCCCTTAGAAGCTGTTTTGACTTAGAGCAATTCACTCAACCTCTGAGAACCTTCGTTTCTTTACCTGGGAAAAACAAGGATAAAAATAGAGTTTCTCCCCAGAAGGTTGTGTGTGTGTGTATATATATATATATATATATGTTATGTATATGAGGCGATGCATGAAAGTCCTTGACAATGTCTTCAGTGAGTGGCAGCAGCTATTCATCCCCATACTCACTTTGGGGTGGCATAGATGGCTCCACTCTACAGATGGAGACACCGAACCTCTGTTTTATTTGGGGCAGCCGCTGGCTATAGACCCTCCAACTTCTCCACCAGTAGAGCTCCCGAATCTGCCATTGCTCCCCGAGTGACCTCCGCCAAGACCAAGCTGAATGTCCCTGAAACATTTCCCTGGAACCCCCAGCTGTCAAGAATCCACAATCCACCTGTCTCCTGGAGACCAGGCTGCACCTGGGAGTCACCTATGAACCCCCGAGAGCACTCGGTATTTCCTCACTTTCAACCCTTAGCTCATGCTATGACTCCTCCTGGGATGCTTTTCTCCTGCTCTCCTTGTTTTCAGATTTGTCCTCTTCAAGACCCAGGCCAAATGCCCCCTTCTCCAGGGAGTCTTCCCTGATGTCTCCACCTGTAATGATTTCGCCTTCCTGTGACCTTCGAGGGAAAGGGTGACTGGGACTGACGTCTCTGAACTCTTTCTCTGTGCCAAGTACTTTATTCACACATATCACCTCTAATCTCAGAACATTCTTCATGGTTAGGCGGTGTCACCTCCCAGAGAAGGAAGCTGAGGTTCAGCGAGTCTCACTTGGCTAGGAAGGGGAACTTAGGCAGAGTCCTCATCATCCACTCCCCTTATTGGACACTTAGAATGTCCAGGGAGGCTTAATTGCCTGTGAGTTTCTGTCTCATCATCCCAGCACCACAGAGACCCCCTCAGGACAGAGTTCAGGCCTTACTCATTTTTAGCATTGTTAAAAGATAAACTGAGGTACAATACAATTATAAAAAGTTTATTTGAATGAATAGCAGTTCATGAATCGAGAAACACCAAGCTGAAAGTGATTCCAGGCTCCACCAGGAGAGCCCAAGCGGAGGGCTTCTATATGGCGAATGCAGAAGTAAAGCCAAGAAAATACTTCATGTATTATAATCATGTAGTTGACTTATTTGGCCTATCTCACTGGAATGTCCCTAGTTGTATAAGTTAGTTGGCAGCTTCTGAGTGGTTGAGCTTAAGTTCTTTTTTAAAAAAATATAGGTACAAGAAATAGCCCTTGTTTTGCTTATATTTGCAACCAAAGTCAAGGTCACCTGCATGGCTTAACTGGTTTTGTCTGCTCAGGGATTCTTCTGGTCTCTATTTTAATATTAATTTAGGCCAGGCGCGGTGGCTCAAGCCTGTAATCCCAGCACTTTGGGAGGCCGAGACGGGCGGATCACGAGGTCAGGAGATCGAGACCATCCTGGCTAACACGGTGAAACCCCGTCTCTACTAAAAATACAAAAAAAAAAAAAAAATTAGTTGGGCATGGTGGCAGGCGCCTGTAGTCCCAGCTACTCGGGAGGCTGAGGCAGGAGAATGGCGTGAACCCAGGAGGCGGAGCTTGCAGTGAGCCGAGATCCGGCCACTGCACTCCAGCTTGGGTGACAGAGTGAGACTCCGTCTCAAAAATATATATATATTAATTTAAGTGAGTAGCGCCAATAGCACCTCATACTCTGGAGAGTGCCCACCATAAGAAAAAAGTCAAATCCTGTCGTGGTTTTTTAATTAATAAACTTTTTATTTTTTAGAGCAATGTCAGGCCCATGCAAAAATTGGCTGGTGAGTACAGAGTTCCCATACACCTTCTGTGCCTACATATACACACTCACCCCACCCCGCCCCCACTATCAACATGCCTTTCCAGGGTGGTACATTTGTTATAATCAGTGAACCTATGCCGACATCATTATCACCCAAACTCCACAGTTTACATTAGGATTCACGCTTGGCATTGTACATTCTATGGGCTTTGACAAATGTATGATGACATGTGTCCACCATCATAGGGTCATACACAGTAGTTTCCTGTGCTAAAATCTGTGCTCAACCTATCCATCCTTCCCTTTCCCCAACCCTTGGCAACCACAGATCCTTTTAGTGTAGCCATAGTTTTGCCTTTTCCAGAATATCATACAGTTGAAATCACACAGTATGTAACCTTTTCATATTGACTTATTTCACTTAATAATTTGCATTTATGATTTCTTCATGTCTTTTTCTGGCTTGAGAGCTCATTGGTTTTAGCACTGAATACTATTCCATTTTCTGGATATACCGCAATTTCCTTATCCATTCACCTACTGGATGACATCTTGGTTGCTTCCAAGTTTGGGTTATTAAGAATAAAGCTGTTATGAACATTCATGTGCAGGTTTTTGTGTGCATATAAGTTTTCAGTTCATTCAGGTAAGTACCAAGGGACAAGATTGCTGGACTGTATGGTAAGAGTGTACACTGTTTTGTAACAAACCACCAAACTATCTCCCAAAGTAGCTATACGATTTTGCATTCCCATCAGCAAAGAATGAGAATTCCTCTTGCTTTACAGCCTCACCAGCATGTGGTGTTATTAGTGTTCTGGATTTTGGCCATTCTAAATGGTGTATAGCATGTCTCAGTGTTGTTTTACTTTGCATCTCCCTGATTACATATGATGTAGAGCATCTTCTCATATGTTTGTGTGCCATCTATACATCTTCTTCAGTGAGGTATCTGTTAAGATCTTTGATCTGTTTTTTAATTGGTTGTTTTCCTACTGCTGAGTTTTAAGGGTTCTTTGTATATTATGGGTAACAGTCTTTTATCAGATGGGACTTTGCAAATCTTTTCTCCTAGACTATGACTTGTCTTATTCTCTCGACTGTGACTCACATAGTCAGTGCTTTCACAGAGCAGAAAATTTGTATTTTAATAAAGTCCAGTTTATCCATTCTTTCATTCATGGATTACGCCTTGGGTGTTGCATCTGAAAAGTCATCATCAAACCAAAGGTCATCTAGATTTTCTCCTATATTATTTTCTGAGAGTTTTACAGTTCTGCATTTACATTTAGGTCTGTGATCCTTTTGTGTTCATTTTTGTGAAGTGTAAGGTCTGAGTCTAGATTTCTTTTTGCATGTGGATGTCCAATTGTTCCAGCACCATTTGTTGAAAAGAGTACCTTTGTTCCATTGCATTGCCTTTGTTCCTTTGTCAAAAATTAGTTGACTATATTTATTTGGGTTTATTTCTGACCCCTCTGCTCTGTTCCATTGATCTGTTTTGTCTATTCTTTTGCCAATACCACACTGTCTTGATCACTGTACCTTTACAGCAAGTCTTGAAATCAAGTAGTGTCAGTCCTCTAACTTTGTTCTTCCCCTTTAATATTGCATTGGATATTCTGGGCCTTTGGCCTCACTGTATAAATTTTAGAATCATTTTTTTAGTATCCACAAAATAACCTACTGGGCTTGGATTTTTATTGGAAATTGCATTAAATCTATAGACAAGTTGAGAAGAGCTGACATTTTGACAATATTGAATATTCTTATCCATGAACATGGAATATCTCTCCATGTATTTATTTCTTCATTTATTTCTTTGGTCAGAGTTTTGTAGTTTTCCTCAAATAGAATTTGGACATGTGCTGTTAGGCTGATACCTAAGTATTTCACTTTGTGGAGGGGATCCTAATTTAAATGATATATATTTTTAAATTTTTAATTCTACCTGTTTATTGCTGGAATATAGGAAAACAATTGACTTTTGTATATTAACATTGTATCTTGAAACCTTGTTATAATCACTTATTTATTCCAATAGGGGAGTTTTTTTTCATCAATTCTTTTGAGTTTTCTACATAGATGTCATCTGTGAACATCTGTTCTTGTTTGCTGTCTACTTCTTCTATTAATTTCATCAGCATATTAATGATGGATTTTATAAATTTCTAGTCTGAGAATTCCTACATCCCTGCTGTATCTGAGTCTGGTTCTGATACTTGTTCATTCTCTTCAAACTGTGCTTTTTGCCTTTTAGTATGCCTTGTGGTTTTTTTGTGGCAAGGTGGACATAATATACTAGGTAAAAAGAATTGGGGTAGACAGGCCTTTAGTAATGTAGTGATGAAGTGTAGGGGGAGAGGTAGCATCATTTTACAGTTCCGTGGTTAGGTCTTAGGCTTTTAATAATGATGAACATCATAGTGCTTCTCAGTTCTCCCTGTCCCTAGATGGCTAGAGTGGTCTGGAGTTGGGTATTTCCCTTCCTCCGGTCAGTTAGACTCTGATAAAACCCCAGCAGATTAGGCCCTGGTAAAATAGCTTCTTTGAGGACAGGCCTTGTGAAGAACAGTGTGCTCTCGCATATTTCAAGGTGGTTCCCTTCCCCTCCCACAGCATGAGGGGATTTTTCTCTGATATTCGCTTTGAGAGTCTAGTTGAGCTCCTGGAGGTAAAACTCACAAAAGTGTGAGCCCACCCTCCACCGTAACTGGTCCCCCTGGAGTTTTTAACTCTCAGACTCTTCCATACTGAGCCTCCAGCAATTAAAGTTTAGGTTTTCCTACCTGGGCACTGGTTCCTGTGGAGGTTTCCACTCATGGGTTTTGCCTCAGGAAAGGTATGCTTCTCGTATGTGCCTATTGGTCTCTCCAACTTTGAGGGCAGCAGTTTGCCCTGTAACCTCACTTATCTGCCAGATCTAAGAAAAACTGTTGATTTTTCCGTTTGTTCAGCTTTTTGATTGTTGTTAGGAAAGAATGACTACTTCTGAGCTCCTGTGTGCCTGATGGAAAACTGGAAGTTTTTCCAGGTTTGAAATTGCTAGTAGTTATAATTTATAAAGCAATGGCACAGGGGCTGGACATTGCCCACTCTTATGGAATGTATTAATAGATTATTTTCTCTTGCAAGCAAAAGTATCAAAATGCCTGTTTGTCTCAGCGTTTTCTTGTGAGAAATGGATAGGGAGGGGAACAGTGTTTCATTCAAATCCTGAAAGTTCCACAATGTGCTCCAAGGCATGGGATTGTGCATCTAGAAAACAACAAGGGGCAAACCAGGGAGTCAGGCAATAAAAGCAGACAATGAGGAGAACCTTGAGGTGGCCTGGGTAATTCTGTGGGAATTAGAACATGCTCTTACTTTAGTGAGGGATACCTTGTGAAAAATAAGTGACTTTTTCATCAATTTCATCTTATCTATTTCAATTGATCAGGATCATTCAGATATCTACACATTTATACACGTACATACTTTCACATGCACACATGATCACACATACCCAGGAACACATACACACACACACCATCATCACACACACCAGTGATCGTACACACAATCACACATACCTAAGATCACACACAGCCATGATCACATACACAATCACACACACCCATGATCACACACACACACTTATGATCACACATACCCATGATGAGATATACATACACATCTATGATCACACGTAACCATGGTCATACACACCCATGATCTACACACACCCCTTATTACACAGCACACACCCAAACACACCCACACTCACTTGGTACACACACCATGCATTCAGTACAACAATCACATCACACATATCTATGATCTCAGCACACACAGTATCCATGATCAACACACACACCCAGGCACATACATTAGATCAGTTCAGGGTCCCAGCAAAAACAGATAGGACCCTTGAGCCAGGTGCTTGAGGCTTAATAATGGGACTGTTTACAAGGATGTGGGCAGGATTGAGAAAGATCAGCAGGGTCGGGGGTTCAGAGATGACATGACCTAGGCCTGCAAGGGGAGGGGACATTGCCACCCTGGGGTAGAGAGAAAAGAAGGTAGAGCTATTACCTGAGCCCAGGTGGAGGAGGCAGGAGAACGCCCCCCAGGTCACACACATCGTGGCCTCCAGAAACTGTGACTATGTTACCTCACGCGGGTGATGTTACATCTTCTATATCTTCTATCACACTCCATGGCAAAGGAGAATTCAGTTGGCAGGTGGAATTAAGGTTGCTGGTCAGCTGCTCTTAAAATAGGAAGACAACTCTGGATTATCCTTAAACAGTAACACAACTAGTTACCCTAACCCCTCTTATTCTACCTGTCTTCACCACCACAGAGCTTGACGCACACCTGGCATCCCTCACTCTCATCTCGGCCTCTGTCCTTGCTGTGTTCACCCAGGTGGGCTCAATACAATCATAAGGTTCTTAAAAGAGGAAAAGGGAGGCAGAAAAGAGCACAGAGATACTGCATGAGAGGGACTCAACCTGCTGCTGCTGGCTCTGAAGATGGAGGGGAGGCCTCGAGTCCAGGAATGCAGGTGGCCTCTAGGAAGCAGAGAAGGCAAGAAATAGATTCTCCCCTAGAGCTCCCAAAAGGGAACGCATTCTTCCAGCATCTATATTTTAGCCTAGTGAAACCCGGGTTGCACTTCTACCCTACTCAACTATCAGGTGATAAATGTGTATTGTTTTAAGCCACTAAGTTTCCAGCAATTTGTTACAGCAGCCCTAGAAAACTAACACACCAAAGAGTGACCGGAGGAGACGACCACCCTGCGGCCCTTGGGTGTAAAAGGTGTTGGCTGACCCATGGCAATCAGCCCAGATGGACCCAGTCAGAGGAGCAAACACTGGAACGAACTGTCCTCTCGCTCACCTTCCACCACCAGCCAAGCTCATTGAGAAAGGCAAAAATCAAGGGAGAAAGGGACAGTCTGTCTCCCTCTCTCTCTCTCTCTGACACACACACACACACACACACACACACACACATATGTCTGTTGTTCCCATGAAGGTAAACTGCTTCTCTGAGTCAGAAAATCCTCCTGTGACTCAATCCTGAAATGAGGAAAAGAGGGAATTACCTCTGCATTTTTAAATATTCTCTCCAGTCCACATGTTGGCATCAGACCAAAAGCTGCACAGGGATTAGAAAGAGTCAAAGGCAGTTCAGGCTGCCATAACAAAATACCATAGACTGGTTAACAACAGGGATTTATTTTCTCACTGTTCTAGAGGCTGGAAGTCCAGGGGCAAGGTGCTGGCATGGTGGGGTGCTGGGGAGGGCCCTCTTCCTGGGGCTGACTCCTCACTATGTCATCACATGGTGAAGAGGGGACAGGGGAGGAAAAGAATGCTCTCTTGTGTCTCCTCTTTAAGAACACTAATCCTATGGGATCAGGGCCCCACCCTTACAATATCATTTAATCTTAATTACTCCCTTACTCCAAATACAGTCACATTGGGAGTTTGGGCTTTAACATACTAATTTGGGGAACACTACTCAATCCATAGAACAGGTTCTTCTAACGAAAGCTTGCATGCAAAACGCAAGAAGGCCAGGACCCGGAGCACACAAAGCAAATAGGAAACCTAGGGACCTGGCCCCAGACACATCCTGGCGAGCCAGAAAGCCTTGTAATACTTGACGTTATTGCCCAAATTAGGGCAGCTCTCCATCCGTGGACTCAGAACTGCTGCTCTCCTTAACTTCCCACACCTGTTACAGTCCTCCAGGACTGAGTAGTTCTAACTATTCTCTGCTGAGAAACAAAGGAAGGTAGCTGCCTGCTCAGCAGTTGAACAGGAAAGCCAATACTTTGATTCTGCTTACAAAGTGGCAGATATTAAGGGTCAGTCTTCCAATACAGGCTGAAATCAGTGCAAACACAAATGTTGTTTTATTCTTATTCAGAGGCAACATTAGGCTCTGATGAGTATTGTAGAAGCAAGAGCCAGGCCCAGAGCATCTGTGCATGGATATACTCTCTGTGAAGGGCTTCAAGTTCCTGTGACCATGAATGAGATTTACAAACAGGGAGCAGAGCAGTCATTGTGCCCCGATCCCCTGGTGGACAGAAATTCTCAGTCTTCTGCACACGCCTGTTGAGGGGACCCCCTGGGCAATTCCATGGTGCTGAATTCCCTCACTTCCACGTTCACTGCATTTTCCAGTCCTCCCCTGACCTGTCTGGAGAGGCCCACTTGCAGAAAATACAAAGAAAATTCTCCTGTTTCTACATGATAGAGAATGCTTACCTAGAGCTGTCCTGAGAAGGCATCAATACCGATCTAATGTCTTTGATGCTCCCTCTGGAAAACGGAGCCACCCCCAACAGTGCCGCACATGAAAGACCAGAGACTGTCCCCTTTATCTTTGGGCTTCCCTCCTGTGTCGGCATTAAAGGTTTAACCCTCCCTGAAGCAAGTAACAGCCAAGGAGCTTCAGACTCTGTGAATTTTTTTTTTTTTTTTTTTTTTTTTTTTTTTTTTTTTTTTTTTTTGACAGAGTCTCACTCTGTCGCCCAGACTGAAGTAAGTGACATGATCTTGGCTCACCGAAACCTCTGCCTCCCGGGTTTAAGCCATTCTTGTGCCTCAGCCTCCCAAGTAGCTGGGATTACAGGTGTGCACTACCATGCCTGGCAATTTTTGTACTTTTAAGTAGAGACAGGGTTTTTGCCATATTGGTCAGCCTGGTCTCGAACTCCCGACCTCAGGTGATCCGCCTGCCTCGGCCTCCCAAAGTGCTGGGATTACAGCAATCCCTGTGATTCTTATCTGCTCATTGCTCTAACTCAATGAGGTATGAAAAACAGATAGTGGTCTTATCACCCCTCCATTTCAGATAAGTAAACCAAGGCTGAGAAAAGCTGTGTGAGTTGGACAAGCCATGAACAGCAGGAACCAAGAGCCGTCCTTGCCTCTTCTGACTGCAAGCCCAGCATCACACCAACCTAGACCTTGGGAGGCTAAGCACTTGGAGGATTCTTCCAAAGAGAAGCAGAAACCTACCTTTTCCCTGCAGGGCTCATTGAGCTACACGAAACCGATTGACATAGTTTGGCTGTGTCCCCACCCAAGTCTCATCTTGAATTGTAGCTCCCATAATTCCCATGTGTTGTGGGAGGGACCTGGTGGGAGATAATTGAATCATGGAGGTCGTTTCCCCCATACTGTTCTTGTGGTAGTGAATACGTCTCAAGAGGTCTGATGGTTTTATAAGGGGTTTCCCCTTTTGCTTGGCTCTCATTCTCTCTTGCCTGCTGCCGTGTAAGGCATCCCTTGCTCTTCCACCAATGATTGTACAGTCTCCCAGCCATGTGGAACTGTGAGTCCATTAAACCTCTTTTCTTTATAAATTACCCAGTCTCGGGTATGTCTTTATCAGCAGCATGAAAACAAACTAATACACCCAATAAAAAGTTAAGCATGTATTGGTACTTGTTATTTGGTTCAAAGAATTTGTTTAACATTCATTCATATGGAATCCTTAAACTTGATGTGAAAGCTTAAGTTTAATCTCAGAGTTTTCAAATTTTTTTAGTTTTAGTTTTTAGCTTTACTTTTAATACTGTAGATATTGATAGATATAACCCACAAAACAAAGTTCTCTGGGGTCCTCAGTCATTTTAAGAGTATAAAAGGGTCCTGAGACAAAATGTTATAATTTTCAAATTAAAACAGAATATTTTAAGTACATATTTTCAATTCATTAAAAATAATAAACCATTACATGCTAACAATGCATTTTTATTAGAAATAACCATGTTTCCAATTTTAAAAAAATTGCATTGTATTGCTTCATATTTCTGCAGATCTCATTAACGTCTGGCTAAACTGAAGACAGCTGATTCCCTGCTTCTGCATTCAATCTGTTCCAATATTATGCACTGGTTGACGTATATGAAGAAAAGTCAATTTGTATATAAAGAAAAGTCAGTTTCACACAGACATGTAATTGAAAAAGAGGGGGATATTTTAATAGTCTTTCGGATACTTGTGGATATTCTTCTCTGATATTACACCAAATTTGACAAGTAGTGGCTTCTTAAAGGTTGTTACAATATGGAAACTGAAACTATACTGATGAATTTTTTATAATCAGTTACATTAAAATCCATTGGTCTACTTTCCCTTTTGAATGGGTCTTTTACTCATGCACAATTTTATACCCTCACACATTGGTTATTTGCAAAATACCGGTTCATCTAGTAGCCATGCAGATCATCCAACTGTTGATACATTTCATTACACAAAAATCACATTATCTAATACCACCATTGATATCATTAGTGAAGTCTTTGGATGTTGGGAAAGTATCAAGTTCATAATGGCAGATACTATGGTCCAACATCCTAATTTCTTTTTGCAAGCTCAAATGTTACAAATTTATTTACCAAAATATGTTCTGTTATTTTTATTTTCCCTAAGTGCCAGGCTTACTTCATTCATTTTTAAGAAAATATCTGCCAAATACCCAGGCCTAAATAACCATAGTTTGGCAGTCATACTTTCAAGTAAAATAATATTCAAGGAAAAGCAGCAAGTTCATCTTGTGACTCGGGCAAATGCACAAATGCTTTCCTTTGAAATGACCATTGTACTTCAATATGCAGCAGAAGTGATTTTATGCATGTGAAGAAGAAAAAGCATAAATGTTAACCTTTAGGATACCAGGGTAAATATTACATTTAATTTTGAGTTGCTGGCACAAAAGCAAAAGGCGAAGCATGATACACTCCATCGCTTAGAGTAACAGAAAAGAGGAAGCAGACAGGAAAGGCATATATTGCTTGATATTAAAAAAATTATTCTGAGATAATTTCTCAACCCCAAACATCATGTATTACACACGAACTTCTCTGTTGCCCGTTCACATGGGCTTCCCTCTCTCCTCTGAGGAGTCTTCGGGTGGAACACAATCAGAGCTGAAACAGGGACAGAGCTGGGCAGTGGTCGTGACAAACATTTTTTATTTTGTCTCAGATTTCACATCATATACTGAGACTTTTATATAGAAAAAACAGTTGGATCTGTAGCAGTTTATTAACTCATTAAAAGCTTTTAAGCCTGTGAGATGCCATATAAAATTATTCTAAACAATGATTTCAGAGAAACAAGCACTGTGTATCATTACAGCCTCTCCACTGCCCAGCAATTTCATCATCTCTCCTATTGTTTTAGGGCCTTGATTCATCTCTTAATTTCCTTGAGATCACAAGAAATTAAGTGGACATGACCTTCCTTTTAAAATTAATACTTCAGGGCCAGGCACAGTGGCTCACACTTGTAATCCCAGCACTTTGGGAGGCTGAGGCAGGCAGATTGCTTGAGGCCAGGAGTTTGACACCAGCCTGGCCAACATGGTGAAACCCTGTCTCTACTAAAAATAATTAAAAAAAAAAAATAGCCAGTCCTGGTGGTGTACACCTGTAATCCCAGCTACTCGAATGGCTGAGACACGAGAATCTCTTGAACCCTCAAGGCAGAGGTTGCTGTGAACGGAAATTGTGCCACTGCACTCCAGCCTGGGCAACACAGCAAGACTCTGTCTCAAAATAAATAATAAATAAATAAAATTAAAACTTCAAAATACCATTTAGGAAGGAATTGTAAATAATTTAAAAAATCACACATTCTGACAAAGAAAGCCCTCTTCCTTTCTTTGTTCCTCAATTGCAAAACACATCAGACTAAATACATGTCTAACCACTTCTGCTCAATTTACTTTCCTTGTGGGATGTTCTCATTTGTAGTTACAACTGGCTACATAATTTGCAAGACTCTATACAAAATGAAATCACAGGGTTCCTTGTTCAAAAATGATGCAGAATTCCCAGATGACAACAGCATTTGACTCAGGACAAGGCCTTTTCAAGCATGGGACTCTGTGCAAAAACACAGTCACGCGCCTAAGAATCCAGCCCTGGTTGTTAGTGATTCTCATCATTCAATAAATGCTTATAATTTCAATAAATGTATTGTGCACAGTAAAAGTATATTTACATAATCTCAATTTCAACGTAGATATGGTTATATGCCCACATGGAAGATTAAACTGATTATCACCCGGCCATAACAACTTTGCTGAAGACAAAAAAGTCAGGATCCCTGGGTTCCAATTTCAATTCTGCCCCCCAGCAAATACCAGGGGTTTTTTGATGAGATAAGAAGGCCTCTGGGCCTTTCAGCTCTAAAATTCTGGTGCTCTGCATGAATTTAGAAAAGTGAAAGGTTTTAAAACATGCTAAAAACACTTTTCACTTCATCCCCTAGCTCCATGAGAATGACACTCTCAAAGGACTGGGAAAGTGTGGCACCATGAAGATATATTCTCAGTGACAAAGGAGCTTCCTGGGGCTCTTAGGGCGGCATTGAAACAGCCCTTTAGTAAGAACCGCTGGGAAAGTCTTTCCGAAGACCTCTCCCGAGCTGCACACACACACAAAGCAACACAAGCGCCAAGGCTCGAGACGAAAGCACCATGTCTATTTATGCTGCAGGTAGAAACTTCCACACACGTATTCGCTCATTTCATCTTCCCAAAAATCCTGCAGTGTCGATAATAAAGTTGCAAAACCAGATTCACAGAGGTTAAAAAACTTGCCCAAGATCACAAAGTTGGAAAGTGATGGAGTCCGGCCCAACTCGTGACTATCAGCCCCCAAAGGAACCCCTTTTCCATCAGCACGCGCTTCCCTGGGTTGAACAGAACCCAGACGTGTGACCGACGCTAACGGGCTGGCACTCGCGGTCCCACGTTGGCTCAGGGACACCCTTTCGGGGGCGTGTCCTCCCAGTTCTAGAGGTTCCCAGAGAAGAGGAGGTGCTCACTAACCAGGCAGCTCGCCCAGACTCCGGGCAGTGAGAGGAAGGGAGCGCCGGCCGCGGGAGCGGGATGGAGACCAGCAGCCCGCGGCCCCCGCGGTCCAGCCCCAACCTGGGGCTGAGCCTGGACGCCCGGCTGGGCGTGGACACGCGCCTCTGGGCCAAGGTGCTGTTCACCGCGCTGTACGCACTCATCTGGACGCTGGGCGCGGCGGGCAATGCGCTGTCCGTGCACGTGGTGCTGAAGGCGCGGGCCCGGCGCCCTGGGCGCCTGCGCTACCACGTGCTCAGCCTGGCGCTCTCAGGCCTGCTGCTGCTGGTGGTCGGCGTGCCGGTGGAGCTCTACAGCTTCGTGTGGTTCCACTACCCCTGGGTCTTCGGCGACCTGGGCTGCCGCGGCTACTACTTCGTGCGCGAGCTGTGCGCCTACGCCACGGTGCTGAGCGTGACCTGCCTGAGCGCCGAGCGCTGCCTGGCCGTGTGCCAGCCCCTGCGTGCCCGCAGCCTGCTGACGCCGCGCCGGACCCAGCGGCTGGTGGCGCTCTTGTGGGCCGCCTCGCTCGGCCTCGCCCTGCCCATGGCCCTCATTATGGGGCAGAAGAACGAGCTGGAGACGGGCGGGCGGGCGGAGCCGCCTCGCGCGTGTGGCACCGTGCTGGTGGAGGCCGCACCGTGCTCCAAGTCTTCAATCCAGGTAAGGCGTGAGGGGGAGGAGTGGGGGGAAGGGAACCCCTCTCCCGCGGGGAACAGGCATTTTCAACTTTAATGCTCGCCACCACCCAGAAAGTTGGGTCTCGTTGCCTCGTCCCATTTTACTAGATGGAGGGAGGCGTGGCCAAAGGGAAGCATTGAGAGAAATCCCGATATGAATTCAAAATCAACTCCAAAGTAAATGTTCCCACTCTTGCGAGAGTGGTGTTCAGTGCGTAAAGTGGCCTGCAGTTGCGTAAAGTGGCCTGCAGAGCCTGTGAAAATACGGAGTCCATGACCCACCCGGGTTTCCGCCTCGGTAGCCTGAAGTCTGTGTTCCAATGGGTCCCCCAGATGGCTCTGGAGAGGACCTCCCTGAAGGTAAGGTGGGGAGGGGAAGGCACTCCCGGCCTCTCTTCCAGAGGCCTGATCAGGCTTCTAACCTCATTTCCTGTTACCTTCTCCCTGGCAGCCTTGCCTTCCCCAGGCCACTTGTCCCCCAGCACCTCTTGCTCCCACTTTCCCCGAACCCCCACCATGCCCAGCCTCTGACTTTTAAGTCAAAAGCTCATTCTGCTTTTGATTCCAACCCTTCTTATTCCCCAAAGTGCAGCTCTGCTCTCACCTCTTCCCCAACTCCAGGGACTCTCCCCTGTCTTCCGAATTCTCTCAGCATATGATGTATTTGCAGCACTTCACAATGCATTTTCTGAAAGTGATGCTCACCTTTCTAAGTGTCTGTCTCCATTTCCACATCGTTCTACAACCCAGTGTCCTCTGGTTGCTTGCTCTAGTCACATTAGACCATGATCTCGTGTATCCAGCACATTGGGGAAGTGGGAAAGGCTGAGAAAGCACAGGCCCCTCCAGGCCCTGCTGGGCCTCCAGGAAACCTAAAGGAACAAAGCAGGGTGGAGCCAGGACCCCTTCTCTGCACACTGGCACATGAGGGTATGTGGGAGAGTTTACTGTGTGAATTCATCAGGGCACATGGAGGGTGCGGAGGCTCCTTACGGGACTCGTCCTAAGCAGCCTCCTGAGCGGCTGCTTAGTGCCATGTCCCCAGGTGAGGCTCCTTCTCATGTTAAGCTGCCTCCTGCAGCTGGAAGCCCAGCCTGCCTACATGGTCAAAGGGCCCTCTCTAAAGTCCCCCCTCTCTTTCTATACCCTCTCCTCATTCCTGAAGACCCCACCTTTGTTTGTGTCTGCTCATCCATACCCTGGGCAGGGGTAGGGGACCGAAGGGCCTCAAGGAAGGTGTTCACTCACCAACCTGCTTTTCACTCACAACCGGGAGAAATCCATGGAGCAGGCAACATCTTAAGGTTTCATGGGTGTTCAGTGGAGCCGCTTTGTTCCCATTCAATCTAAACATTGTGGAGGGGACACGGACTCTCCATGGACAGAATCCTTCCAGATCTTGAGCATGCCCCACAGTCCAGCCCCCAGAATACACGGAGGTCTCCGAGTCCCACCCCTGGAATCCATGGAGGCCACTGAGTCATCTTCAGAAGTATACCTCTATGGAGTGGCTGTCCTGGCAACAGGGCCTTCTCTCCACTGAACTTGTCACCTCGTATTTCTTTAAACATCTTCCTCTCCTAGTTCCTTTCTGGCAGGCTCAGCCCAGACACAGCTTGCCCATCACATGGAATCTCCTATGAATAACTGTCTGCAGTGATTTTCCCGTGGGTCTGGGGGCTCCAATGGGCACCTGGAATCAGGACACAAGTCTCCCGTGGATGTGGGGTATGGAGAGTGGGATCTGGCCTGCAGAGAGGGATGAAGGGACCAAATGCCTGAGGAAGATGTATTTGTTTCTTTGTTTATTTTACACATGGAAATTGGCATTTAAAAGTTTATAAGGCATGGTGCTGTAGCTCAAGCCTGTAATCTCAGCACTTTGGCAGGCTAAGGCAGGAAGCTAAGGTGGGAGGCCAGGAGTTCAAGACCAGCCTGGGTAACATAGTGAAACCCTGTCTCTACTAAAAGTACAAAAGTTAGCTGGGCATGGTGGCATGCCTGGTCGTCCTAGCTGTTGAGGAGCCTGAGGTGGGAAGATCCCTTGAACCCAGGAGTTTGAGGTTGCATTGAGTCATGATTGCATCACTGCACTCCAGCTGGGGTGACAGAGCAAGACCCTGTCTCAAAAAATAAAAATTAAAAATTAAAGGTTCATAATCTGTTTCTGAAATGAAAAACTCTAGCCATTGTGGAAGGGGAAAAAGAGGCTGGAGAGGGGTGTAGTCAGAACTCTATGCTGCAAATGATGGAAGCAGAACTGGAGGCAGCTTCAGCCAAAATTAAAAACTGAAGCAAGGATGTTGGGGCAGCTGAGATCTCAGGTCAGAATCAGGGGCTTCGGGCTCCCAGGAGCCCCTCTCTCTCCTGCTCTTCCCAGACTCAAAAAGAGGCCTCTGGGTGTCTGTGAGTAGGGTTCACAAGCCCAGGTCTGTCCATAGGGCAAGAACATGGCTTCTGGCATCCTCTATGATAATTCAATGAGATCATGTGGAATTGCCCAGAATATTGCAGGTCCTCAACAAATGTTCACCTTCTTTCCTTTCCTGCCTTTTCTTCCCACCTGAGGGTTTAACTCCAGCTCTCCCTTCCCAGCCTAGTACAGTGCCTGGCTCACAGGAAGCAGAATCAGGGCCTTCCCACCTGTCCCGTCTTCTCTCCCTCCCTACCTGCTCTGCTCTCCTGCTTCCCTCCCTCCTCCCCTCACTCATCATCAAGCTCCCTCCTTCCTCCACCCCTGGCCTCTTCGTAATAACTCAGCTCCATTTGCCTTCTCTAGATTGACTTTTTGTTTTGTTTTGTTTTGTTTTTGAGATGGAGTCTTGCTCTGTCGCTGGGCTGGAGTGCAGCGGCACAATCTCGGCTCACTGCAACCTCAGTCTCCTGGGTTCAAGTGATTCTCCTGCCTCAGCCTCCCGAGTAGCTGAGACTACAGGCGCGTGTCACCATGCCCAGCTAATTTTTGTATTTTTAGTAGAAACGGGGTCTCACCATGGTGGCCAGGATAGTCTCGATCTCCTGACCTTGTGATCCACCCTCCTCGGCCTCCCAAAGTGCTGGGATTATAGCCATGAGCCACTGCGCCCGGCCTAGGTTCACTTTTTGTTTGTTGTTTTTTTATTTTATTTTATTTTTACTTTTTTGCTTTGAAAACATCTTTACTCTTTAAACAAAGTTATATACGTATATATTTTTTAAAAAATGTGAGCATGAGTAAGCGAAGGGGCATGACAGTGTGGTAGGCTTGAGGAACCCCACAGTAGCTGTCCCTGTGGCCTCTGGGGCAACAGTGGGAGGACCAGCAAGGACAGGGCCAGCTGGAGACCCGCAGCCTCATCTCTCTGCTCTCTTCGCCCAGGAGATCTTCCCAGGTCTTCCCACCACTTTGGCCCACTACCACTTGGTACCCCACTCTACCAAGGGGTATTATCCTCCTTTTGCCACATCAATTCAGGTCCTGCTCTTGCTGCTGGGGTAGCAGGATCCCAAGGGCTAAAGTGACTGAGTGCCTTCCTGCAGCCTTGACCTGGTTTCTTGGCCTCAGAGGCAAGTGGGAACAACTTGAGGACCTGTTTGAATCTGAGGACTGCAAAGTAGGCTGAGGCATTCGGGGTCGCGTCTACAAAGCCAAGAGGAAAGGTGGTTCCTTCACGAGCTTGAGCACCCACGGGCCCTCCCTCTTCAGAAAGTCTTTCTGTCTCACGCTGACAGGGAAGGAGGGCTTCTGTATGACCTCTGACTTACAAGCTAGTGGTGCAGAGTTACTAACAAACAAGAAGCCAGCTCAGTTACCTTGGGGGATAGTGAGGTCATCATCACCTCCCATCCTAGATGCATTTTGCTGCCTGCATGACCACTGGGAGTTGCATAGGGATCTAGAACCTGCCAATACTCTAACTATGAGTAAAGATCCTGAGTAAAGATGAGTCAAAATCACTGATATGAGTGGTACTCTATTTTTTTTGTTCACCTTTGAAGGCTTGGGCAGATCTGGACCTAGCAGCTGTAATATTCTGGTTCTGAGTCCCAGAGCTACTTATTGAGGCAAGACATTACTCCAGAGCTGCTGATACAGGGTCTATAAAGTGTGTATTTGCAGAACTACTGTCAGAACCAATATTTTTTATCATCCACACTAGTAACCTTTAGCCCCATGACAAGTTAGCACTAAGCACAGAGCAGCAGGTACAGGAATCTACCTCCCAGCTGCCGGCACGTGGTTCCCAGTTGCAGCAGAAGAGCCAGCGCATTGCTGCTCCAACCTGGCTGTGCAGTTCTCTGCTGAGCCCTGGCATGGCTGTGACAATGAACCATATTTCCACAATGCCTGGGAGCCGTGTTCCACCACTTGTCACAGTCTGGAGTGGTGACTTCCAGGCTATTCCTAACAGGGAGACAAGCTTGGGAAAAAAAAAAACAACAGTGCCAAGCAATGTTTGTGTCTTAAATATGCTACTCACATAGTTTCCTTGACATGGTTCAACCTGGCTGGAGCAATGAAGCTGTGAAACGAATTCTGTCAGTCGAACAGCATCTTTTGACAAATAGTGCATTTAAAAATGTTTAACTTGAAACATACAGTGTATGTTAACACAACAAAATAACCAGACTCAAATTAGGATATTTTGGTTCTAATATTTCATCAGTGAGTTGATTCACTGTTCATATTAATCAGTGTTTTTTTTGTCCAAGAAAAAAGCTCACAGTTTTGAAAGTACGAAAACTGTAGTTTTCCCAGAAAGATTTTAAAGCTCCCAAAGATTAATTACTAATGTATAAATATATTTTTACTTTTGATCTTTGTCTTGACTGCCATTAAAACTACAAACCGATAGTAATTAAGTATGTCATTACTGATATAAACCTGTTTGGTTCCTCAACAAACTAAACTGGTGGTCATAGGTAGTGTTTTATTTTTCTTTCAGTGTTGCTATTTGCGAGCAAACATTAAGATAAAAAGGCATGAATGATAACTCCATAAAAAGGCACAGGGTCCAATTCAGATAGTTCCTACTGATTTTAAAGTGGTATTAAATATCATCCAGTTAGTCCAGGCACAGTGGCTCATACCTATAATCCCAGCACTTTGGGAAGCCAAGGTGGGCAGATTGCTTGAGCTCAGGAATTCAAGACCAGCCTGGGCGGCATAGTGAGACCCCCATCTCTACAAAAAATACAAAAATTAGCCAGGCGTAGTGTAGTGGCACATTCATGTAATCCCAGCTACTCGGGAGGCTGAGGTGGGAGGATCACTTGAGCCCAGGAGGCAGAGGTTGCAGTAAGTTGTGATTGCACTACCGCACTTCAGTCTGGGCGACAGAGCAAGACCTTGTCTCATTAAAAAAAAAAAAAAAAAAAAAAAGCAGCTCAGTATTTAAAATGTTTGCTAAGGGAAAGGTGGAAGAGAGCCTTAGAACTGATGAGGAGAAACTGTAGAACACACTGATTTTGAACTTTTAAAAGTAAACATTTAAAACACAGGATATTATCTAAATAAATTTGGTTTTCTAAGTCAAATAGTATCAAATGATAACCCAAGGTGTGTGATGGAAAACAGCAATCCCGTCATTCTCCACACTCTGATTCATTTCTCTATTTCTCTAGTTGAGAGGCAAATACCATGTGTTCTTGTCTCTTGCCCTCTTTGCCTCCATATTTCTAAAGAGCACACTAGCTTTATTTCTCAGTTTTAAATTGTATCCACAGTCTTATACACCTATAGAAAATGAGCATTTTACTCTTCTACATTCCTATTCCTGCCCTCTGCCGCCATCACCCAACACACACTGGCCCCATCCTCCTTCCAGTATAATTCTACCACTGTGCTGGGTTAAATTTATGTTCAGTATTTATGTAATTGTGACTATGTAAACATTCTTCACAGATGACCCATGTGTTGCATTTTCTTTCTAATCCAAGGACTTTTGTTTTCTTTGCAGTTAATAATGTATGGTCTTTTTTTTCATTTGCATAGTTTTTTTTACATACCTATTTGTAGTTCATTTTTAGCTTCTCTATCACAAGCGTAAATGCTCTTTCAGTATGTTCCGATCCATCAGATAACCTACCAGTTTCATCTTTTATTTTTCACTTCTCCCTGGAGCTCTCTGGCCTCCTGCTCCAGTCCCACTGATTGCTCTCTAGTGCACAGGGGGAACACAGGGAAGTC
>NW_016803808.1:3775752-3805666 GCF_001698545.2 Rhinopithecus bieti | reverse complement strand
TTTCATCTGCGCAGGGTCCCCTGGGGCTCCCTTCCATCTGTGCAGGGGCCCCCTGGGAGCTCCCTTCCATCACTCCCTGGGCCCTCTGTGGGATACCCCATTTTGAATGACAGGTCCTCCTCTTTATTGGCTTATAACCTTATTTGTCTAGAACATATGTTCTTTTAATCTCCTGAGACCTGAGGAAGGGTCCATAGAGGGTAAAAAATTTGAGAATTTGCATGTCAAAAATTGTTTTCTTTTATCCTCACGTTTATCACAATGTGGCTGGGTATAAAATTCTAAGATGGAAGCTATTTTTCTCACAAATTGTAAAACACTGCTCATGATTTTCTAGCTTCCACCATTGCTTTTAAGAAGTGAATGTCATTCTGGTTTTCCATCCTATCTATGTGACCTGTTTTATCTGTTTGGAAGCTTTCAAGATCTTCTCTTTATACCCAAGGTGCTAAACGTCGTAAGAACAAGACTTGCCGTGAGTCTATTTCCATTCATTCTTCTGAGCACTCAGGCAGCCTTTCAGTCTAGAAGCTCAGATTCCTCAACTTTGGGAAAACTTTCTTGAATGCATTTTTAAATAAAATTTCCTCCCCTCTGTTTTCTCTTTTTTTATTTTTTCTTTCTAGAACCCCTATTATGAACATCCTAAACTAATTCGAGATTTTTTCTCTCTCCTCACTTTTTGAGAACTTTCTTAACCTTATCTTCTAATCCTTCTGTCGCCCCTTCTGCTGACGCAGATTCTGGGCCTGGGGCATGGCCAGATGGCGAGGGCCGCAGGGCCCTGGTGCTGCCTCATAGTCCTTGGCATTACCTCCACAGGTGAATGTGCTGGTGTCCTTCGTGCTCCCCTTGGCACTAACTGCTTTCCTGAATGGGGTCATGGTGAGCCACCTGCTGGCCCTCTGCTCCCAAGTGCCGTCCACTTCTGCCCCGGGCAGCTCCACCCCCAGCCGCCTGGAGCTGCTGAGTGAGGAGGGTCTCCTCAACTTCATCGTATGGAAGAAGACCTTTATCCAGGGAGGCCAGGTCAGCCTGGTGAGACACAAAGACTTGAGCGGGATCCGCAGCCTCCAGCGCAACGTCCAGGTTCTCAGTTAAGTCCTCTGCAACATCACCCCAGAAGAAAGGGGCCCAGGTTCCAGGGCTGTCTCCACCAATCCCTGACCAGATTCCAGGGCTGCCTCCACCAATCCCTGGCCAGATTCCAGGGCTGCCTCCACCAATCCCTGGCCAGATTCCAGGGCTGCCTCCACCAGTCCCTGGCCGGGTGACCTCGGCAAGTCACTACCTCTCTCAAGGCTTCGTTTATCGTTGTCCCAGGGGAACTGTATAACCAACAGACTTCCTGTAGGGTTCGGTGGTATAATTAAAGGAAAGAATAGGAATTCTGTACATGAAGCCTCCAATCTGCTCCAGGGAGTAGCACACACAGGCAAGCAGAGACGTGACCACTTTTCAGTAAGTCTGGCAGTGTGGACGAACACAAGGAACAGTTATAGTAAAAGACTGCGGGTGCAAATTGTGGACTCTCAGATGGGCTGGGTCCCTCAATCCAGTTCCCTTCGAACTCCATTTTCCCTCCTGCAACACTGATCCGTTTGCTTTCTTGTTTTGTAAGTCTCTGGGAAAATTTGGCCTTGTAAGAGAAACTCCAAAAGGCACAGGAGAGCAGAGGTCTCTCCAAGCACCCACCATAACCCAGGCACTAGCTAGGGTATAGAGGGATCAAGTACAAGACAGAGTCTCTGCTGTCATCAATGTCAGTCTTGTGTATGGACAGAAACACAAGAGCTAAGTGCAATGTGATGTAATAAGTAACACAAAGTCAGCACATGAAGGTGTCAGCCTTCATTTTATGGACAATGGCCAGTCATTGAAAAAGTTGATGTCCATGAGTGAGGGGAGATTTGCTTTTGAGACCTATTGCACTCAGCACTTTGGAGAATGGGCTAAATGGTGCCTCTCAAACCTCAATGTGCATAAGAATGATCTGGAGAGTCGTAAAATACAAGCCGTGGGGCCCAAGATTCTGCACTTCTACCAGGCTTCTCATTGATGTTGACACTGCTGGTTCAGGGGCTACCCTGGGCTAGATTATGGCTTTGCCAGTCAGAGCAGAATAGAAGCAGGAGAGGGAAGGGGTGGGAGGTTGGGAAACCCGTCACAGTCCAGTGCAGAGGAGGTAAGAGTCTCTTAGGGAGGTAGCAGTGAGAGCAGGGAAAACACACAGAGGAGAGATGCTAAGAAGGAACTTTTTAATAGACTGGATACAGAGAGGAACAGAAAAATAGGAGTCTCTGGCTTATGGCTTGAGTGCCAGATGAATGGCAGTGCTATAAATTAACCAGAGAAAGGACTAAAGGAGCAAGAAGCTTTCTAAGACAAGAAAGACACAAGTTCTTTTTTTTTTTTTTTTTTTTTTTTGAGATGGAGTCTTGCTCAGTCACCCAGGCTGGAGTGCAGTGGTGTGGTCTCAGCTCACTACAGCCTCCTCCTTGCAGGTTCAAGCAATTCTCCTGCCTCAGCCTCCCAAGTAGCTGGCATTACAGACACCTGCCACCACGCCTGGCTAATTTTCATCCTTTTAGCCAGGCTGGTCTCAAATTCCTGACCTCAAGTGATCCGCCTGCCTCGGCTTCCCAACGTGCTGGGATTACAGGCATGAGCCACCATGCCTGGCCCAAGAAAGACACAAGTTCTGTTGTAGATGCAGATAGATAACCAAGTAGGGATATCTAGCCCTGGGTTGGGAATATATTCTAGTGGCCAGGAGGAGCTCCTAGAAGCATGCTTTGTCCAGGTCATGGCCAGAGTGGACATTCACCCAGAGGACAGGATCATATGAGGTTTGAGAAGAGATTCAGGTTGGGATATAGCAGATAACCTCAAAGTGTCCTTCCAACCCTTGACTCCAGGACCAAGTTAGAGGGCAATGCTGCTGACCCCTTGGGCATCATCCTCCCTTGGCAATGGTGTAACTGAGAATGTGTTTGCTTTCTCCTGGCGCTGTCTCTCCCTCTCCCATGCTCTGCAGGAGCCATCGTGGCCATGTATGTCATCTGCTGGCTGCCGTACCATGCCCGCAGGCTCATGTACTGCTACGTCCCCGATGACGCGTGGACTGAGTGAGTGTGGCATAAGGGCCCTAGCACACAGGGTGGGGGCCCACTGGCCTGGGCCTGGGGTCTCTATTGCTCTGCAGAGGGACCCTCCATTGCTGGGTCCTCTGGAACTCTGGACTGCATTCCACCTGGTCCCGTGCAGTCTGTGCCTTGAAATCTCCCCACCAGGGATGGGGAACAGAGCGTTGTCTCTGACCTGGTAAGGCCGTGTGCATGACAGGCCTAGCCAAGACTGTGGGATTCTCACTACAGGAGAAAGAGAAGCCTGCAGTCTGGGAAGGGGGAGAATGGGCCATGCTTCTGAGGTTTCCCCTCTCTCTCCTTCCTCTCCTATTCCGAGGAGAGTGTGAGGAAGACACAAAGCTGTGACCCCATGAGCTAACAAAGGTCTCCTTGGCAGAGACCAAGACATGCACCCCCTTTAATGACATGGTTGGAGAAGATGAGAGAATTCATAATCTGCCTTTCGGAAATCACTGTGCCCCAATCATAAGTGGGAGCCAAACATCCAAAACAATCGAGGTCCCAGGAAGCCTCCACAGAAAGAGCCATGTGACAGAAGCCTCCTCCTCAGGAGCCATCAGCACCCTTTACACTTGCGCGGGCAACATGAGCTCGTGCCAAGCACTTCCCACTGCAGAGAACCTGCAGCAAGGAGGGCGGCTCCTCAGAAGGACCTTTGGCTCTTAGTGCAGCCACATCTCTCGACCACACGCAGCAGCTCGGGGCACCCAGGGCCTCAGTGGCTGGACAGACGGCCCCTGTCAGTCAGCAGTGTCACCTTACCACGAGGTGACCAGGAACTGCAGCCAGGGATGGCAGATCATAGAGGCTGGGTGGAGGGCGTCAGCTGCTGGTGATGAAAGCATTTGTGGAATTTACATTGTACTTCCTGGCCAGGCGTGGTGGCCCACGCCTATAATCCCAGCACTTTGGGAGGCTGAGGCAGGTGGATCACCTGAGGTCAGGAGTTCAAGACCAGCCTGGCCAACTTGGTGAAACCCCGTCTCTACTAAAAATACAAAAATTAGCTGGGTATGGTGGTGTGCACCTGTAGTCCCAGCTACTCAGGACTGTAGGCAGGAGAATTACTTGAGCCCAGGAGGTGGAGGTTGCAGTGAACCGTACCATGGCACTCCAGCCTGGGAGACAGAGCAAGACTCTGTCTCAAAAAACAAAAAACAAACAAACAAACAAAAACCACTCTGCTTCCTGATAGCAGAAAACAGGCTTCCTCATGCAGCCCTCTGGAGGAGAGGCATTCTCCAGCAGGAAGTGGACACTGCGAGGAGGTGACCGATCCTCTAACCAGGCTTCCGGGTTTCTCTTGCAGCCCACTGTACAATTTCTACCACTACTTCTACATGGTGACCAACACACTTTTCTACGTCAGCTCAGCTGTGACTCCTCTCCTCTACAACGTCATGTCCTCCTCCTTCAGAAAACTCTTCCTGGAAGCCCTCAGCTGCCTGTGTGGAGAACACCACCTCATGGAGCAGTTACCCCCTGAAGCCCCAGAGTCCCACCCTAATGGATACAGCTTCAGGCTTTGGGGATACCCCAGAAACCCTGACCCGAATGTAATACAAAAATGAACAGAACAAGCAGAATGACCAATTGCTTAATCATCTGGCAAAGCAGGCGAGCAACCTTATCACTAATCATTTAAGCTTTGCAGCCAGGGTGACTTCCATCAACCCCAGCTCTGCTGAGAACCATCAAGTGCAGGGAAGCCACGTGACCCCTCCTAGCCTCAGGCTCCCTCATCTGTGTAGTGGAGATAAAGAAGAGCACCCATCTCTTAGTGTTGTCTGAGACTAAAGTGCTTAGCACACAGCCTGGTGCATAGTAGATGCTCAATAAATTTTTGCTGGCACGATTTCTGTTGCTACTGTTGTTGCATGGCTATTATTTCTGTTGCTACTGTTGTTGCATGGCTATTATCATTGCTTTCCTGCTGTCCTGAAAGCCCACGACACTTTTCTGTAGTTTTATGCTCAGATGTCCTGTGAATTTCCTCAAATGACAAATCAACAGTACCCCAGAAGCTGACCAAATTGGTACCTCACATGAGCTATGGTAAGATTCTCCATTCTCTCCAGGCAGGGAGCGACTATTGACACTGACAGCAGCTTCTGCAGGCTCTGGAAAGCCAGTGCACTGCTGGTGTCCCCTCCTGCCTCTGGTCAAGCCAGCCCATGTGGCTTACGGGGAAACAAATGGCCATGCACACCCTGCCACAAGGCACATGCGGCCCAGGTATGCTCTGGCCAGCACAGTGCTGGACAAGAGTTGAATCTTAATTCTCTTCGTCAGGGCAGGCTCTGCCCGTTTGACAGCAGGCTTCAGTCCCTGCACTACACGCACAGGCCAGGCCCTCTTCCTACCGCCAGCCTTGCACCTGGAGGCGGTAAGGTTGAGGCCAGGGGAGGAATGGTGCTTTTCACTGAGTGCAGAGGACGCAGTGGCAAAAGGCAGGGGAGGGTACCCGCCTGTGAGGGGAGGAGGAGAGAGGTGGGTGCAGGACACAGCACCAATGAGAGGTTCATTTTGATGGACTGCATCAATGCTTCCCTGGACTCTGTCCACCTCCTGACCCATCCCCCACCCCCTACTCCCACAATGAACACTGCACACACTCATCACACATACATCACACGGGCACACGTCACACATGTATGCACAGACTCATTACATGCAGACATACCACAAGCACACGGCATGTGCACACATCACACATCACATGTACACACATCATGTCACATACACACTCATTACACCTACAGCACACATCAGATGCACATCACACACACCACATGTAAACTCACATGCACACGCGTCACGTGCACACACACCTGGGCTGGTCCACTGAGAGGAGCCGGCAGTGGCTTCTACGCAACTCGGAGGTGACTGTTCTCCAGCTCCTCAGCCCCAGAACCCCTGAGAAGAGGCCAGAGGTGATGACCACACTCCCTTCACGGAGCCTTCCCGGCCTAGGACCACCATGGGTACCCACACGTGGGCCTTGTCGGGCGAGGACATGGCACCTGGAAAGGAGGAGCGACAGCAGCCCTGGCGTGGGGACCCCTAGAGGGGGCGGCTCTGACGGGCAGGCCACGGGCTCGCGGTGTTTATGGAGGAAGAAGGAGCTTCAGATCCGCACCAGGAAGGGTGAGGCCCACCCGGCCTAGCGCCACCGCCAGTGATGGTGCAACCTCCCTTTAAGCCGCGGCTTCGGAGTCCCTGGGTCAAAGCGGTGACTGCGGCATCCTTACACCCCAGTCAAAGCTCCAGAGAGGTCCAGGAAGCAGGAAAGGCAAGAAGTAGCTCCCAGTCCAAACGCAGATGAGACGGCGTGGGAAGCAGGCTGGGGCGAGGTGTGGGGCGTGGGCCGGGAGAGCTGATTCAGCGGCCTCCTCACTGGGACCAGGGGAACCCTGGGCAGGTTCAACTCCCTGAGTCTGTGTCTTCATCTGCAAAACTGTTGGGGGCAGAAAGCTCTTAAGCCATTTAAAAACAGTAATTCAGGGCAGCAAGAATGGATCTGAATTTGAAGCAATTTGTAATCTTCATTTATCTCTTTTGCATATGTGTGTGGTGTGTGTGTGTGTGTGTGTGTCCATAGAAATGTTAATGCGCTTGATTTGGGGTGTTCTTCCAAGATCCTGCTAAGGGTGTTACGTGATATATGGCGTATATCCCAGGTTGCTTTTCTAAAACATGGCAAACCCAAATTGAAAAATACTTCTGGCCCCAAGGGCTTCAGATCAAGGATTGTGGATCTGTAGTGCCTAATAATAAGTTTATAATAATTAGATAAGATAATGTTAAGCTCCTACCACAGTGCCTGGTATATAGTAAATGCTCAATAAATGCTAGTTGTCATTATTGTCATCATCATCCTAGACCCCAAACTGGGTAAAACCTGGTAGTGTCCCTTAGAAAAGATTATATGAATGAGGCACACTTTTTCTGCTACATGTTACCAAAGTACAGTAAGAGGCAAGAGAAACAAGATGTAAAGAATAGATTGAGAAACATAAATGAGCTACTTCATATATTATCCAAAATTTTCATGCAAATCATTAGGCAAAACACCAGGACCCCAAAGGCCAAGAAACACACAAGAGGAAACATGCTCAGCCTCAATAGTTCCTGGAGAGATGTCAGCCCAAACAATAACACGTGACATTTTATGGGCAATATATTAACAAAAAATGTCAATGACCAGAACAAATATTGGGTGACATCAGTGTGCTCCTGTCTTAGAGGGAGAAGAAACTGAATAACTTTCTTGGAAAGCAAATTGGCAATATATTTTGAAAGCCATAAAGTGCTCAGAAACTTAGACCCTGTAATTCAACTCCTGGATATTTACTTTGAGATAATTTGCTAAAGAAGAAAAGGCCTCTCTATGTGAACACAGAGTCATTGCAACACTCTTCATTTGGGCCTTTATGAGCAGGCACTGGTTCAACAACATAAATCTGTTACACTGCCTAATCTTCACAGCAGCCACTACAGTGAAAACTGTTCTTACCATCACCATTTCACATATGGGGCAATGGAAGCAAAGATAAGCTAAGCAAGGTTCTTCTCCTGCTACTTGGTAACTCGAGGAGTGGAGCCCAGGCTTGGGAGTTGGGAGCCGGTGCTCAGCCTCTACATCATGCTGCTGCCCAGGAGCCGGATGGCAAAAGATGTCAACAGGCTGGTCGCCCTGGCTCATGCCTGAAATCTCAGCACTTTGGGAGGATGAAGCAAGTGGATTACTTGAGGCCAGGAGTTTAAGATCAGCCTGCGCAACGTGGCGAGATCCTGCCTCTATAAAAAATACAAAAAAAATTAGCCAGATAAGGTGGTGCACACCCATAGTCCCAGCTACTCTGTGGGCTGAGGTGGGAGAATCACCTGAGCCTGGGAAGTTGAGGTTGCAGCGAGCTGTGATTGCACCACTGCACTCCAGCCTGGGCGACAGAGTGAGATACTGTCTCAAAAAAGAAAGATGACAACATTATGGAGCTGGGTGAATCACAACGCCTTTGGTCAATCAAATCCCAATTATTAGGTCACCCTTAACAAATATATAAAGTTTATTTTCCAACATAAGAATATTCTGATTATATGACTAGGAAAGAAAACAACACAAATTATATTATGATGTTATGTACAGATCACACAGATACAGAGAAAAGGTCAGAATGAAGCACTTAAAAATAAAAGTGGGGGCTTTGCTAGAGACGTACAAGTGACCGCAGAACAGTACTAGTGGCTGTCCCCTTCATCCACCATCCAGGCACAATAATTTGGGGCACGGCAGACACACAAACGTATGGAGAGAAAACCGCAAAACCAGTTTTCTTCCATGCGTTGACATAATATTGTTTGTATGATCTTGAGATAACAAATGGCACATAGGAATTTCGTTCCCCTGATGTTGTCCCGGGTGGCAACACTGAGCCTTGATTAAAGAGCCAGGAGCCTGGGGTCAGCCGGGCCTGGGAATGAGTCCAGCCTCTGTTGCTTATTAGCTGGATACTTAGATCCCTTCACTTCCTTGGGTCTCGTTTCCACTTCTGTAAAGTAGGCATCATCACAACTACCTGCTGGGGGTTTTTTTATTATTATTATTTTTTTTTTTTTTGAGACACAGTCTCACTCTGTCGCCCAGGCTGGAGTGCATTGGCGCAATCTCGACTCACTGCAAGCTCTGCCTCCTGGGTTCACGCCATTCTCCTGCCTCTGTCTCCCGAGTAGCTGGGACTACAGGTGCCCGTTGCCATGCCAGGCTAATTTTTTGTATTTTTAGTAGAGATGGGGTTTCACCATGTTAGCCAGGATGGTCTTGATCTCCTGACCTCGTGATCCGCCCGCCTCAGCCTCCCAAAGTGCTGGGATTACCGGCGTGAGCCACCACGCCTGGCCAACTATCTGCTGGGTTTTAGGAATCAATTGGCATCATGAGTATGAAAAAATCCTTACTGTATTACTTAGCACCCAAAACAACTCAATAAATAGTAACTGTCGAAATTATAGAAATGGGAAAGATATTAGTGATTGCCAAGTGTCTGGGATGTGGGGAGGGGCCCTGGAGGGAGGTGGGTGTTATTTTAAACATGTGATGTGAGGGATTCTTGCAGTGATGGAATTGTACTGTATCTTAAACCTATCAACATCAAAATGCTAGTAAGGTGCACAGAGTCTTGTATTCTTCCTTAAAACTGCATGTGAATCTAT
Organism: Rhinopithecus bieti; assembly: GCF_001698545.2. Lineage (NCBI taxonomy): Eukaryota > Metazoa > Chordata > Mammalia > Primates > Cercopithecidae > Rhinopithecus > Rhinopithecus bieti. The sequence continues at coordinate 3,796,304 of NW_016803808.1, read as the reverse complement.
AATTATCTCAACATTTTAAAAAGGAAGAAAGAAGAGGATCACTCATAGTCCCACCATGCAGATAATCACTATCAAATTTTGGTTTACATCTTCTGGCTCAAAAACAAACAAACAAACAAACATAAAACAGTAGCTGTCGTGTTTATAAAGGGACACTCCGGGCTCCTGAATGCAGATTATTGTTATAATTCTATATCTAAAATTTTTAAATTGTGTATTTCTTTGTGTGGTTAGTTGGTTTGGCTGCATACCTGCTTGCTTGCTTGCTGCTTGCTTGCCTGCTTCCTTTGCCTTGCCAAGATCAAGAGAGAGGCTCCAAAAGTGTTGATTTCATCAGGCTTCCATCTCTGAGCCATGACTTTGTCAGTATCAGAATCCTAGGAGGCTTTTGCTAAACCTTAAAAGATGAAGTATGCACTGCACACCTGTGTTAGTTTCTTATGGCTGCCATAACAAAGTAACACAAACTGCGTGTCTTGAAACAACAGAAATGTATTCTCTCACAATCCCGGAGGATACAAATCTGAAATCCAAGTGTTGGCAGGGCACACCCACCAAAGACTCTAGGGAAGGAAACTTCTTTGCTTCTTCCAGCTTCCGATGGTTCTCAGCAAACCTTGGTGTTCTTTGGCTTGTAAATTTATTGCTCTAATCTCGACCATTGTCACATAATTGTCTGCCTCCATGTCTCTCTCTCCCGTCTTAGAAGGATACCAGTCATACTGGATTATGACCATATGCAACCCCTTTACTCCACTATGACCTCATGTTAGCTAGTTACATCAGTAATTATATCAGTAATGACCCTATTTCCAAATAAGGTCCCATTCTGAGGTCCTGGGGCTTAAGAGTTCAACATATCTTTTTTCAGGACACGATTCGACCTGTAACATCACCCGAACTCCCCCTCCTCAGCAGGCTGGACTCCCACCCTGGGAAAGACCATTTGATAGGGCAAGAACTAGATTAGAGTAGCCCATGGTCTCAAGTGAGAAGAACGAGTCCTCGCCAAAGTTTTAGAAAGAAAGGAGAAGGAAAACTGGGACAGCATATTTGGTGAATGACAAATGCAGTCATAGAAGAATTCTTGTTTCTTCTCTAGACGTGAAGACCTTTACAAAGCTGCACTGGCCTTTCCAACTGTTTTGTGAAATAAAATGCTAATTCCCTCTGGGCTGGGAAATCTGCCCAAACAAGTAGACTGAAAAAGAAATGAAAGCTGTCAACATTGGATGCACCCTTGGTTCACAGTCTTCCCTTCAACAAAAGCTGTCTGCAGAATTGTAAGCCAGATCTAGGAGTTTTCATGCAATTTTTTTAAATTAAAAGTGATTTCTAAACCTTAACACTGGCTGTCCCAGACTCTGGATGGCACATAATGTGTTATGTTTCATAAATGTCCACACCCAGGATTACCTCCAGGTAACCTAAGAACTGGGTTTCTCAGTGAGAAAATATTGGATCTGTACTTTGATTGTACAGAGAGCCTTACAAGCCAACAGTGCTTTCTAATATATGGCATTCAGTGGCAGTAAGTTGCTCAGGACAGGAAGCAGCTGTGATGTTAGTGGAAATATTATTACACGTGCAGGCACAAATCTAGGTTTGTTCTATCACTTAATAGCTGTGCCATCTTAGACAAGTCATTTTACCTCTCAGAGCCCCAGTTTTTTCTTCCATAAGATGGTCCCAATAATATCTACCTCAGAGTATTGTGTTGATTAAATGAAATAATGAATATTTAGTCACCTAGTAAAACGCCTGGCACAGAGTGGATGCTCACAGATGTTTGCTACTCACTATGCTCATTTTGTAGCTAACACACTCTCTGGGGAGCTGGGTGATTTGGCCAAGGAATAGAAGCACCAACCCAAGTGTCCTGATTTGAAATGCCAGGCCCTCTCCACTGCTACATCCTGCCATGGGAACTCCAACTCCTACGTAATAAATGTTGCTTCTTGCAGCATGATTCCTCTATTATTGTAGCAGCTCTTAATTTGCAGACAGCATTCAGGTGATGTTTTTCTTTGGGAACTATCTCTGACCCTGACTACTGGGAGGTCAGAAAAGCATCTCTGAACCCAGATGGCAAGGAACAGAGAAAACAGCTCTAAAGGTAGGCCTAGTAGGCACTATGTTAGTGATGCATAGCACATAGTCACGAAGACCCATTAAATCCTGGCCTACAACCCCGGCCCACTGTGAACCCTTGTAGTAAGTTTGGGTGAATTTTTTGCTGATTGGTTTGGGTCACTACTCGGGTTTTGAGGGCTTTCTATTTGGTTAGACTTGAGACTATAAAGCAAATTCTTAACTCTGGGGTAAGCGAGAGTCTTAACTCTGGGAGTGTCCTGGAAAAGATTCTTACAGGTCTTGGAGTGCCCCCTAAATGAAGAAATAGGAGGTTTAATGGTTGTGAATGGACTATTAGAGGCGCATGAATGGGGTTTCCTGTTCAAAATGACATCTGGCTAAGAGTCCCCTGACACAGCCATTTCCATTAGAACAACTGTAAAGATACAATGGGGGAAGAGCTTATGACTTTAGGAAAAGCAAGGAACGGAAGCCAAAAATCTCATAACTTCTAGTAACTATCAAACTGCTAGAATTTTCAACCACTGGTTAAAAAAATGCTCTATTGCTTAAAACAGCAAACCTCTAGGCTTAAAATAAGTTGGAATTTGCTTAGCTTCCCACTGCTAGAAGTGTAGATGAAGGCTTTTAAGTCGTTGGAAACCTGCACCCCCATTTTATACCTCCCCATCTGTTCTCTCTTCTACATTAGTTTAGAAAGAACTTGGTAATAACACTGACATCAACCCAAATGTCCTGATTTGGATCATGTCTAGAGATAGGCTCAGGCGCATTGCATCCTAACCAGCCCTGATCCATGGCACAGAGAAGGAGAATCCACCAACTGCAAAACAGTTAGGAAGCAAGGCCAAGGGCAAGCCTTACCAATTGAAAAAATTGAATTTGATTTTTCTTCATTCCATGAAGAAAAGTAAAGGCACATACACACACACACACACACGGGACCAAATTGGGGGTGATGAATTCTGCAGGATAAAACATGCAATAGGTCAGGAGCACACCCTGGCAATGGATTTACTATCCCAGACAATGATTTCTTCCCTTCATCACCTGCAAGAAAGCATGGCTCCTTGGCATCACATGCGAAAGGCCATCAAGGAAAGGGCAAGTTGTGACAAAAGGCAGCACGGCCATGCCCTGCAGGCAGCAGAGAGGGAACGGCAGCGTAGGAGTTCAACCTGGGGTTTGGTGACACACTTGAGAAGCCCTTCTGGAAAGGAGTGGAAAAGCACGAGGAGATGAAGATGAGACAAGCCCTGATGGTAGATGGAAGCCACAGAGCAGCAGATCACCAGAGCTGACAGGAAAGGGTGGGAGTTCCAGAGTAAAAAATGTCACCAAATAGGAGGGATTTATTGAAAAGTTTTAACCAGAGGAGTGACACAATCAATCATTGAAACAGAGAAGGAATACTATCAAGTTGTGTGTGTGTGTGTGTGAGAGAGAGAGAGAGAGAGAGACATTTGGGTAGTGAGGAATTTCCTGTTTAAGAAAAAGTATACAATTTACACGTAAGTCCTCTTTCCTTACAAAAAAGTAAAGCATCTGGAAGGGCAGAGAGAAAATGCAGAAGCCCCTCAACACACCCCACTCCCTGCCCCTTCCCCAACGTGGCCATTGTCAACAGTCTGGTGTTCATTATTCCAGTTTCTTTCTACACATATGCAAAAATGCACGTATAAATTATGCCTATGTATTTTTACATGTAAACTAAACTTTGTGTTCCCTTCTCTGATCAATATCTCCATGTCAGTACACATAAAACTGCCTTGTTATTTTTCACTTTTGTGCTTGGAACACTGTTCTAGAAAATCAAGTCTGCGTAGGAGGAACTAGAGTGGTTTAGAAAGTGGGTGCCCTCATCATCTCTGGACTATAGAAGAGTAAGGACAAAAGCAGGGAAGATGAGTTAGAGAGATGGAGATATTTTCTTAGCAGAAAGGCTGAGAACTCAGGGGACAGACCAGACTGATAAGAAATGAAAAATGAGATGTTGAAGGCCAGTGAAACACACAACAGGGAACTGGAGATAGGCCTAGATCTAACTGTTCTTAAGGAAGGTATTAGAAAAGGGGGTGATGTCTTAGTTGTGTGAGATCAGAAGTGGTGAGGGGAAGCACATACTGCTCATCTGACAAGAACAGCAGCCTGGCGTGTGTTGCAAAGGGACCGAGGACCCAGGAAACTCTGAAAATGCGACTTTTAAAGCCACAGACACATTTTGGAGTAGGAGTAATTGGGGAACAATCCCTTAAAATATGACTGCAGTGCCAAGTGGTTACAGAAAGTATGGATATGTTTGACAGGGGAAGACTAGAGATAGCAATGTAAATACTCAAAATGCTATTAGCTGAGTTTCAAGTTCTCTGTATGTGGAAATATAGAAATTGCCAGGTCCTGAAGGAGCATCCCTGAGAAACGTATAGGATATGGGATCTAGGGAAGGCCTAGTCAAGATGAGATCTATTGGAGAAGAGCCAGACAGCACGTGGGTGGATCAAGCCCCAGCCTGGGTTAGATGTTGGTCTGACAAAATAGCTCCTGATGGTTCTATGCAGGGAGATAAGTTAATATTTGTGACACTCTTAGAACAGGGAGTTGAATGTGATATATATATCTGGTAAGTGATAAATGTGTTGGGCTAAAATAAGTTAAGTTAAAGTGAACATTTTCATTTGCAGAGTAGATAGAATTGGCAGATCCCAAACTAATAGATTTCATCTCTCACTGTGGGAAGTCCAACAAGATGAAATCTAGAGAAGTACATTAGTAAAACAAATGTCTGTGCAGAAAATAAAAGAAATCATAAAAGGCAATCCCATTCACCATTATCTCTTCACGGCCTAGCCCTACAAGTGTTAGAGACGAGGGAGATCAACTCAGGAAGCAAGACAGAGGCAGCACTTAGCAGGGAAAAGGGAGACAGGAGTGGCACATCCTTCTAAATAGAAAAAATACAGCAGAAAGAAAGGGGATTGAAAGCCATGAGCACTCCAAAATGAGGGAGGAGGGTATGTCAAGAAACATACGAGCAGTACTGGCCTTCACTACATATTAGCAGTGCTGGCCTTCACCAGGGTTTAGGAAGGTGATTGGTTCTCCAGCAGAAACAAATGTGAGGGGGAGGGGGAAGCTTCTCCAAGAAGCAGGTTCCGTAGCTCCAAGCAGGTTCTGCCCCATGGCAGGACTGCAAACACCTGCACACAGGTGAGAGGGTCTGGGGACAGCTGGTCAACCAAGAGGGTGGGGCCTTGAATATCACTGCTGTGATGAGATGATCATGCTAAGCAGGTTTCTCAGCTTCACAGGAAGGCAGCAATGCCTCCAAGTCTCATTGTTTGAGATAGGAAAGAACAGGCAGAGATGGCATTTTCCCTAGATAGTGGAAACAGCACCATTCTTCACATGGATGAGAGAGTTACCCAGTTGAATTCAAGTGCAGACGTTGTGGATTCCAGACCCTCAGGCACAGACCGGCTTCCTGGCATGACTAAAACCAAAAGGATTTTCCTATCCTCCTCCTTCACTCAGATATCACCGAGGGTCTTCTATGACTTTTGGAAACATTAAACAGTGTACTTTAACATAATTTTGCCTGAGAAAATGCTTTAAGGAATGGCAATTTCCTTGTTTGCTAAATGTTATGAGGGAAAGCCCAGTGCTTTAATAATTGCATGGATTCCTTGAATCACTGGATCCAAAAACCAAGGAACATCAAATAATTATTAATGTGCTAACAGAACCTTCAGAGAACCTGGAAGAATCCATTCCAGTGAGCATTCCCAGGCTGCAGCTGCAGAGGGAACCCCAACTCCACCAGGCATCTAGAATATTCCTGGATAAGAAGAAGCTGAATAACAAGTAAGGGAAGATGGGTTGGGACTTTACTTTAAAGAATACATATAATTTCTTTGGATTTTTTCATCCAATTTTGCTTTACATTTGATTCCTTTGTGTTTCAATGTCTTTGAACATCAACTGATGAGGGACTTTGATTTTGCCCCCAAAATATATAATAGGAGATGATTAATATTCAAACGTGGGGTGTATTAGCATTTCCATGCTGGTGATAAAGACATACCAGAGACTGGGTAATTTATAAAGAAAAAGAGGTTTAATGGACACACAGTTCCACATGGCTGGAGAGGCCTCACAATCATGGCAGAAGGCAAAAGGCACGTCTTACATGGTGGCAGACAAGAGAGAATGAGAACCAAGTGAAAGGGCTTTTCCCTTATAAAACCATGAGATCTCATGAGACTTATTCATGACCACAAGAACAGTATGGGGAAAACCACCCCCATGATTCAATTATCTCCCACCGGGTCCATCCCACGACATGCGGGAATTATGGGAGCTACAATTCAAGATGAGATTTGGGTGGGGACACAGCCAAACCATATCACAGGGACATCTCTATTTTGTTAGCAGATGATTATTGGAACATGTCTCAGGGCCATCAAGCTGCATAATCCTAGCAGGCATAATTCACATTGCTCATCAAGATAGGTTAAGTGATGCCAACAACAACAACAACAACAACAACAACAACAAATAACTGTGAAATAAATTGTGCAATGTATTCCATGTTTATTGCAGCACTATTCAAAAAAGTCAAGATTTGGAGCAACCTAAGTGTCTGTGAACAGACGAATGGATAAAGAAAATGGGATACATATACATGATAGAGTACTATTCAGCCATTAAAAAAAGAAAAAAAAAAAAAAAGAATGGGAGGCCAAGGCAGGTGGATCATGAGGTCAAGAGATCGAGACCATCCTGGCCAACATGGTGAAACCCTGTCTCTACTAAAAATAAAAAAATTAGCCGGGCATGGTGGCGGGCACCTGTAGTCCCAGCTACTCGGGAGGCTGAGGCAGGAGAATGACTTGAATCCAGGAGGCTGAGGTTGCAGTGAGCCGAGATCGCGCCACTGCACTCCAGCCTGGAGACAGAGCAAGACTCTGTCTCAAAAAAATAAAAAATAAAAAGAATGAGGTCCTGTCATATGCAACAACATGGCTGGAACTGGAGGTCATTATGTTAAGTGAAATAAGCCAGGCACAGGACAAACTGAATGTTCTCACTTATTTGTGGGAGCTAAGAAAATTAAAACAATTGAACTCATAGAGATAGAGAGTAGAATGATGGTTAGCAAAGGCTGGAAAGAGTAGTTGGGGAAAGGGGTGTAGGGATGGGTAATGGGTACAAAAATACAATCAGAATGAATAAGATCTAGTATTTGATAGCACAACAGGACGACTATAGTCAATAATTTATTGAACATTTAAAAATAAGAGTATAATGGTTTATAACACATAAACCATTGTTTATGCTTGAGGTCATGGATACCACATTTACCCTGATGTGATTATTATACATTTTATGCCTGTAGCAAAATATCTCATGTGCCCCATAAGTATGTACACCTACTATGTACCCACAAAAGTTAAAAATAAGTAAATTGTACAAATAGTTAAAAAAAAACTCTTCCTTAAAGAAAAAAAAGAAACTAGAACCATAATTCTTTTTAATGTATTTATTATTCTTAACTGGTTTAGGATTTGTGTTATTTCTGGCCTTGCAGAAGTACAGGTGTCTATATTTTCCAATTCTCTGGAAGTTTTATTTTATGGTGGTAAAATATATACCAAAAAATTTATTATTGACATTTAGCATATTCACAACGTTGTGTAACAATCACTACTCTCTAGTTCCAGACCATTTTCTGATTTTCTGGAATGATTTGTGTAACACAGAATTCTCTCTCCTTTGAAGGTAACTTTATATCCAACATGTTACTATGCCCATCAAATTTCATTTCTATTGGGCTCCTTCCTCTGTTTCTGAGACAGATGGAGTGGTCTCCATTTATGACTACAGAATTTATGCATTCTTCTCATATATATATATTTTATAGAGGTGGGGTCTTGCCATGCTGCCCAGGCTAGTCTCTAACTCCTGAGCTCAGGCAATCCTCCCACCTCGGCCTCCCAAAGGGTTGGGATTACAGGCATTGAGCCACCATGCCTGGCCCTCTTCTCATATTTCTAACAGTTCTCACTTTATATATTTCATAGCATGTGGGCATGTCTACAGAAGTTTGTGATCAAAATATTAAATTCTATTCGGATTAGCTCTCTCAACCCAATCTGGGCACCTCCATCTATTATTAGGTAAATTTAATCAACTTATATTTGACTATTGATATATTTTGAGGTTTATCCCCTCCAAATCTCATGTTGAAATGTGATCCCCAATGTTGGAGGTGGGGCCTGGTGGGAGGTGTTTAGGTCATGGGGGGCAGATTCCATGGTGCTTAGATTGCTTGGTGCTGTCCTCAGGATAAGTGGGTTCTCCCTCTGAGTTCATGCAAGATCCGGTTGCTTAAAAGTGTGTGGCACCTCCCCACCTCTCTCCTGCTCTTGCTCTCACAATGTGATATATCTGCTCCCCTCCACCGTCCACCATGATTGGAAGCTTCCTGAAGCCTTCACCAGGAGCAGATGCCAGCACCATGCTTCCTATACAGCCTGCAGAACCGTGAGCAAATAAACTTCTTATAAATTACCCAGTCTCAGGTACTCCTTTATAGTAACACACAAATGGACACACACACCTGCCATCTAATTTTGTTTCTTATTTGCCAAGATTTCCTGTTGTTCTCCCCATCCCCAACTGTTCATTCCTTATGTTGGATTTCATTGATTTGGTCATTGCTGTCTTCCCTTTCATGTTTTGGATGTTGGACATCCTTTCTTTTCTCCCAGTGGTCATCCGAAATGCTTAACATGCATATTTAAATGTTCCTTTTCTACCAGCATATTAATCAGTGCTGACCCAGTAAATCAAAAATTTCAGCTCAACTTCACTATTTTCTTAGTTTCTCCATCACTGACCACTCCCACCCCTGCTCCCATGTTGAGATCATTGAGGGCATGAGAGATTCATTCATTCACTGAGCGGGCACTCAATGAGCACATACTGTGAGCTGGGCAAATCCCAAGCTCTGGGCATGCAGCACTGAATGTGTCTTACGGGATTCCTACCTTCACAGAAGGAGACAAAAATAGAAAAATGTATTCTATGTTAGTCGTTCCCCAATATGGGATGGCCTCATTGGGAAGGTGACTTGCGAGTGGCAAGGGAATACCAGAGTGTGGGAGGGTCCAAGGGGCGTAGAGGGATGAGGGGCAGCAGGCCTGAGTGGGCACTTGCCTGGCAGGGTCCAGGGAGCTGATGGGCAGTGAGCAAGCGGGCCATCGACCTTAGCCATGGCCGCATGCTTAACCCAGGTCAGTGGAGTCTGGGAAGTGTGGTGGGAAGCGCTGCAGGGAATCAAATAGTCTCACTGCTCTAAACCACTTCCCTGGTAATCATCCAGACAAATGTCCCAGGTCCCTTCCGCCCTTTGCAGCCACCATGAAGCTCAGAGTTCCCCCAAACTATCTTCCCTTGGTGGCAGGCTTCTCTGCACATTCTGAGCTGGTTTCCTCCATATTTGTTCTGCTGCACGTCCAATGCAGTCTGCCTTTTTATCCTCAGGAATTCTGCAGCATGTTAATATACTCCACCTTTATGGCTTTATTCTTATTTCTTTTCCAAAACTATCCATTTATTCTTATTTCTTTTCCAAAACTATCCATTTTAAGCAGGTAGTCCCCAAAGATGACTAGCCACACTACCTTCTCTCAAAACAATGCTATGAATACTCACCAACAAAACAATACATGCATTATAAGTTTTATTTATAAGACTGGAACAGACAAGAATATTAGTTTGAGGGTTTTTTCCAATTTAAATTAACTAATAAAGTGGGAAGAGTGACACAAAAGCTGCTATTTACAAAAGACAAGTATGATTAAAGAAGGTCAGTTTTTATTCCAAAATAGGAATAATGAGATATACAAAGTGATCATTTTATAAACACTGATCTAAATATTTAATACTCGTGGACTTTTTTTCTTAGGAAAAAAAGATTAACATCAACTCTTCGGCATCATCTTTTACAATCATTTATTCTTGGATTGTTATCCATTAGAGTGCTTATAAACGTCTTGGATAGATGTGTAAGAATGCATTCTGAGGCCAGGCGCCTGTAATCCCAGCACTTTGGGAGGCTGAGGTGGGCAGATCACCTGAGGCCAGGAGCTCAAGACCAGCCTGGCCAACACGGCGAAACCCCGTCTCTACTAAAAAAAACAAAACAAAACAAAAATTGGCTGGGCATGGTGGTGGGCGCCCATAATTCCAGCTACTCGGGAGGCTGAGGCTGGAGAATCACTTGAACCCAGGAGGCAGAGGTTGCAGTGAGCTGAGATCGCACCATTGCATTCCAGCTTGGGCAGCAAGAGTGAAACTCCGCCTCAAAAAAAAAAAAAAAAAAAAAAAAAAAGAATGCATTCTGATGATTACCTTGAACTGTCTTTAAACTTTTCCTTCAAGTTATGTGCCACTTCAAAACCAGTGTGGCATTGAGGGTAGGAGAGTGGGAGAAGGGAGACCTGGGCTGCAGAGTCCAGAGATCAGAACTTTGAACGGTGGCTCTAGCTCTTTCCAGCAGTGAGACCTTGGAAAGGTAGACTCTTTGCATCTCAACCTTCTCATCTTTCAAAGGGGAAGAGTAATTCCAATCACACAAGAAAGGATTGAACAAGATGATCACTGTCCGGGTGCCTGGTCAGTGGGTGGCCTCTCAACTGTGGCTTTAAAACCATTCTGGGCCGGGCGCGGTGGTTCACGCCTGTAATCCCAGCACTTTGGGAGGCCGAGGCAGGCGGATCACAAGGTAAGGAGATAGAGACCATCCTGGCTAACATGGTGAAACCCCATCTCTACTAAAAAATACAAAAAATTAGCTAGGCGTGGTGGCGGGCGCCTGTAGTCCCAGCTACTCGGGAGGCTGAGGCAGGAGAATGGTGTGAATCCGGGAGGCGGAGCTTGCAGTGAGCCAAGATCACCACTGCACTCCAGCCTGGGCAACAGAGCAAGACTCTGTCTCAAAAAAANGAAGAGTAATTCCAATCACACAAGAAAGGATTGAACAAGATGATCACTGTCCGGGTGCCTGGTCAGTGGGTGGCCTCTCAACTGTGGCTTTAAAAACCATTCTGGGCCGGGCGCGGTGGTTCACGCCTGTAATCCCAGCACTTTGGGAGGCCGAGGCAGGCGGATCACAAGGTAAGGAGATAGAGACCATCCTGGCTAACATGGTGAAACCCCATCTCTACTAAAAAATACAAAAAATTAGCTAGGCGTGGTGGCGGGCGCCTGTAGTCCCAGCTACTCGGGAGGCTGAGGCAGGAGAATGGTGTGAATCCGGGAGGCGGAGCTTGCAGTGAGCCAAGATCACCACTGCACTCCAGCCTGGGCAACAGAGCAAGACTCTGTCTCAAAAAAAAAAAAAAAAAAAAAAAAACCACCATTCTGTCAGCCTGTGAAGGGGTGAGCCCTAAGAAATACATCTCCCTGCCTCCTCTCTTCTGTTCCCACCTCCTCTCTAGTCAAGTGAGATTCTTCCCTGAGGAACCAAACATCAGTAAGAGAAAATGAGCTACTTCAGCAACTGAAAACTAAACTCTAGTAAATTACAGTCATAAGTCTAGTTCTCATAAACTATTTTCTATATCGCTTTGGTTGTTTTCATTGTTTTTTGGTTGTTTTCATTGTTTGTTCCAAGTAAGCAATGTGGTCCTTTCTCCTTTGTAAGGCAAAGTTTAGGTCAACCTCTGTTAGCCTCATTTCCTCCTCCCCAAACCCCCCCAAAAAACCCTTTTAGTTTTAAAGGAAGCTTCTTTGCATTTTTGCCCTTTCTAAGAGGTAGGGTATTTACCCTACATTATTTTAATAGGATCATATTTGCTCTGAAGTAAATCAATTTGTTTAACTTTATGAAATTTGATGCCTTTGGGCTAGCCTCTGAAACAGCAAACTTATAGGCAATTAAATAATTCTTATTAAAACGATCTACTTATTTTTTCTTGTCTCCAGCCTTTACAGTTAAAATGTTCCTTTGGAATTTTGCTTTGTAGGAGGTTACAGGGGAACCTATTTGGCTGAAATCCCATCTACTGAAATACTGGCACTGCTACAAAATAACCCAAGATTCTTTAGAACTAAGAGAAAAAAATCAAGTTTGTCCATGGAAGCACACGAATGTCAGGACAGGAAGCAAATATTTGTTCCTCATGAAACAGGCTTTAAAACAGCCCTGGGCAATGGGCTGGCCCAGAACTTGGGAGTCTCAAGTTTTCATTCCCACCCACTGCGGAGTCTTTTCCTGGCTCCCAGGACCACAGCCTCAGGGGCTCACGTGTACTATGAGGGGCTGCGCTGCAGACAGTCCCTGGGGTCCATTCAAACACCCCACAGTTCCAGGCCTCCCTTTAGCCTCAACAGCATGAGGGCTCTGAGCACTTATCTCTTCCAGAAAACTCGCCACTGTCTTCCTCAGATGTGTCGTCCGGTCAGAAAGAAGAGCGGCCGGTCTTCCCTGGCATTGGCGGTCTGGAACTCATCGCGCAGCCGGAACTGCCACTCATCCTCGAGCTCCAGGCGGACAACCGTCTGGCGCAGTGAGCTCCGGTCCTGACAGATGACACACAAGGTCGCACCTGTGTGGACAACAGCAGAGGTGTGGGAAGGAAAAACTTGAGTTTATCCAGATGAAAGCGGCTGCCTAGATTCTACTTGCAATGGCAAGACAGGGCACTGCTGGGAAGGGCAGAAGCGGCATCCAAGTCAGCCTCTTGCTTCTTTCAGGATGATGTGCAATCTTAGCGAGACAGGAGTGTGGCTGGGATGCGGCAGGTGTGCGGGGGAGAAAACACGGAGGCAGAAGGAAAGCTGAGCAGGGACTGAACTGAGATGCGGAGAGGAAGGAGAGAGGCTGGTCGAATTGCAAACCAAGCATCCTCAGCTCCAGCCGGTAGCTCACATACCCCACCCTACCTACCCCACCTTACAGCTTCATCCCCCTCTTCTGCCACCCATCCAGGCCTGGGGCAGCCCCCACTGTCCCATGTGACAACCACAGGAATTCTCCTTCCTCTCAATTCCCAGCACATGGCGACACGTCAACCCAGTCTCCTCCACGCTTTCCCTCTCTGCTTCCCCCCCACCTTCGTGTCCAGTCCTCCCTTTAGATGAAATGTTTCCCAAGGCAGAGACTGCTGTAGAAACCTCTTGATCTTTCCCAAGGCCTTAGACGCTGCTGGTGCTCACTCAGTGCCTGCTAGAGAGGAAGGTCAGAGCCAAGGGCCACCAAGGAAAGCGAAGGTCAGCTAGGGATCTGAGCAGGACTGGAAATGCAGACTGGAAATCGTGTTTTCAAGTCATGCAGAACAAGTGCTTGTCATTCTCAACCAAGCTGGCGCAGACAGGAGGAAGGCTGGCGTAAAAGCCAAGGTGGTGTGGGACCTCCCAGGACGAGGAGGAAGACTCGTCTACCAGGGGGAAGAGGGTCAGCAACGACTGGGACACTGATGCGAAGGATTTGGGTTGGAAAAGAACACAGATGGCTGGTGCGGTGGCTCATGCCGGTAATCCCAACACTTTGGGAGGCCGAGGTGGACAGATCACCTGAGGTCGGGAGGTCAAGACCAGCCTGGCCAAGATGGCAAAACCCTGTCTCTACCAAAAATAAAAAATTAGCCGGGCGTGGTGGCAGGCGCCTGTAATCCCAGATACTCAGGAGGCTGAGGCACAAGAATCACTTGAACCCGGGAGGCAGAAGTTGCAGTGAGTCAAGATTGCACCACTGCACTCCAGCCAAGGCAACAGAGTGAGACTCCATCGGAAGGAAGGAAGGAAGGAAGGAAGGAAGGAAGGAAGGGAAAGGGAAAGGGAAAGGGAAAGGGAAAGAGAAAGAGAAAGAGAAAGAGAGAGAGAGAGAGAGAGAGAGAGAGAAGGAAGGAAGGAAGGAAGGAAGGAAGGAAGGAAGGAAGGAAGGAAGGAAGGAAGGAAGGAAGGAAGGGGAAAGAGAAAGAGAAAGAGAGAGAGAGAGAGAAGGAAGGAAGGAAGGAAGGAAGGAAGGAAGGAAGGAAGGAAGGAAGACAAGAAACACAAAGGCTAAAAAAATGTCTGCAATTCATCTAAAAGAAAGGGGGATGTGTCTTGCCTCTACCCAAACAGGCATAGGGAAAAGAGAGCCCCCGGAGATCAAATCCCAGCTCTCTTGCACGCTCCTGGGTGGCTGAGGCAGTCCCTTCCCTCTCTGATTCTCAGTTTACCCATGGGCAAAGAAGGACTAAGACCAAAGGTCCCCTCCTCAGGGTACCCAGTGACTACAGTCATTGAAGACAAGGTGCAGGGTTAAGAGTACAAAAGTTACCTTTCAGAAAATGAAACTTTTTCAAAAAGCTAGCTCCCACAAAAGAGTCACAGAGGTACAGCAGCAGTCCACTGAACAGCAAGTCCGAGCAGCTGATGTTTAAAGAGTGGGGCCTGGAGCTCACATAGCAAACAGAAATCTGAAAAAGAAGAAATCTAAGAGAGAGCACCGTTTTCTATGAAATGCTCAGTAATGTTTGCATCTAGTAAATACCAACTGCTTGGTCCAGCTCAAGATTTTTGGGGGGCCAGAGACAATATTTTCATGTTCTTTCCAAATCTGTATCTGAAAAATCAATTCTGGAAGTTTTATCCAGATTTATCTAGTCATGAGTTCATCTGAGAATCAGAATATTTAGGCGGGGCACAGTGGCTCACACCTGTAACCCCAGCATTTTGGGAGGCCGAGGTGGGTGGATCACCTGAGGTCAGAAGTTGGAGACCAGCCTGGCCAACATGGTGAAACCCCATCTCTACTAAAAATACAAAGATTAGCCAGGCATGGTGGCACGTGCCTGTAATCGCAGCTACTTGGGAGGCTGAGGCAGGAGAATCACTTGAACTCGGGAGGCGGAGACTGCAGTGAACCGAGATTGTGCCATTGCACTCCAGCCTGGGCGAGAAGAGTGAAACTCCATCTCAAAAAAAAAAATTTGGGGGCATCAGAATTGGGCTGGCTTCCTAGCTTCTTACTTCCGGGCAAAGCATCTCAGCTCTCTCAGCTGAATGGCAAAAGCTATAAAGTGGGGTCAACCCTGAGACGAACGAGTTGAGGACTTAGGATTCAGAGTCCCAGATTCCAGCCCATCGGTTCTAGAGATTTCTCTGAATTAGGGATTCGACAGCACCCCCTCTGAAAGTCACCTGAGATCCCAGGTTAAGGTAACAGTCGACAGACAGCACTGGGTGGTCATGGTTCTTCAGAGAGAGCGGGAAGAAGTGGTGGCTGTGGTGCTGCAAGAACTTCTCCAGCAGGAGCTGGGCGGGCGCTGCGAGGAAGGTGTGCTTGCTGTCCGGGGCACAGATGTACTGGGCTGGCACGACTGCCGCGGAGTTATCGGACACCTGCAAGGAAAGCGAGGGTGTCAGACCACTACCGCCCTCAGGGGCGAGGACCTTCCCATGGCTTCTGGGTGGCACAGGGTGGGCCAGGCATGGAAGCTTGTGTTGCTCAGGGGAATGAACTGAGAACACATACTTCAAGAATAAACTTCTCTGTTGAGAAAGATTAGGTTTTACTCAAGGGAAACATGCAAGAGACACGTCCAAATGAACCAACCCAATCAGTAAGAATTATAGACACTGATCATTCCATGCAGGAAACCGGCTTTCCGGTCTAGAGAAAACAAGAGAACCCACGGGCCTGGGGGATGCAGGCCTCTAGGAGTGGCCAGCTCCCCACCAGAGATCCTGTCCCGGTCCCACCCAGCCCCGGGGCTCTTCCCACCCACAGCCAGCATCCGAACCACAGGCTCTTGCTCCATCACCAACACATTTACATCAGACTCTCACTGGCTTCCCTCCTGTGAGTCCTAGAGAAAAGTCTGGAACTTTCCCACAGCTGGGAAGGCCTGCCTACTTCCCCAGCTCCTCCCCACCACCCTCCTCCCCTTCCCCATACTGACCTCACTCCTACCTTTCTGCACCTTCCCCCACTGAAGGCATCCTGTCCCTGTCCCTGTCTCTGTCCCTGCCTCTGTCCCTGCCCCTGCCCGTGCCCCTGCCCCTGCCTGGGCATGTGGCTCACTCTCTTCCTCCAGGTCTCTGCTGTAATGTCACTTCCCCGGGGACTCCCACAGACTCAGGTCTCCCCACAACACACCGTTCACCTTTGTGGCGCTTCTCCCGATGGTCCTTAACTAGCCACGTGTCTGACATCTGCCCCGGCTGCTGGGCTGTGTACTCCTGAGCATGGGGATTGGCTGCTCAGTAAGTATTTAATGCATAAATGAAAACAATGCAGTGATTTCACTCACGCGAAAGATTATAAGACATGACTAGCTTTCTTATGTATAACCAATATGCAATCAAATGTAATAGAAAATGAAGAATATGTTCAAATAATAAAGATAAAATACCCAAGAGTTTAAAAATGACACTGAAGGACATAAAAGGAAAGTTTGTTTTAAAGGCATGTCTGGCCCTTTGATGGAGACATGGTGAAGGTGTCTGTTTTCCCTGATTAAACAACAAACCTCACACAATTTTAAGATCTCAGTGATGGTGGAAGTGGGGGCCTTTTATTTAAAGGTATTGTTACTTTGCAAGAGAAATGAGGAGAGGCCTCGCACTGCTGGAAAAGACGCAGTACCTGCCTCTGGGGGTCAGTGAAGATGGAGCTGGTGTCCCAATTCAGACCCAGCCCACCTCAGCATAGCTAAGTCTGTAAACTCAGCAGTTTAGAGAGATGAAGAGGGAAAGAGGCTGGGAAAGGCAGCTGGTGGCATTAGGGCAGGATCAAGACAGACAGAAGTGACAGAGAAAGGGGCTCTGGCCCATAGGACTGGGGAGAGCTTCGGGCAGAGACACACCTGCTGTACTGCTTCCTGGAAGACACAGAGCTATCAAGACTTGCTGTGATTTTACATCTTAATTCCCCAGGCCTGCTTAGCTGGAACACACGTAATCGCACCAGGTGTCTCCCCACCCCGAGGCTGCCCAGTGGACACACAGTGTGACTATGGAGCCAGCCTGCAGAGCCATTCAAATAGTTATGCAATCAGGCACCATCCCAGGGGCCCAAGGAAGAGTGTGGCCTGAGACTTCACCCAGCTGGGGTGGGTGAGAACACACAGGAAGGCTTGGTTGGAGCCTTGCCCCCAGCAGAAGCTTGCGGGATACTGGTTAATATCAGAGGTAGAAGAGAGACCCCATGGAGCCTGTCATTTCCCAGGGCTCAATGCCAATTAAAAACCTTTACTGACCCCACCCAGTAGGGCCCCGCCCCACGCGCTTGAAAGAGACACAGCCTCCCCCGATTGCTCCTACCCTCAGTGTGCGTGCCAGGGCGGCCCAGGCGGTGGACATAAAGCCCTGCCCAGCAGCGAGGAGCTCACCTTGGACGTGATGTGGAAGGACCTGTGGCCACCCACCACGATCTGCTTCTTCATCACGCTGAAGCGGTTGAACCGGCAGAGCAGGAGGCCGGCGCTGTGCACCCGCAGGTTGAAGTCTACATCGTCACACAGGAACCTACGCAGGGCCAGAGGAGGGGTGGGTGTGATGGGGCACGGCTCACACCCTCCGTCACTGCCCCCAGCACCTAGAGTGTGGGTCCCCATCGTAGGGGGCTATGAAGGTGGAGTGGGCTTCATTCTTGCCTCAAGACCTTCCTTCCTCTAGGGGAAACGTAAGGCAAAACAGACAAGGAAAACCCACAGGACAGACAGGGCCATCTCTGCACGGGAAAGGCAGTGTGTACCTCACGCTTAAACCACACAAGGTCTGCCCAGTGGTGACCAGAGGCCAAGGGCCAAGTGCAGGTGAGAAACGTTACCAACACGACCTCACGCATCAGTGAAAAAGAAAGCAACAAAAAACCTCCGAGGGTAAAAACACGAGCCGCTTTTTACAGCTAAGAAGAATAGGGCTCGGAGGTGAGTGGCCTGCCTGTGCTGCAAAGATGATACACAGCAGAACCCGGGTTCCCAGAGGCCCAGTCAGTCTGGCTCCAAAACCGACCCTCTTCGAGCAGCTGACGCAGGCTGTGGCCCAGTGCCTGGTGCAGACAGGCACTCCATGGACACTGAGCAGTTGAATCCTCTGGAGATGGGAGCACTTCTGTGACTAGATATGTACAGAAACCTACGGAAATTACCATTTTCTTCCGCGCTAAAGCTCCTAAAAAGCAATGTATTGGGAGAATGAATCGAAAAGGCAAGAAAAAAAACCACACAGTCCAATGTAACTCACTCAAAAAAGCATCATGAAAATTGGTGAATGAAGCTGAATAATCTGCGAATACTCAAAATTATTCTACACTAAAAAAACTGGGACAACAGAGAGCAAGGCCAGGCCAGTGCTCATTGCCAGGACGCCTCTGCAGCCCGAGGCTGCCCTCACTCGGGACTCTGCGCCCCCGGGGCCGCCGCCTCCTCCGCCCCGGGTGCAGGCGCTCACCGGTTCTGGTTGTACTGCACGTTCTGGGTCAGGTCCACGTTCAGGATGATGAAGTTGTGCACGTGGCAGCGGGAGAAGGGCTCTCGCACCTCGCTGGCCCGGGTCTTGCTGGACCACTTCCGCAGGCCCAGCAGGGCGTAGTGCGTGATGTTGGGGGCCGCCTCAATGTGCTGCATGATGTGCTTCAAAGACACGTTCCTTTCCGACCAGGAGAACTCCCTGCTGGAAGGAGGGAGAGTGAGCCCCTAGGCTGACACCGAGCAGCAGCAAGGCCCTTGGGACCAGGCAGTGTGGCACCGGCTCTCAGACTGCCATGAACACCTGGACAGGCCAGTACCCTGCACAGGCCCCCAGGGGCCAGGCACCCTGCTGGGCGCTTCCCACGGCCACTCATTTCTTCAATGTGCTGAACACATTTGCAGACCATAATTTAGTCAATTATTACAACAACCCCAAGGCATAGGTATTAATTGCAGATGAGGAAACTAGAACCCAAAATGATTTAGCCATTTGCTTAAAGTCACACAGCAAATAAAAATAAAGCTAGGAGTCAGCAGTCAGGCTAGCGAGGAGGGGTGGGGCTGGGGCCAGCAGGAAGGGAGTTTCTGGGGGGCAGCAATGTCCCTTTCTTAATATCGGAGTTGGTTAAATGAATGTGCTCAGCTTGGGAAAAGTTCTGTATATGTATTATACTTTCCTTTTTGTCTATATATCAAATGGATAGTGTGATTTTCTGTATTATACTTCAATAACAATTTTTTTTTTTTGAGACAGAGTCTCACTCTGTCACCCAGGCTGGAGTGCGGAGGCACCATCTCCACTCACTACAAGCTCTGCCTCCTGGGTTCACACCATTCTCCTGCCTCAGCCTCCCAAGTAGCTGGGACTACAGGTGCCCGTCACCATGCCTGGCTAATTTTTTTGTACTTTCAGTAGAGACAGGGTTTCACTGTGTTAGCCAGGATGGTCTCGATCTCCTGACCTTGTGATCCACCCGCCTCTGCCTCCCAAAGTGCTGGGATTACAGGCATAACCCACCACACCTGGCCCAAAGACAATTTTTTAAAATTAAAAGCAAGCCAGGCTTGACACGTGAGCTCACTTTTACCACACCCAGGGCTCTGGGAACCATACCCACCCCTTCTACTATGAGAGGCCCTCCGGTCTTCCGGGGTGGGCGCACTCCCCATACAGAGAGTGCACACTCGTTGGTCATCCTTCGTAGGGTGGCAGTGCTGTCAGGCCACCTCACCTGCTTCTCTCCCCAGCAGAGTCGACATCCACCACGTTCCACATCACGCAGGAGTCATCAGAGATCACGATGAAAGGCCAGATGTCCTGCGGCTTGATCCCCAGCTCCTCCTGCCGGTTCCGCTCAAGCTCCAGGTTATGGTAGGACAGCTCCTTGATGAGGAAATGGGCAGCACCTACAGTGGGCGAAGCAAGTGGACTCAGGGCTCTCTCGCACCCACACCCACAGCAGGCAGACCCCAGGCAAACCTGCTGCCAAGGCCGCCCAGACAAGCCAGCTCTGACCTTCCTGACATGCATCACCTGTCACAAAACACGGCCCATGGGCTAGGGAGAGAAAACTACAGGGAGGAAAACACTCCTCTCCAGGTGGAACACACATTTGCTTTCTTATGCTTTCTTCTCTAACCATTGAAAATATCAATTTGGCCAGGCGCAGTGGCTCACGTCTATAATCCCAGCACTTTGGGAGGCCAAGGCAGTCAGATCACCTGAGGTCACGAGTTTGAGACCAGCTTAGCCAACATGGTGAAACACCGTCTCTACAAAAATACAAAAGTTAGCTGGGAGTCATGGTTGGTGTCTGTAACGCCAGCTACTCGGGCAGCTGAGATGGGAGAATAGCTTGAACCCGTAAGACGGAGGTTGCAGTGAGCCGAGATCATGCCATTGCACTCCAGCCTGGGCGACAGAGCGAGATTCCATCTCAAAAAAAAAAAAAAAAAAAAAAAAAAAAAAAAAAAAAAAAAAAAAAAAAA
>NW_016803808.1:3751093-3775458 GCF_001698545.2 Rhinopithecus bieti | reverse complement strand
AAAAAAAAAAAAAAAAAAAAAAAAAAAAAAAAAAAAAAAAAAAAAAAAAGAATGAAAGAAAGAAAATATCCATTAAATGGATAACACTGGGGCCGGGGGGAAGACTGCATAAAAAAGTCAAACAAAATGAAAATAGCTTTAAAAGTCCAAAAGTAAAAGGCTTCATGTCACATGTTTAACTTTCGTCTCTAGAATACTCTCTCAAGTGTTCGTTCCCAGGAGTTTGACTGAATAGATGATGTTAAAGGACACTCACCAACTCCAGCGCTGTTGAAGATACTGGGGAGCACCAGCATGATGTGGTTGGGCCAGTATTTCTTATAAATCGCCATCTCGTATTCCTTGACGACCAGCACGTGCAAATGGCTGGCACCATCCATTGCATGGTACAGATTAAAGAGCCCATGTTCGTGACGGCCAGTGGTTGGAGTGAATGTTGGACTTTTTATATATTCATGGCTCTGCAAAGTACAGGTATCATGAGGTAGAGTGTTTGTAAATGTGGCCACAATTAGTCCCTTGACATGACTTTGCAGCATTTTCCATCACAGAATGATGACCATTTCCATACTGCTGGAATTTTCAGCCTTGTGACTTGCTTTTCCCAGTAAAAGTCAGGAAAAATGGACTTGTGCCAGTCCTGGGCATAGCCTCAAGATGACTTACATGTTCCACTCCCTCTCAGAACTCTCCCATGCACAAGCCCGGGCTAGCCTGCTGGACGATGAGAGATCACTTGGAGGAGAGCTGAACAGCCTAGCTGAGGCCACCAGCCAGCCCGCAGACAACCTGCTGGCTCACTGTCAACACGAGTGAGTGAGTACAACCGAGCCCAGAAAACCACCTGGCTGAAGCAAGCTCAACCTGCTAGCCCACAGATCCCAAAGCTAATGCTTATTTGGGAATGGTGTGTTAGGCAACAGAAACTAACTGGCATATAGCAATTAACCAAATTCATTACCCTCTCATATTAGAATCTAATGTTGTGCCCAGAGTACTCATTATTCATGCATGCCTTGCATTTTTCCATACACTATGAACACACAACACCCCCCAGTCGCCGCCCCATAGAGCTTAGCTATCCACTCGGGTTGTTATATCTTTTATGTAAATGACTGTTTTCTTCAACTCCTTCCTTAACAATAAGTTCATCTGGCAGAGGTAGGCCCTCTGCTCCCTCTGAATTCCTCAAAGCACCTGCCACAACACTGTGAAGCACTGGTGCTCACGGCCAGCTCCGCCAGGAAGGCTGGAAGGTGAGTGGAGTGGTGGAGAAACCCCAGCTCTCATATTTCATCCATGGAATTTCACCGCAACACCCAACCCCAGCGCATGGGTTAGGAGGTAGCTTACAATGAAGGCCTGTTGGGTACACTACAAATATTTTCATTGCTTAACAACAGGCTGCTGGGTCTGAAAGGCCAGGTGCAACTCCACAGGTGCCTGGCACTCTGGAGAAGGAAAAGCAGCCTCTCCACAAGGCCCGCCTTGAGTGGGGCTGACTCTGAGCTGACTCCGAGGTGATCAGGTGAGCACTGTCAAACCAAAAGCTCTACAAGAAGCATCTCTGTAAGAATGGTCAGAGCAATGAAACATTCAGAACAATCTCTTCAAAAGATAAAAGGAAATGTGTCTTTTAGAGAGACACACTGAGATAGCTATATCTATAGGTATAAATATCTATAGATAGATGACATGATTTGAGGTCTGGGATTTACTTCCAAACAAAACAGGAAGGAAGAAGAGGAGAGAGGGATGGATGAAACAAGGCTGGCCATGAGTTAGCAATTGCTGGAGTTGGTAATGGGCTAGAGAGGATTCACTGTACTGTTCTATCTACCTAAGCCTACACGAAATGTTACCTGGCAGAGCATTCAAGAAAAGATGGAGCGGATGAACATCTACCCAGCTCCTGTTATCTTCTAGGCACGGAGCTAGGGCCTTTCATCAGTTATTCCAAATAGTTTTCACCACAAGCTTTTGCAAGTTACTACTGTTCAACATTACAATGAGGAAATCAAGGCTTGCAGATATTAAGTGACATGTTCAAATACACAACTAGTAAATGGTAGAGCAAGGCTGAGGCTTGAATTGGAGTGACTCCAGAGCCTGTGTGCGACACCAGCCTCCTCCAAGTTCAGTCCTGTATCGGTGCCTGCACTCCCTCATCAGGCAGCTCTGTCTCTAGTCCCCCGCTCAGTCCCCACTTGAAGCCACTTGGATCTGCCCCACTAGGTCTCTGAGCCAGTACCTTGTCTGTCACGAGGGGCAGTCGCATGCTCTCCAGCTGGCCTCCAGGTTGGCTGAAGACAAAGTGGTGCTCCTTGGACTTGGGGATGATGAAGTGCAGCTGGATCTCCTCTCCTAGCATGGAGTAAGAGAAGGCAAAGGCGTGCAGGGTGGACTCATACAGCTGGGGTGTGGGGGAAAGGACAGAGCTTGCCATCAGAGTCCGGCCTGCTTTCCAGAAGACCCCAGGCCCACTCTGCTGTGACAATGTGCAGTTCACGGTCACTTCTTCCCTACAGCACAAGAAACCCACAGGGTGACTCCAGTGAAAAGTGTAGACACCTAGGTCTGTTGACAGGGCAAGCGCGCCCGAGGCCACACAGCCACGGCGAGAGCCTGCTCCCATCCTCAGTCCGCATGGGGCCTTACCCTGCCGTGCCATGCAGGCAGCAAGCTTTTTGGTCCCCGTGGCTTGGAACCAGAGCCCTGTTCTGGGTCACCAACTAAAGCATTCATGCTACAGAGCTCATTTGTAATTCTAATATGTGTATTTTTCCATCACAGTTACATGCAATTGCATATTAGCACTAGCTGCATATGCTTGGACACTCCCATAACACTTTTCGCCTGGCACCGTTCTGTCCTGTGTGCTGCCATTAACAATCCTACAAAGCAGTACTGTCATCATCCCCATTTTACAGATGTGGAAACTGACATTCAGAGACCTTGGGCTCACTCCTGTCACCAAGTCTGGCTGTGCCCTTAGTCACCTCCTCCAGCCTCCATTTCCCAGGAGCCTCACATCCCACATCTGTGCACGTGTTGCTCTGGGTGTGACTTCCAGCCCAGCTTTGCCCTCAGCTTAAACATCCTCTTAGGACCCCACCGACTCACAGCCCTCCCTACTGACATCCCCTCCTAGCATGTGCTCTGCATGCATCCCAGGGTCCCCAGGGGAGGAGGCGGATGAGCACACACTGCCTTAATCTCTGCCATGGCTCTGCTAGACCCACAGAGCCCTTTCTTTGGGAGCAGAGATGAGGGACAAAGGGATTTTGACTGGGGGAGGCAGTTAAGGAGGACACACTGAGGCAGTTTCATAAAAAAGGTCAAGGGAGCCTTGGAAAAGAAAACAGAATGAGCAGGTGCAGGCCACATGGAGACGGCAGCCAGTGGGTCACATGGCCTCTGCACCAGCGCCAGCTGGTTTCAAGCCCCCTCACCGTCTCAGGCCTCCTCGTCTTCCACTGTGGCCCCCAGACCTGCACATCCCTGAGAACACAGGCCAGGCGCAGCCCAGCCGGCTGCCTCTCCTCCTCCTCTGCGCTCTGGTGTCTGTTGATGCAGCCCGAGGTCCTGACGGCACCACCCACTCCCGACACTGACAGGGATGACTGGGGACTGACACCTTTCAGTCTCTTTCAGTTCCCTACATTTCAAAATTAAGGATGTGTTTTCACATATGCTTTTGTTTGCCTTTAAAGAAAAACTACATCTCCAAGAAACAAAACGTTAAGAGAGTTTATCTGGAACAAATGGGATTACTGATTATTTTGACCCTTAAAAAATTGCTCATATGTTCTTTCTTTCATCTACAGTACAATTGCATACTCAAACAATAAGTGCTGCGTCCCCGGCAGCCAAGCTCAAGGCCAGGCAGACAGGGGCTGTTTCCCTCTGCAAAAGGGATGGAAAGAGAGGCCAGCGTTCTTGCCTCAGGCCTTTCTGAAAGCAGCCCAAGACATTAGCTGCCCTACACGCCTCTGCTCCCCAGCCAGGCATCTGACTAGCTCCCGCTAACTCTGGTCCTCTCCCTCTGCCCCTCTCTCCCTTGCTTGGGTCTGAAATGAAAAGAAATACTCCATGTGAAATAAATCCTCTCCCCTGTTTATAAATAACCAGCCTCCCAGGCACTCCATACACCTCTGTGGGACTAAGAGACCAGTCTAAACACAGCTCTACCCACACTGGGCTCCACTTGGAGTTCCTGCTGAAAGAGTCCTCGTTCCTCTCCATGGCACCCACCAGGCGTTTTGTGGTCTGGCCTCTGCCTACCCTCCGAGTTTCGTGGCTGAGGATACCCACCCCGAAGTCTGGGTTCCAGAAACACCCAACCCACATCGTTTCCCATCCCCCGGAAACCCCACCTCCCCTCTCCCACACATGCTGTCCCTCTCCCTTCATCTTATTAATTCTTGGCCCCTTGGCAAGTTCTTATTAATTCTTCCAAATCTTCTCTCTTCCACTCCCCACCCAAACAGGATCCTCATTTATAAAACAGGGACAATGAAATTTTAGTGTGAAGTAAACAGGACACTAGACAGGATAGTTCCCATACAGTGCACCGTAAGTGGCTTGCAGGTGTGGCTTCAGGTGACCCACCAGAGCCTGAGGCAGCCAGAGGCCTGGGTCAGAAGCCTTATCCATTTCTATGTGTCCAGGATAAATATTTTCTATTGCATAAAAGGTTGGGAGAGATTAATATATAAAAAGTGCCTAGGCACATTGCCTAGCATGCAGTAGGTGCTCAATAAATGCAAATTCCTCCTCTTATCAATGGATTTCTGTGCCTCAACCATAGTACTCTTTTTGCCTGCTTCACATCATTACGTTTTGCTTATGTGCACATCTCCCTCCTAGACTGAGTGTGGAGGACGGGGACAGAGTTGATTCAGCTCTGCACCCTCAGTGCCTGGTACAGAATAAGCACCTGGTGAGCATCTGCTGCATTGGACTAACTTCTGAAATCACTGGGACCTAAAGATGATGACCACTTCCACGGCTGGGTAACTTGGCCACTGATAAACACACAACCCCAGGAGAACCATGGTACTCTAGTTCCAGCAATAATTCCACAGACAATTGAAGGGAACAGAGGATGCAAACAGACCAGGAAGCCAGGGCTTCCAGAACTCTCTATCTCCTACTCTGGAATGAAAGCGTGAGAGAGCAGGGGAATGGATGATGTGTGCCAAGGTGAAATGCCTGGTGGGGAACTGCTAGGGCCTACCTGGTAGCGGGGGTGGAAGCCCATGTACTGGTGGCACTGCTCGCAGTGGTGGTAAGTATTGTATGCTGCATACTTGGACAGTCTCATCCGTGCCGTCTGACGCCGCACATAAAGGTCCTCCGGCTTCCGGGACATCCCTCTGTCTGCACCAAATTCCCCAGGATTAAAAAGCAGCAGGGAGCAAAGCAAATATTGTCCCCTGCCTGCTCAAACAGAAACCAAAATGCTCAAAATGACCAGATAACAGGATTCTGTCCTGTTGGGGAGGACTGCCTCTCACCTCCCTGGGCCCTGATGTGACAGCTGGTCAAAGGAGACAATGAAGGACCACAAAAGTGTCAGTGGAATAAACTAATTAAGGCACTGTCCATATCATGTCTTACTGTAGACTAAAAACATTTCATCAGCACCTATGTAAAGATCCACTACACAATTTAAATCGATTGCCAACTTAACATGCCAGCACTGAATGCAGATGAACTGCCCCTTGTTTTTCTTTTTTTGTTTGGTTTTTGGAGACAAGGTCTTGCTCTGTTACTCAGGCTGGAGTACAGTGGCATGATCTCAGCTCACTGCAACCTCTGCCTTGCAGGTTCAAGTGATTCTCCTGCCTCAGCCTCCTGAGTAGCTGGGATTACAGGTGCATGCCACCACACCTGGCTAAGTTTTGCCATTTTTTGTAGAGATGGGGTTTTGCCATGTTGGCCAGGCTGGTCTCGAACTCCTGACCTCAGGTGATCCGTCCACCTCAGCCTCCCAAAGTGCTGAGATTACAGGCGTGAGCCACCACACCTGGCCCCGGCTTGTTTTTCAAATGACCTGGCCGATTAAGATTTTAACACTCTGCCTTCATTAGAGACTGGCCTACAAGAAGGATCCTTGGTGCAAGGGATCTATTTTGATAGCAAAAACGATAAAGTTGTTGGTTTAAAATGGAGTCTGGTAGGTCACTGATATGGTTTGTCTGTGTCCCCACCCAAATCTATCTTGAATTGTAGTTCCCATAATTCTTACATGTTGTGGGAGGGACCTGATGGGAGATAACTGAATCATGGGAGCAGTTTCCCTAATACTGTTCTCATGGTACTGAATAAGTCTCACGAGATGCGATGGTTTTATAAGGGGTTTCCCCTTTTGCTGGGCTCTCATTCTCTCTTGCCTGCTGCTATGTAAGACATGCCTTTCGCTTTCCACCATGATTGTGAAGCCTCCCCAGCCACGTGGAACTGTGAGTCCATTAACTCTCTTTTTCTTTATAAATTACCCAGTCTTGGGTATGTCTTTATCAGCAGCAGCGTGAAACAGACTAATACAGTCATTTCCTTTCTCATGGCATTTACCAAACCTTTCTAATCTAAGTTTATAATCGCGCTGGCCCCGGTACACTGCAGCGTCAGCACACCATGGATGTCGGGGATACCTAAGGGGAGGGAAAATCAAGACATCGGGGAGGAGAGGTGAACACGTGTACCCGTTTTGACGATTCCAAATTAGTAGGTAAACATACACATCTTTTATCTTATATTAGCGAGTCTTCAGAATATTCCAATGGTGACAAATCAGTAAGGGTGTCGTCATCATCACTTAGCACTTCCTGAGCAACACTCTTCAACTCACTGGTTTCCATTCCTCCCTTCCTCATACAGGGAGATGGTGACCTCAGTTCTGTACTAGGTATGGCAGGTTAATTCATCACCACCTGATTTTATGCCTAACAAAATCCAGCTCGTCCCTTCAAGAGGCCGTGCCCATGCACTTTGGAAGGTGAAACAAGAGATTCAAAGTCTGACCTTCACTCTTTATACTCTGATAGTGTGAACAGATCAGGCTGGCATCTTCATACTTCGGGTCATGAATGATGTAGTCAAAGGGCAACTTCTTGAACAGCTCCAGGTCTGGCCAGGGGTCGCTAAGCTGGAGACAATGCCAGTCAGATTCTTCTCTGAGGTCTACAAGATTGGTAGAAACATAGATGTGACAAAATAGGAAGTGAAAACGATTTAGTCATGCGTCGCTGAACAACACAGAATGTGTTCTGAGAAATGCGACATCAGACGATTCTGTCACTGTGCTAACATCCTAGAGTGCACTTACACACCTACATGGCACAGCCTGCTACACACTAGGATATGTGGTGTAGCCTACTGGTCTTTGGCTACAAACCTGTGAGCATGGGTGTCCAATCTTTTGGATTCCCTGGGCCACATTGGAAGAATTGTCTTGGGCCACACATAAAATACACTAACACCAATGATAGCTGTTGAGTTTAAAAAAAAAAAAAAATTGCAAAAAGAAATCTCATAATGTTTTCAGAAAGTTCACAAATGTGTGTTGAACTGCATTCAAAGCTCTCCTGGGCCACATGCAGCCCGTGGGTGGGACAAGCTTGCTATATAGCACGTTATTGCACTAAATACTGCAGGTAATTGTAACACAATGTGAAGCATTTGTGTATCTTGGCCAGGCGTGGTGGCTCATGCCTGTAATCCCAGCACTTTGGGAGGTCGAGGCAGGTGGGTCACCTAGGGTCAGGAGTTTGAGACCAGTTTGGCCAACATGGTGAAACCCCGTATTTACTAAAAATACAAAAATCAGCCAGGCATTGTGGTGGGTGTCTGTTAATTCCAGCTACTCGGGAGGCTGAGGCAGGAGAATCACTTGAACCCAGGAGGCAGAGGTTGCAGTGAGCCCAGATCTCGCCGTTGCACTCCAGCCTGGGTGACAAGAGCAAAACTCCATCTCAAAAGAAAAAAGAAAAAAAAGAATTTGTGTATTTAACATAGAAAAGACATGGGGGAAATATGGTATAAAAAATGTAAAACGGTGCGCTATACCGGGCACCCATCATGCACGGGGCTTGCAGGACTGGCAGTTGTTCCGGGTGAGTCAGTGAGTAAGCAGTGAGCAAATGTGAAGGCCTGGACATGGCCGTGCCTTACTGGAGACTTTACACTCTCCTCTTAGGATACACTCGATTTGTAAACGATATTTTCTTTCTTCAATAATAAGTTAACCTTAGCTTACTATAACTTTTTTTTTTATGATTATACTTTAAGTTCTAGGGTACATGTGCACACATGCAGGTTTCTTACATATGTATACATGTGCCATGTTGGTGTGCTGCACCCATTAACTCATCATTTACATTATATCTCCTAATGCTATCCCTCCCCCCTCACCCCTCCCCACAATAGGCCC
Organism: Rhinopithecus bieti; assembly: GCF_001698545.2. Classification (NCBI taxonomy): domain Eukaryota; kingdom Metazoa; phylum Chordata; class Mammalia; order Primates; family Cercopithecidae; genus Rhinopithecus; species Rhinopithecus bieti. The sequence continues at coordinate 3,767,021 of NW_016803808.1, read as the reverse complement.
CAGTGTGTGATGTTCCCCTTCCTGTGTCCAAGTGATCTCATTGTTCAATTTCTACCTATGAGTGAGAACATGATGGTTTCCAGCTGCATCCATGTTCCTACAAAGGACACGAACTCATCCTTTTTATGGCTGCATAGTAAAGAGCAAAACTCCATCTCAAAAGAAAAAAGAAAAAAAAGAATTTGTGTATTTAACATAGAAAAGACATGGGGGAAATATGGTATAAAAAATGTAAAACGGTGCGCTATACCGGGCACCCATCATGCACGGGGCTTGCAGGACTGGCAGTTGTTCCGGGTGAGTCAGTGAGTAAGCAGTGAGCAAATGTGAAGGCCTGGACATGGCCGTGCCTTACTGGAGACTTTACACTCTCCTCTTAGGATACACTCGATTTGTAAACGATATTTTTCTTTCTTCAATAATAAGTTAACCTTAGCTTACTATAACTTTTTTTTTTATGATTATACTTTAAGTTCTAGGGTACATGTGCACACATGCAGGTTTCTTACATATGTATACATGTGCCATGTTGGTGTGCTGCACCCATTAACTCATCATTTACATTATATCTCCTAATGCTATCCCTCCCCCCTCACCCCTCCCCACAATAGGCCCCAGTGTGTGATGTTCCCCTTCCTGTGTCCAAGTGATCTCATTGTTCAATTTCTACCTATGAGTGAGAACATGATGGTTTCCAGCTGCATCCATGTTCCTACAAAGGACACGAACTCATCCTTTTATGGCTGCATAGTATTCCATGGTGTATATGTGCCACATTTTCTTAATCCAGTCTGTCACTGATGGACATTTGGGTTGATTCCAAGTCTTTGCTGTTGTGAATAGTGCCGCAATAAACGTACGTGTGCATGTGTCTTTATAGCAGCATGATTTATAATCCTTTGGGTATATACCCAGCAATGAGATGGCTGGGTCAAAAGATATTTCTAGTTCTAGATCCTTGAGGAATCGCCACACTGTTTTCCACAATGGTTGAACTAGTTTACAGTCCCACCAACAGTGTAAAAGTGTTCCTATTTTTCCACATCCTCTCCAGAACCTGTTGTTCCCTGATTTTTTAATGATCGCCATTCTAACTGGTGTGAGATGATATTTCATGGTGGTTTTGATAACTTTTTTACTTTATAACCTTTTTAACTCTTTGACTCTTTTGTAATAACACTTAGCTTAAAACAAATACATTGTACAACTGATCAAAAATGTCTTCTTTCTTGATATCCTCATTCTATGAGCTTAATATTTCAATTTTCTACTTTTATTTGCTTTTTATTGTTGTTGTCATTTTTCTTGAGACAGAGTCTCGCTATGTCACCCAGGCTGGAGTACAGTGGCACCATCTCGGCTCACTGCAATCTCCACCTCCCAGGTTCAAGCGACTTTCCTGCCTCAGGCTTCAGAGTAGCTGAAATTGCAGGTGCATGCCAACATATCCGGCTAATTTTTGTACTTTTAGTAGAGACGGGGTTTCACCATGTTTGCCGGGTTGGTCTCAAACTCCCAGCCTTGCCCCACTAGAAGGTCTTTAGGGGCAGTAACATTCAGGGAGCTGTCATCTCCTATGAGAACAATGCCTTCTTCTGCAGTCTCTCCTGAAGGACCTGCCCAAGGCTGTTCTACAGTTAACTGCTTTTTAATAAGGAGTATACGATCATAAAAGTATGGTAACTACATAAACCAGTAACAGCTGTTTATAATTATCAAGTGCTATGTACGGTACGTAATCGTATGTGCTAGACTTTTGACAGTACTGGCAGTGCAGGTTTATTTACACCAGAATCGCTACAAACACGAGTAATGCCTCTTGCCACAGCATTCCAATGACTACGATATCACTAGGTGATAGGAATTTTTCAGTTCCCTTAGAATCTCATGGGACCAGTGTCACAGATGCAGTCTATTCACCAAAACATCATTACGTGGTGCACGACTACATTTTAAATGTGCACAAAGGATGATGCTTGGAGTGCAATTGTTATTGAGTCCGTGGGCTGCTGGGAAACCCCATTGTGTCTGCAAGGCTCTTGACACATATTCCATTTTCAGGATTGTTCTAATGAGGCAAGAACGTGGATTCACAGCTATCTCCATCCAGAGGAACAGCCTTGTGCTGTTTGCTGTGAGAATGGCTTTGCTCTCCCGTCCTAAGTCTGACTTCCACTCCGGCCAGAGTCCTGACCCAGAGGACCTCAGCCCTGTGCTTCATCCCAGCACCGTCTCCCCAGGTGACCACCCTGGTGGCCAAAGCCAGCAAAACCTGCATAGCTTTCTTTCTTGCCTCTATCTAAATGCTCCCCAGCCCATATGGCTCAGTTCCTGTCACTCCACCTGTAGAAAGGCTCTTGGAGTGCTCCAGCCCCGGGGCTTCTCCCTTCTGATGCCAACAACATTTGCAGTCCAAACCAGTTTTCCATTTGCCATGTCTCATCTCACATGGTGATCATTGTAGTCTATGGTGCCTACTAAATGTCTGTCAGCTAAAAGGTGGAAAAATCTAGTTGGCCCAACTCAAATTATAAAACATGTTGATTATATTAAATACATGTCCTACTATAGTGCACACATGGGCAGAGTGCATGTCCATAGGAAGGCAGGGGAGAAATGCCTATGAATATTTAATAGGTTTTGGTCAAGCATGGTGGCTGACACCTGTAATCCCAGAATTTTGGGAGGCTGAGGTGGGTGGATCAGTTGAGGTCAGGAGTTCGAGACAAGGCTGGTCAACATGGTGAAACCCTGTCTATACTGAAAATACAAAAATTACCCGGGCATGGTGGCACATGCCTATAACTCCAGCTACTCCAGAGGCTGAGACAAGAGAATCACTTGAACCTGGGAGGTGGAGGTTACAGTGAGCCGAGATGGGGCCACTGCACTCCAGCCCGGACAACAGAGCTAGACTCTGTCTTAAAAAAAAAAAGGTCTTGGTGCTCTGTGTGTGTCACATTTAATCCCTATAAAACCCTATAAAACAGAAATTATCCCTATTCAACGAAAGAGATAAGATTTAAAGAATGGGCTTTATCATTGAACAAACTGGGTTCAAATTCTGTCTTTATCACTGGTATGTCCAAGAAAGAAAGGAGACCAATTCAGCAGGGCTGCAGACTTCATCTGAAATGTGGTTCCAAACCGTGGGGAAACCTTAGAAAGCTCAGAGCCAGGCTGAAGAGTCTCTCCTTTCCTGGGAGGCAAGGCCGAGGGCTGAACGAGTTTCCTTGGCTGCAGATTTTCTCCAAATCAAAACTGAAGCACAGTTGACAGCACCCCACCAAGTGCCCCTCAGCACTGGTGCAGCTGGCTGGCAAGCTCTCCGCAACACAGACAGGACTGTCTGACAAGCTCGCTCTCCCAGCGCAGCAGACTCATTGACCAGACCAAGTTTATGAGCCCCTGGGAGGAGGGATGAGGAGGAAACAGGGGAGGTTATTTTACATGAGCTCAAAAAGAAGTTGATCATTTTTTTTTTTTTTTTTTTGAGATGGAGTCTCGCTCTGTTGCCCAGGCTGGAGTGCAGTGGCGCGATCTCGGCTCAGTGCAACCTCCGCCTCCCAGGTTCACGCCATTCTCCTGTCTCAGCCTCCCAAGTAGCTGGGACTACAGCCGCCCACCACCACGCCTGGCTACTTTTTTTGTATTTTTAGTAGAGATGGGGTTTCACCATGTTAGCCAGGATGGTCTCGATCTCCTGACCTCATGATCTGCCCGCCTCCGCCTCCCAAAGTGCTGGGATTATAGGCGTGAGCCACCACGCCAGGCCAAGAAGTGATCTTAATCAGGGTAAACTCTTCTGGAAACGAGAACAGGATTTTCCCCACATTTCACGTATTTCTACTGTGCCCCAAGACACTGACCTCCCTGCTCAGCTGCCTGAGCAGGAAACCTCCCCTGAGGGGTAAGTCTGCTTTGCAGAGGCAGCAGTCAAATCTAATTCCATCCAGCCCTGCCACTACTCAGCTGGGCTCCCAGGCATGTGATTTATGAGGAGAATGGAACATCTACCTCACGCTGGGCCTAGGAAATTAACATGGTAACTTATGCAAAGTATCGAGTTCATCGCTCCACATGCAGAAGGTACTCAGTAAACAGTCATCTACTGGCCGGGCGCGGTGGCTCAAGCCTGTAATCCCAGCACTTTGGGAGGCCGAGACGGGCGGATCACGAGGTCAGGAGATCAAGACCATCTTGGCTAACACGGTGAAACCCCGTCTCTACTAAAAAAAAAAATACAAAAAAACTAGCCGGGCAAGCGGGCACCTGTAGTCCCAGCTACTCTGGAGGCTGAGGCAGGAGAATGGCGTAAACCCAGGAGGCGGAGCTTGCAGTGAGCTGAGATCTGGCCACTGCACTCCAGCCCGGGCGACAGAGCAAGACTCTGTCTCAAAAAAAAAACCAAGGCCGGGCGCGGAAAGTATCTACTAATCATAACTGTATCCCTACAGCAAAGGCCTGATACTGAGAAAAATAACTACAAGATAAATAGCACCCCCTATAAGGTCCTTGGGATGAGTCTGATCATGAATCTGAGAATTCCATCTAGAAAGTGAAACATAAAATTAAAGTCACTTGAGAAAGTGATGCAGGTGGTTCCAAGCCCACGTATCCCCAAACAGATAACTCACTGATATTGATCTCCTCCTCGTCATAGACATCCACTTCTGTGAGCCGAACAAGCATCCTGGACAGGACACTGAGAAACTGCAGGTAGGCGCCTGTCTTCCCGATCTGTAAAGGTATGGGAGTTAAAACCTCCAGTGAGGAAGCACTATCCATGTGCCAGGCACCGGCTGAACACCTGGCATGGCTCCTGCCATCTGCCTCACTTGAAGATCCTGTCTTTAAAATGAGAGCCCCGTGGAAGCAAAGATATTTGAAGGGAACAAGCATGGCAGGTGGACAAATGGACTCCCACGAGCATGAGGCCTTCCTGCTTAAATATCCTTGCAAATGCATCTCTAGATTTTAACCAGCCGCATTTTTCAGCTGTTAGAAATAGAACTTTATCATAAGCCAAAGAAAGCTGCTTCCAAAAAATAGGATACTATAAAACATAATGTCTTATGAATCTTGCGAATTGCTTGTCTTAATCCATATGTCTGTACAAGACAGCAAAATTCATTGTATAAGACATTTAAAAAAAAGTGCTTCTTGTATTTCTCCTTCTAAACCCAGGAAAAGAATGACTTTCTTCTTCCTTCTCCTGCTTCCTGTAACATAGAGTTCCCTGCTTCCCCAGCCAAGCTTCAGGGTAGCATACCTCCTATTAATCTTAGTTCATTTTGGTTATTACTGATTGAGAAGTACCCATGGTCTGGCCCAGTACCCTCCCTGTACCCCTGTATAAAGAGTCACTACAAGCATGGTGGCTCATGCCTGTAATCCCAGCACTTTGGGAGGCCGAGGCAGGTGGATCACGAGGTCAAGAGATTGAGGCTATCCCGGCCAACTTGGTGAAACCCCGTCTCTACTAAAAATACAAAAATTAGCCGGGCGTGATGGCATCCGCCTATAGTCCCAGCTACTCAGAAGGCTGAGGCAGGAGAATCGCTTGAACCCGGGAGGCAGAGGCTGCAGGGAGCCGAGATCGCGCCACTGCACTCAAGCCTGGCGACAGAGCGAGACTCCGTCTGAAAAATAACAATAATAAATAACAATAATAATAATAAATAAAAGAGCCATTCCAGGGACGTGCTTTCCAAGCACCGAGCCCAACGCCTGGTTCATGCTACAACTCAGCAAATGCCAATGAATGGAAATAACTAACTTTACAGAGGAAAATATGACACTGAACCACAGGGAAGCTTCAGAGAAAACATCTGCAATACAGACGATAGGCAAAGGACAAAAATCTGTAATATGTAAAGCACTTCTACAAATCAACAAGAAATGTCAAATGGCCTAAAGGAGAAACAAATAAGAAAACCAGAAAATCACTGAAAAGAAGTCCCAATGACCAGTAAAAATACAAGAATATGTCAATCTTACTAGTAAAACTGTAATGTATTATTTTTCACCTATCAAAGAGACAACAATTTTAAATTGATAATATCCAATAGTGTGAGGGTGTGGAAGAAGGGAGACTCCTTGGTAAGAAACATTTTCTTTTCCCCTTTTAAATCAGAAAAGTAATATTGTTCGTTGTACAAGTTTAAGACACAAATGGATACTGAACCGCATTCCAACCCCAAAGCCCAGCTCCGTTCTAAAGAGCAGACCTCAGTCCCCAGCCTCCTCCTCCCCACATCCTCACACCCAGGAGATTCTGCCATTGAGAGGTGAAATGGACTTTTGCTATTAAGGAAACACCAGGCTGCGACTGGGAAACAGAACCCCCAGTTCTCCATCCATGGTTCACCGAAACCTTCCAGTGGAGAACCCAGAGTTTTGTTTCTATTTGTTAGAGAACATGCGCAGTGGCCGAGTGAGATGACGTGGGGTGAGGAACCGTAGTCTGATACACCCAGAGAGGTCTCCCGTCCACCCCCAGCATCACACAGGAAGGAACGGAAGCCACCAGCCCTGAGTGGCAGATGAGTCCCGCCCTCCTCCCTCTGGTCTACTCCAGGCCGTTGGAAAAGATTCCATCATGGGAAGTGTGAAAAGCTAAGACATGGGTGCGGTCACCCCCATGCCTGCCCTCCACAGTCCGGGGCTGTGCTGGGGCAGCAAGCAACACCCACCTGAGGGGGGCCACTGAGCAGCAGCCTGCGGGGGTGGAAGCCGTCCACGCGGCCCTCGGCCCGGTTGCCATAGTCCATGTGGCTGGGCCGGGGCACCGTCCACTGCCGGTAGTAGAGGGACTGCTCGGTGGACGTCATGGTCTTGCTGAGCAGGGGGCGGAAAGAGCTGGCCCACATGACTGAGGGGGAGGGCAGGAGGGAGGCAGCCTTGGGCAGACCGCTGCTGTCAGTGGACACAACCATGTCGTACACGAGCTTGGGCAAGAAGACGACGGGTGGCTGGCGACAGGCCTTGGTCAGGGAGCACTGGGAGGCCTGCAGGACCCACGTGCCGGCAGCGGGCGCCACGGATGAGGAGGACGAGCCCGAGGAGGAGGACAGCTGGGAGCACGACGAGGTGACCGACACCTGGACGCTCCTCTGGCTGGTCTTGAGGCTGTAGTCAGGCTGGGGTGTCAGCCCAGGACTGTGCCTGCTGATGGCCGACGGTGGCCCCTGACTTGCCCGGGGCCTCTGTTTCTCACCAGGGGCTCTGCCCTCCTCTGTGGGGCCACAGGGCTGGGGCGACCTGGCATGCTCTCCCTGGGGGAGCCCTGTGGGCTGAGCCGAGGACTCACCACCAAGCGCTGAACCTGAGGAGAGATGAACCTGGTCAGGGACATCCTAGAAGGTAACTGTCCCAGGAGTGACCCATTCCAGGAGTGACCTGTCCCAGGAGTGGCCCATCTCAGGGGCGACTCGTCCCAGGAGTGAGCTGTCCCAGAGCTTGCCGGTGGCTCCTGTTTCTGCCCCAGGCCTCCTGTACTGTTTCAGGCAAACAGACCCAGTGGTTGCGGCGCTGGCTGTTCTGACTGAGCTCCAGCCTATGAGGCAGGGCTTCTTTCGGTCTCCGAGCTCTGGGCTGAGGGTGAAGAGGCTCAGTGCTGACTCCATCGGGGGTGTCTGGGAGCACAGGCGCAGGAGATGAGGGAAAAAGAAGATGCCCCAGCCAGTCTCCTGGTGGGCTCTGACCTCTGACCTTTCCCCATCCCAGATCAAACAGCAGCGACTCTCAGCCATTCCCCCAGCCACAGCTAGGTGCCTCCCTGCCTCCCGCAATGGGGGCCTGCGGCCAGCGCACCTGTCCCTGCACCCAGGCCCTGTGCGTCTCGCCCCTGAGGCTCTCAGCCCTTAAGGCTTCCTCCATTTATAACGCCTTCTGCAAGGCGTGGTTGGGGGTCAGCTACTCTCTCAAACCTGTGGTAACCTCACCTACCCTGAAACCTGCCCTCTGCCTTGGGACAAAAGTACTTCCTCATATGTGAAGTGAAAATGTTGCGAAAAACGACTGCAAAATAACACGTCTTTTATGAGAACGATGAGTTCGTTCCTTGAGGTCAGGTCTACATCTCATTTATCCTTCAGGGCTGATCCAGATAGCAAGGAGGCCCTCATAATGCTTTTGGCGGGAAGACAGGGGACACTCTGTCATGTTCGTGGTCCTGACTGCTCTCGGAGACAGACGGACCCCTTAGGGCAGAGACCGTGTAAAGCCTGTGGTTGGCACCGCCCACCTCCTGTGGCTCTGGCTACAAGGAGGGCTCATGAGCTTGTATTGCCTTTTGTTGCTCTTCCCCCAGTGAAGTCTCCGTGTCTGTTTCTCTCCTTGTGCTCAGCTGCTCTCCCCACAGGGTACAGGGTTTTCCCAAACTAACAGCAGCAGGGAGAACAGCCGGGGACCCGCCCCTAACATGGCCAGGACTCAGTCTGAGGCCCCAGCCACAGTGAGGGGCAGCGTCCATGGTCTTCACCTGAGGACAGGGGCAGCGGAACCCTACAGTCTTGCTCAGCCTTCAAGTTCTCCGATCCCAAGTTCACCAGAACATTTACTCTCTAGAGAGTCCAGTGCTTCAAAGATTTCCTTATCTTTCCAGTTCTGATGGAAAATAAAGGATCAGCAAATAGCCCTATATATGTTTCTTTTCATTCTCTGAAACCTCAAAAACCAGTTCGCTGATCTGGTCCTTCCCACGTGGGAAGACTCACCGGACGCCTTGGAGGAGAGGGACGAGGATGCGGAGTCGTGCGAGTGGGACCTCTCCCTTTTCATGGGGCTTCTCTTCTCCAAGGTGGAGCCTGTTTCAAAACACACAGGCTGCGAATGCACCGAAATACCCATCCCCGACATTTGCCCAGCACTTCGCAGTGTGTAAAGTATGTTCCCATGATCACCTCTCCCCAGCCATTCACTCATTCACTGCCATCTTCCAGGCCCCCACCATGGATAGGGCACTGAGGAGACAGGAACGGGCTGCGGTGCAGGGAGGCACTCTGGGTGCAGCGAAGGCCCCTGCCCATGAGGCACAGCTGCAAGCTGGTGGAGGAGATGCAAAAAGAGAGGGGTCGGGGAGCCTGGGGGAAAAGCAGGGCATCTGCTGGAAGAGGGTGCAGCTGGCCTTCGTCCGGAAGGGCCACAGGGCTTTCCAGGTAAAGCAGAGAAAGGAAAACAAGCAGCAGGAAGGGCAGCCGTGCAGCGCAGAGGCAGGAGGGCAGAGCACGGCCCAGCCACTGCAAGTTTAATGCGGGCCAGTGCGCAGTGCAGTGGGGCTGTGGGTAGAGAGGAGCAGATGGTGAAACTAAAGAAAGGGGGTCCTGAGACGCCAGGGAGCATGGAGATGTGCAGCAGATACCCACAAGTGAAAGAATTAAATCAGAGTCCCTGCCGTGCTTCGAAAAGATGGCTACAAGCAGGCAGGTCTTTCCATCTGCATTTTACAGACGAGCAAGCTGAGGCCAGCAGAGGTCCCATAGTCAAGACAGAGGAGGGAGACCACAGACCCAGTCTAGTGCCCACACCCACCTCCTTCCACTCTACACACTCCATAAATGCTTTCTAGTTTTTGTATGATTGTCTACATATTTCTCATCACATTGTTGACTACAGTCAATGCCTTGTGATGTTAACATTTATGTGTCCCATTAACAAGATGGCATCAGATTTGAAGAGTCTGCAAATGAGCCTGTTTTCATAAATCTTAAAAATGGACAGCATGCTGTTGGGTTGATGCACAGAGGAAATAAGCAAGCAAATCACACCAGGTCAGAATCCCACCAGTGAGTGGAACGAGGAACTCTAAGAAATTTTCAACTTGAACTCTAAGAAATCTTAATTTTTCTTCCTACTCTTTAAGAATTCTAGAACTAGGAAGAATCTCTACAGGGATTCCCATTTTCTCACACCACCAAAAGAGATGGGGAGAAAACAAGCAAAATCTGAATTCAATGAGAGCTCTGCCATTTCATCCAACACTGGAAACCTCTCATCCAGAGCTGCTGTCCAGCAGACAGGCCCCAGGACCCTGCTGAACTGGAGACGGCAGTCTCCATAAGCACAGGCAGCCTCAAAGCTCAGAAGCCAAGAAGGACGTGCAGACATGGACACCTAGGCTGAGGGCAGCCACCCCTCACCTTCTGTCCCCAGCTCCTCATCCTCGTTGTCTGTGCTGCTCAGCTTCTCTGCATCACTTTCCACGGCCTCGTTCCTAGCCCCCTTCTCCAAGGGAACCTCGTTGCTCACAAAGTAGGCAGCCAGGCCCAGCTCCTGCTCCAAGGCTGTTCTCACCAAGCAGGACGAGTTTATCAATCGCAGGTCGCAGTACCTCAAAGACCTAGCAAGACACAGAAGAGAGTGTCTGTTTAGCGCCTTCCACAAGTGGGGTGCTGTTCCCACTGCTGCAGGCAGCACTGATCAGGACCACACCCCACCTTCCTGGTGAGGACCCAGGGACTCGTACAAGTGGAAAAGCCAACAGTGTTACTGGGAGCTTGCAGCAACGAATTCAGTATAATAGTAAATCTTTGGGGACACCCACTATGCTTTTAGCCCTGTGCTGCATTAACTTTTGGGCCAGATAAAAAAGGGGCTTGAACCTGAGCTCTGCTATGAGGCTTTGATTTTTTCATCTGAAAGATGGGAATAAATATTAATAACCATCTGGCCGGGCACGCTGGCTCACGCCTGTAATCCCAGCACTTTGGGAGGCCAAGGCGGGCCGATCACTTGAGGTCAGGAGTTCGAGACCATCCTAACCAACATGGCAAAACCCCATCTCTACTAAAAACACAAAAATTAGCCGGTTGTGGAGGCGGGTGCCTGTAATCCCAGCGACTCAGGAGGCTGAGGCAGGAGAATCACTTGAACCCAGGAGGCGGAGGCTGCAGCGGAATGGAGATCGTGCCACTGCACTCCAGCCTGGGCAACAGAGTGAGACTCCATCTCAAAAAAATAAAAATAAAAATAAAAAACATCTAAGTGCACTGTGATAAAGATTAAATGTAATCCGTGGGTATTTAATTATTCAATCCAAGCGAACACAGGCCAGGGTACTAGATGCTAGAAATACGATGACAATCAAGTCGGACACCAACAGGCAATGCTGTGAGCAGGAGGGGAAAGGCCAACCCCATGCTCAGACTCGCGCAGCAGAAACACAACCAAGGCAAAGGGCTTAGAGCGGGTACGTGAGGGTTCCAATGGGGCTCTGAAACCTACCGCTCACGTGGCCTCAGGCAAATGATCGTTCATTGACTCAACCATAAAACAGGATGGTGACACTACTGCAGCAAGGAGTAAGTTTTATAGGAAAAGTCTATCATGACGCCTGGTACAAAGAAGGTACCAGAAGGTGCCTGGTGTAAAGAAGGTTACAGAAGGTACCTGGTACTCAGCAAATGCTTGATAAAATTTAAAACAGATTAAGACATTGTCTCAGTCCTTAAGGAGTTGAAGAAGAAAAGAATTAATCCATGTGAAATAGCAACAACCAAGGTCAAATGTTCTGGAGCCCCCCCTTCCCCTGGCCCATGAGTACGCAGCATGCAGAGGGCTGTTTGCTGAAGTGTGGGGTGGTCCTGGGGGAAGAAGTCAGGCCCACTGCCAGCCAGACTGGCTTCATCTCAGTAGGCCTCAGTTTCCTCATCTGTAAAATGGGACTACTGAAATAGCACCTCTCCCCCAGGGTTAAGGTGAGAGTAAAATGAAATAAAACATAAAAGAAGAATCTAGGACAGTGCCCAGAACATACAGGAACTCCACTGATGTCGGCTTTTACTATCTGTGGCCGGCCGTCTGCTCTTCTCCATGGGTATGAAGTCTCTAAAACCCAATCTGTCACCACCAATCCAAGAAACCGCCTTACAGGAGGCCCAGTGACCTGAGTCTCGAGTGTCTGCATGTCTGTGTGGTGGCCTAGAGACCTTCCCCCAGGGGACATCGAGTGGATGTGTGGCTGAGACTTTCCAGGCTGTGATGGCTTCGGAGGGACACACCTTCGAGACAGTCCACTCTGTGCTGGAAGAATCAGCTCTTCCCAAGCAGCGTCAGTTGCCCCCACTCCCAGAACACCTCCTAAGCCAGGAGGGCCCAGGCATTGCGGCAGCCTAGGTACCAACAGGAACTGTGGCCGCAAGTCCTGCAGAGGATGCCTTACTGTCCCAAGCAGAACTGCCATCCCCAACGCACACAGAGCGCCCCATGGGGGGAAACTGAACTCAGGAGGCTTTCAATCCTGACTCCAGCTGTAGGGCCTCCACTCGCAGAGCCCGGCCACAGCCATCACCACGAGCCCAAACAGTGCCTTTCTGAGAATCAGGAAAAGGGGCACCGGCCTCAGACGCACTCAGGCCCCTGCTGGGAAAGCCACGATGAAGGTCCCACCCACGGTGCCTGTGAATGCGAGTGGTGCTGCCTGCCGTCAGGGCATGGCAGTCCCCCTGACATGCTCCCTGAGGGGGCCCAGGCAGCCAGCTCCTCAGAGACCCCCAGGGGCATAACTCCTCCACTCACCTCGGCAAGGACTCCCCGTGTGGGTCCATCCCACTGAAGATCAGGATGCAAGGCAGACCCTCCAGCTCCAAGTAAGTCTGGGGTCTCCACTCCACATCCTCGATTTTCTGCCACATCTGCAGATAACGAAAAGGAAATAAAGCCACAGACACCTCCCTTCCTAACCAGCCCAGCTCAGAGGAACTCTGATGGCCTCCCACACCAATTTAAACTCCTTGAACTACATCTTCTAACCAAAAGGAAATTTCTTTAGACTGCAAATAAGTACACCATGAAAGATGGGAATTTTCAGTCGTCTAGAACATGTAGACTAGTCAGCCAGAGGGTGTTCAAGACATCTCTGTCAGCTGACTAGCTGCGTGAAAGAACATCTGTGTTGTCAGCTGCTCCTTACGTCTTTTTTTGTTTTTTTTTTTTAATTGAGGCAGAGTCTCGCTCAGTCACCCAGGTTGGAGTGCAGTGGTACAATGTCAGCTCACTGCAACCTCCACCTCCAGGGATCAAGTGATTCTCCTGCCTCAGCCTCCCGAGTAGCTGGGACTATAGGCGCATGCCACCTCATCTGGCTAATTGTTGTATTTTTAGTAGAGACAGGGTTTCTCCACGTTGGCCAGGCTTATCTCAAACTCCTGACCTCAGGTGATCTGCCCACCTCGGCCTCCTAAAGTGTTGGGATTACAGGCGTGAGCCACCGCGCCCAGCCAGCTGTTCATGTCTTGCCTGTGTTCTCTCCTGACAGTGTCCTCCCTTTCATTCCTGTTTTCCACTCATTTGTTCTTTCCCTGACCCTTTTGCACTTTCTGTCACCTGTGGGTTGAGTGAGAACCTACTATGGGTCAGGCGCTGTGCTAGGCTTTGGGGGGCTGAGTTCTGTGGGGATGGCCCTCACTCCCCACCATCCGGGAGGGGGGCTGGATGACAGGCAGGGAACATGGCACTGCCCTGGGCATGGTGGAGGGAGAGGGTGGCTTCCTGAAAGAGGAAAGACGCCAAGCTAAGCGCTGCAGAAAATAAGCAGGGCAGCTCAACCTGGAACCCAGCACTTTGGGAGGCTGAGGCAGGAGGATCACTTGAACTCAGGAGTTTGAGATTAGCCGGGGCAACATAATGAGACCTTGTTTCTCCTAAAAATTTTAAAAATTAGCCAAGTGTGGTGGCACACATCAGTGGTTCCAGCTACTCAGGAGCCTGAGGTGGGAGGATCCCTGGAGCCCAGGAGCTCAAGGCTGCAGTGAGCTGTGATCGCACCACCACACTCCAGCCTGGCTCACAGAGTAAGACCCTGTCTCAAAGGGGAAAATAAAGAAGCATCAGCTAAACAAAGAAGAGAGGAAATGGATCCCCAGAAAAAAAGAAAGTAGGCGCCTGCTGCCCAGAGGCCTAAAGTCATAAGGCAATGCTACAGGGGTATGGGGGTGCTGCTGGGGCGGAAGGCAGGGGTGGGGAATCACAGAGAGGAGGCTGGGGGGTGGCTGGGTCTAGACAAGCCACGCTGGCCATGCTGTGGGGTTTGTGCCACTTCCTGCCTCTGGTGGGCCTCTCAGCTCTCCCAGGTACCCCCAGGCCCTCTGCCCCTCCCCGTGCACAGAACCTACCCTGAGCTGCTTTACGAAGTGCTTCCCCACGGTGACGCCCGAGCTGGGACTGCCCAGGATGATCTCGAAGTGCTCCTCCAGCGCCAGCCGGGCCCGCACGTGGGCCAGCCGCTCATAGGCCACGGCTGCCAGGGGCGAACAGGGCACCCGCAGCAGGACCATGAGCCCGTGGCCACAGGGACACTGCTTCGGGGAGTTGAGGAGGTTCTGCGTGATCTCCAGCGTCTCCACCGACGTGTAGTTCTTCATCTGCGGGAGGCCGCTCACGGCCATCAGGGCGGCCGCATAGTGCTGCACAAGAACAAAGGTCCTGATCACCGCGCTGTGCAGGCGGGGGAACCTGCAAGGAACACAGAGAGACCATGCCTGTGACGGCTGCGCCCGCCAGCCTACTGCTGCCAAGTCACCCAAGACATCCGTCACTCTGGCACAGGCAATTCCTGCATTACACACAGCTGTGCTGCCTTTAGAAGGTGGTTGTGGGAACCTGAATGAGAAGCCTTCTTTAGAAACCAAATTATACAGTCCTTTTTTTTCCACCTGGGAAACAAAGACATAGGTTTGTTGTTATTGTTTTATGTTTTTCAGCATTTGGCACTTAGTAGCTGCTCAATAAATATCTGTCCGATGAATGAGCTGATGAATAAATGATATAAATGCCTATTTTGTCTCTATCAGCATAATATGCACTTCTCTGAGGAGGTGGCTAAGTTGCCCCAGGTTCCTACTAGAAACAGGAGAACCACCAGCAATCAATATGGAAATGCAGCTACCAGAGGCCCTAGTTCTAAAGGCACATCTCTGTGTTCACTTCGATCACAGTGAATTATTAGAAATATAACTAAACATATTTTAATTTGACAGACCAATTACAAATCAGAACATATCCAGCCAAATCAAGAATCCCAGTTTTTGCTTTAGAAACTGTGGTTACTATATGTGTCCCCACACAAGGTGTGGCTGCTCCCACAACCACCTGCTCTCCTAGAGTGCCTCTGACCCATTAGTCAAACAGATCCCAGGGCACCAATGGAAAAGCCCAGGTCCCTGTAGATGATGGTGTTTCTCAACAGGAATAAATAAAGTGGTATCCAGTTTATGCACAATGTTCTTCTGGGTTGATTGAGCTGGAATGAGTCCCCCTAACTCTGGCTTTTTGTAGCAAAGGTAAGGTAGTTTCTCGACCTACAGAAATGAGTACCACACCGTGGCCATGCCACTCTGTAAGTTCTATCAGGGCGGCCAGCTCGCCTTCCTACAGCACCTGATAGCATTTCTGACATTGTGATGATATCCCTGCTCCTGCTTCCTGACCATTCTCCTCCTTTTCTTCATGCTTCCTTCAGCACCTCATCCACTATGCAGGTCACATAAGCTGGAAGCCAGCCTGGCAAGCTTCCCATTACAAGTGCCATCTCAGGAAGGCATAACTGGTCCACAGACTCTGGCATGAAGGGGACTCAGCAGCCCACAGACTGCTCTACCTACCCCTGGTGCACCGGTCAAATAATGCCCAGGAAACGGACTGCCTGAGGTCAGGAGTTTGAGGCCACCCTGGCCAACATGATAAAACCCTGCCTCTACTAAAAATACAAAAATTAGTTGGGCATGGTGGCACATGCCTGTAATCTCAGCTACTTGGGAGGCTGAGGCAGGAGAATTGCTTGAACTCGGGAGGTGGAGGTTGCAGCAAGCCAAGATCATGATCACCACTGCACTTTGGCCTGGGCCACAGAGCGAGACTCCATCTCAAAATAAATAAATAAATAAATAAATAAATAAATAAATAAATAAATAAATATAAATAAAAATAA
>NW_016803808.1:3745175-3750832 GCF_001698545.2 Rhinopithecus bieti | reverse complement strand
AAATAAATAAATATAAATAAAAATAAATACTAATGCTGCCCAGGAAGAAAGAAAGAAAGTGCAGCAGGGAAAATGGGCTCTGCTCAAAGGACAGACTTCTGCTTCTGACAAGATGGAACAACGGGATCAGATTTATCTTCCCATCTGAAACAGCTGAAAAACTGAACACATAAATGAAACAACTGCATTTCAATACATGAAACATCAGGCAGTGAAAGACAGTGATCCTAACGATCTGAGACAAATCAGGTGAGCCCCCCAGCTTCTGCCTACAGTTTCTGGGATGTATTCAGGAAAAGGGAAGCCAGCCAAAGCTCGGTGGTCTCCCTGAGTTGAGGAGAGGTATTGAATTCCAGGAAAGCCAAGGCAGCTAGAGATCACAGGGCAAAGTACCAAAGAGGAGAGATCTGCAGAGGGTCTCCCTAAAGTCTTCAGCTGACATGAGCAGTGCACACATGTAAGGAAATGACCCAAGGCCAAAACAAGAATCCTTTGGTTGCCAAAGAATTAAAGGGAACAATGTCTCAAGTTCATGTAGGGCTGGGAATACCTCCTGTTTCCACAGCCAATATGGAACACCTCAGAGTCATGAAACATTATAGAGTACTTACTCAAAGAATTTTGTCTTAGTAACTTTTGGCAAAGTTAGCCCTACATTAAATACTGCTCTGGTCCTGCCTAACAAAGTTTAAAACCAGGACCTGGAAGATTAAACTGTATCCAAGTAACTTAGTTGTATCTCCCCCCCCCCAAAAAAAAACTCAGTATTTATAGATATACAAATTTATCTAGCACCCAACAAGGTAAAATTGACAATGTCTGGCATTCTCTCAAAAGTTATCAGACATGTAAATAAGAAGGCAAATATGATCCATAATTGTAGGGAAAAGAAAGAGAGATCAGACTATTATTGTGTCTGTAGAAAAGGAAGACGTAAGAAACTCCATTTTGACCTGTATCCTGAACAATTGCTTTGCCCTGAGATGCTGTTAATCTGTAACTTTGCCCCAACCTTGAGCTCACAAAAACATGAGTTGTATAGAATCAAGGTTTAAGGGATCTAGGGCTGCGCAGGATGTGCCTTGCTAACAAAATACTTACAAGCAGTATGCTTGGGAAAAGTCATCGCCATTCTCCAGTCTCGATAAACCAGGGGCACAATGCACTGCGGAAAGCCGCAGGGACCTCTGCCCTGGAAAGCCGGGTATCGTCCAAGGTTTCTCCCCATGTGATAGTCTGAAATATGGCCTCGTGGGATGGGAAAGACCTGACCATCCCCCAGTCCGACACCCATGAAGGGTCTGTGCTGAGGAGGACTAGTAAAAGAGGAAAGCCTCCTGCAGTTGAGATAAGAGGAAGGCCTCTGTCTCCTGCCTGCCCCGGGAACAGAATGTCTCGGTATAAAACCCAATTGTACATTTGTTCCTTTCTGAGATAGGAGAAAAACCGCCCTGTGGCGGGAGGCGAGGCATGTTGGCAGCAATGCCGCTTTGTTATTCTTTACTCCACGGAGATGTTTGGGTGGAGAGAAGCATAAATCTGGCCTGCGTGCACATCCAGGTATAGCACCTTCCCTTGAACTTATTTGTGACACAGATTCCTTTGCTCACGTTTTCTTGCTGACCTTCTCCCCAGTATCTACCTGCTCTCCTACCACATTCCTCTTGCTGAGATAGTGAAAATAGTAATTAATAAATACTTAGGGAACTCAGAGACTGGTGCTGGTGCAGGTCCTCCATATGCTGAGTGCCGGTTCCCTGGGTCTACTGTTCTTTCTCTATACTTTGTCTCTGCGTCTTACTTCTTTTCTCAGTCTCTCATCCCACCTGATGAGAAATACCCACAGGTGTGGAGGGGCTGGCCCCCTTCAATAATAAAGTGGGGGGCAACAAATTGATTAATAGAAACCGACCCAGGAATGACACAGATGACAGAATTTACTGATAGCAAAATTAAAACAGTTATTGTAACTATATTCTGTATGGCTAAAAATCTACAGGAAAGACTGAACTTGTTGAGTAGAGATGTAAAAATCACAAATTAAATTCTAGAGATGAAATCTTCAATGTTGTAGATAGAAAATAAACTAGACCCTGAATTCTCATGGGAGCTATGATCTTTGTACGTGACCTTGCCCTGCCAGCCACAATAGACTTGTTCAGGTATGGAAACCCAACTCAGGCTAAGCCAGTCTTCTCTTGGAATTTTTCAAACTATAACAAAGAATAAGTCCTCCCCTGGAATCTGGAGACCGTGAGGCTCAGCATCAAGCAGTGGTAATGTTTTTCAGTGCACAGAGGAAGGCATTGTGCAGTGAGATACAATACAACCATCGTACAGATACCAAAGAGAAAACAACACAGTCTTGGCAGTGTTTGAATACTTAAGTTGTTAGGTATCTCTGCTGTTCTATGGTTTATTTGTTCAATCTTTCCTATTATTTTATGAGTCAGTACGTCCCTCTCTTTTTCTTAAAAGGGTTCAAGTTGAGTTTCTGTTACTTGCAACAAAGAGTCCTGATTAATAAACACAATAACTATGTATCATCAATGTGTATGTACATCAATGCACGTGACACCTGAAATTGTCTTTTTTCTCTTAGGAATCTTGTTATAAAACTGTGCTTTTGTAAGATAAATACATACACACACACACACACACACACACACACACACACACACACATACTGGATGAAATTGGCAGCAGATTAGATAACACAGAAAATAAGACTCATAAATTTGAAAACACAGCAATAGAAACTAAAATATTCCAGCACTTTGGGAGGCCAAGGCAGACGAATCACTTGAGCCAAGGAGTTCAAGACCTTGGCAATAGAGCAAGAAAAATTTTCAAAAATTGGCCAGGCATGGTGGCATGTACCTGTAGTCCCAGCTATTTGGGAGGCTGAGATGGGGGGATGGCTTGAGCCCAGGAGTTTGAGGTTACAATGAACTATGATCATGCCACCACACTTCAGCCTGGGCAACAGCCCTAAAAGATTCTTTCTTTAAAAAATGATAATAGGCCGGGCATGGTGTCTCACATCTGTAATTCCAGCACTTTAGGAGGCCAAGGTGGGCGGATCACAAGATCAGGAGATCGAGACCACCCTGGCCAACATTTAAAACCCTGTCTGTACTAAAAATACAAAAATTAGCTGGGCATGATGGTGCGTGCCTGTAATCCCAGCTACTCAGGAGGCTGAGGCAGGAGAATTGCTTGAATCTGAGAGGCGGAGGTTGCAGTGAGCTAAGATCGTGCCACTGCACTCCAGCCTGGAGACAGAGTGAGACTCCGTCTCAAATAATAATAATAATAATAATAATGAAACTAAAATCAAATAGCAATCAATTAAAAGGCAGAGATTGTCACATTTGATAAAAAAGACTCAACTATAAGCTGCCTACAAGAAACCAAGTTTAAACACAAAAAGAGAAACATGCTCAAAGTAAAAGGATAAAAAATTATAATCTATGGTAACACTAGTCAAAAGAAAACTAGAATAATTATATTAATATCAGAAGAGAGTATAGAGCTATAAATAATATTCTTTGGGTCATTTGAAAATAATAAAGGAGTCAACTTATCAACAGACACTTCACCAAAGATGATACACAAATGGCAGATAAACATAGGAAAAGATGTTCAACATCATTAGTCACTGGAGAAATTAAAATTAAAATTACAAGCTACAACTTCATACCTATTAGAAAGAATAAAATTTAAAATACGGACCATACCAAGTGCTGACAAAGATGTAAAGCAACTGAAATTCTGATGGGAATGTAAAATGAACCACAGTTGACCCTTGAATAACATGGGTTTGAACTGCAAGGGTCCACTTGTATATGGATTTTAAACCAAATGCAAATCAAAAATACAGTATTTTTTTGGTTTTAAAAACATGGACATGGAAAGCTGACTTTTGCTTACATGTGGGTTCCAGAGGGCTGACCATGGGACTTGAGTATGCATGGATTTTGGTATGTGGGGGACAGTTCTGGAATTAACCCTCCATGTATACCAAGGGACAGCTATGCTTTGGAAAACAATTTGGCAGCTTGTTAAAAAGTTAAACATACACCTATCAAGTAACCCAGCCATTTCACAAGTAGGTGTTTACCCAGGGGAAGTGAAAGGATATGTCTATACAAAGCTTTGTACATGAATATTCATAGCACCTTTATCTGTAACAGCCAAAACTCAAAAACAACCTAAATGCCTCTTAACCAGTAAATAAACAAACTAGTATGGCCATACAATAGTATTCTATTCTAGAACACCAGCAGTGAAAAGGAACAACTTACTGATACATAAAAGAACATGGATGAATTTCAATATAATTATACAGAGTGAAAGACGCCAGGCCAAAAACAGAGTATATATTGTACAATTCCATTTATATAAAACTCTAGAAAATGCAAACTACATTTCTACAGTGGGAAAAGGACAGGAGGAAGGAATTACAAAGGGGCAGGAGAAAACGTTTACTCATTACCTTGTGGTGACCATTTTACCAGTCTATACATAGATCAAAATGTAAACTGAATACTTTAAATATACATGGCTGGGCGTGGTGGCTCATGCCTGTAATCCCAGCACTTTGTAAGGCTGAGGTGGGTGGATCACGAAGTCAGGAGTTCGAGACCAGCCTGACGAACGTGGTGAAAATCCATCTCTACTAAAAATACAAAAATTAGCCGGGTGTGGTGGCAGGCGCCTGGAATCCCAGCTACTTGGGAGGCTGAGGCAGGAGAATTGCTTGAATCCAGGAGGCAGAGGTTGCAGTGAGCTGAGACTACACCACTGCACTCCAGCCTGGGTGACAGAGTGAGACTGTGTCCCAAAAAAAAAAAGAAAAAAGAAAAGAAAAGAAAAGAAAAGAAAAGATGTACGGTCTACTGGCTGTCAGTTATTCCCCATTAAAGCTGCCATGTTAAAAAAAAAAAAAAAAAAAAAAAAAAAAAAAAAAAAAAAAAAGATAAGCATTGGAAAGAGGCTCTGGTACTCAGCTCCAGACAGCACCCCCAGGTAAGGCACAGAAATGTACCTTAGCTGTGGCTCAGCAGAGAACTCTGCCCACCCTTAAGCCTCTGTGGTGGGTACTGAAGGAAAGAGGTTCCATAGACAATACATTAGAACAAAACAGGAGTTGTCAAAGGTCTAGATCTTTTGGTTTTAAGTTATAGTCGGTTTGTGTCCAACTGACAGTCCTATAAGCAGTTTTCCCAGCCGTATGCTGGTGTTTATGACACATGGAGGACTAACAGTCTGACCACACACATGGTGGCAAGAGGCAGTAACCCCATGTTCTAACCTTTATCTCCTTCTGTTCAAATTACCAGTTTCAAGGGCATTCTCCAAACAAATGATTCCTAGTGAAGGCAGTACAGTAAGGTGGAAAGATGTTGAACCTGTCTGCAGTCCATGTTGCCACCAACAGGCTGCATGAGCTCGGGCAAATCACGGTCCCACTCCGGGCTTCAGTTCCCACAATGATAAAATGAGGTGATTGGGCCAAATAATTCCTAGAAGTTCCTATGATTCTTCATACTTCAACATTCCAGGGTTTGATAGTCTCTTCTCACCCAGTGAGACGTAAGATTGAATCTCCGCAACGCATCTAGTTTAGCAGAGGGGAGGGAGAAGACAGGAGG
>NW_016803808.1:3733161-3741448 GCF_001698545.2 Rhinopithecus bieti | reverse complement strand
AAAAAAAAAAAAAAAAAAAAAAAAAAAAAAAAGATAAGCATTGGAAAGAGGCTCTGGTACTCAGCTCCAGACAGCACCCCCAGGTAAGGCACAGAAATGTACCTTAGCTGTGGCTCAGCAGAGAACTCTGCCCACCCTTAAGCCTCTGTGGTGGGTACTGAAGGAAAGAGGTTCCATAGACAATACATTAGAACAAAAACAGGAGTTGTCAAAGGTCTAGATCTTTTGGTTTTAAGTTATAGTCGGTTTGTGTCCAACTGACAGTCCTATAAGCAGTTTTCCCAGCCGTATGCTGGTGTTTATGACACATGGAGGACTAACAGTCTGACCACACACATGGTGGCAAGAGGCAGTAACCCCATGTTCTAACCTTTATCTCCTTCTGTTCAAATTACCAGTTTCAAGGGCATTCTCCAAACAAATGATTCCTAGTGAAGGCAGTACGGTATGGTGGAAAGATGTCGAACCTGTCTGCAGTCCATGTTGCCACCAACAGGCTGCATGAGCTCGGGCAAATCACGGTCCCACTCCGGGCTTCAGTTCCCACAATGATAAAATGAGGTGATTGGGCCAAATAATTCCTAGAAGTTCCTATGATTCTTCATACTTCAACATTCCAGGGTTTGATAGTCTCTTCTCACCCAGTGAGACATAAGATTGAATCTCCGCAACGCATCTAGTTTAGCAGAGGGGGAGGGAGAAGACAGGAGGATGATGGTGACAGTGGTGGAGGTGGTGGTGCTCACAGCCAACAGGAGCATGTAATGTGTGTCAGGCCCTGTTTCCAATGCTTTACGTCTATGAATCCATGTAATCCTTACAGTATCTCTATGATGTAGGTGTTATCATCCCCAAAGAAAATGGAGAAACTCTCAAACTCTCACAGCTGGTTAATGGCAGATTCGGGATTCAAACCCAGGAAGGGTGATTTTGGAACCCGAGCTCTCAGCATGCAACTGTTACTGAATGTGCATACGTACATTATCTCAGGAAATTCTAAGAAGCCACTAGGAAGGTGGGTTTGTTCTACAGGTGAGGGTACAGAAGTTTAGACAGGTTAGATGATTTGCCAAGGTTAAAACGAACAGAGGGCAAACCAAGATGTACTGGCATGGTGGTCACAGCCTATCCTTTACTAGCTGTGAGCTTTTGGTCAGTATGGCTTGGTGGCTACGTGGGTTTGGAGCCAAGGAAGCAGGGTTGGGGTCGTTTCATGATAAACCCCCCCATGTGACTTTGGACAAGTGGCCTAACTTCTCTAAGTCTCAGTTTCTTCATCTGAAAAAGGCGGATAACAGTATTTCCTATCTCACTGTGTCACTGTGAGGATTATTTTAGGTAATAAATATAGAGCACTGAGCCCAGTGTCTACAACATACTAAACACATCACGTGTGCTCACCGCCTGAGGAGAAGCAGAGGAAGGGCAAAGGCCGGTTTTCTTGCCTCTGAAATCTTGGAGGGCTACTACATGCAGCAAGTTGATGAGAGCTCAGCTGTCGACCCATGCGCTGGAGAACTGACCTGATTAATTTCTATCAGTATCATAGAACTGAATAGTATCTAAGATATTTAGTTTCTCCAAGAGTGTTCTGGGAAATTCTAGTCCCATGAGCTACTGGACACATCTCTAGCCTTCTGGAGAATTATAGCATGCATGGATGTGCTGAAGGCTCCAGGAACTCTCGTGGAAAAGAAGTCCTTTCCTTAAATGTTTCTCAGACACGTTTGACCATGGAACCCCTTTACGCTTAACAGCTATTAGTATCCAGCCAAAGCAGTATACCTTGGAACATAGCTTGAGAAGGATGTGTCTAATTTCATCCCTTGTCTGCAAAGGAGAAGAATGAGGTTCAATAAGAAAAGTGGGTAGAAGCCAGTTGATGCTGACAATCAGTGGTATTTTGTTCAGTGGCATTTTGCTTTGCATTAGATCGTCTATGAAACTTGGCCTGGCTTTACCACAAATAAACCATGCAGTACCTGGCAATCACTTAGCCTGTCTGAGCCTCAGTTTCATCTATAAAATGAGGTCTGTTGCAACAGGATTAACAGGGCTGGCTGTGCAGTCAGAGTGACTCTGGGTTCTCACCCAGTTCTGTCACTTGCTAGACACGTGGCCTGAGAAAGCTATGGGGCCTCTCCAAGCCTCAGCATCTTCATTTGCAAAGTATGGATAACAGTAGCAACTGGCTCAGAGAGGCAGTGAGGATCAAATCAGATAATGACAGTAAAGTCCATGGAAGAGTCAACGACACAAAATAAACATTCAATAAACGATACGCATTGGAAATAAAAACAAAGCAGACTGTGATCATCAATGCAGTTTCTTTTAAAGCTTTGTTCTCTTCCTCCCATTTTCCTACTGTCCATTGGTTCGAAACATCATTCCACATTCCAGCATATTTCTGCTCACTGTCCTCTCTAAAATTTTCTAGAGCAACAGCATGACAAAGATATCACTGACCCAAAGGGATTCAAACACAGGAGAAGAAAAAAACCAGGGTACATTTCATGGAGAAACTGAGTCACCCAGGAAGGAAAGGTCTCCCTTCCTGGAATTCCCTGGCTGGCTAAATGCACCTCAACTTCCCCTTTAAGCTACTGAGCACTTCTAGTAACTGAGAAGAGAAACAAGTACCTTTTTCCTAATGCAGTGACCATGGCTTCAAAGGAGCTGTCGTATCTGAGCAAGGGGAGGCTGTGCCCTGAAAGGGTGGATTCAATAAACTCCGACAGCCCGAAGTACTTCTTATTTTCATGATATAAGTCCACTCCCTAAAACAAAGAAGAGCATCGGTCACTCCAACATTGCATTTGCGGGGACGGCCAGAGGTTCACGTGCCAGGCCTGTGGACGACCTGGGTTGGCAACTTCATCTAAATCGTGCCTACTGTGCAGCGGCTTGAATGGCATTTTATAAACTTCTTCCATCTGCAGAAGCAGAGCAAAGAACCTGCCATACTTTAAAAATGGTGTGTCCCCATCGCTCAGGAGTTTTCCATTCATTCGGTCCCAATGTCTTTACCAAGAAGAAAACCGGCCTTATCTTATTTTAACATATAAATGTCTTTGTTAAATTTGCTTCTTTCTACAATCTTAAGCTGGTTTTAGGAATAAGCAAATCAATTATCTTGCATTCAGTTGCTACTAAAAATCAGTAGATGAAGAAAACATTTATCTAGCCAATTTTACTCACACAGACATAAAATTCCAAAGTTGGGGGAATTTGTTGAAACACAAAAGCATGAAAACTCTACCCCTAAACAGCACAGTGGTTAAGGGCTGAGCCAAGGAGCCAGTGGCCTGGGTCATATCCCAGCTCCACGACTTTCTAGCTGCCTGGCCTGAGGCAAGTGGCCCAACTCTCTCTGTCTCATGTTCCCCATTTGTAGATGAGAACTCATCCTAGCACCTGCCTCTTGCGTGAGCTCCCAGCAGGAAGCACTTTGGGCAGGGTCTCCCTGGCTCACGGGAAGTGCCTTACGAACAATGGCTATTGCCACCACGGATTCTCGGTCCACAGGACAAAAGCCAGGTATTTTTTTAAAGTTCCTCAGAGGATTGCAAGGCACTCCAAATAAGTCTCATCTTCTACCTTTACTTATTCCTGTGTAACTAACTACAAACCACCCAGAATTCTCAAATTACCAGAATTGTTTTAGACTTCTATTTTGATGAGAAAATGCCAGGTGATAAGCTAAAACCTCACCACGTTTTAAGGACATGTGTTTAGTCTGAGGAAGGAGATTCTGCATCTCACTACTCAAGGATGCAGGCATAGGAAAAAAGGAACCTTCCTAAGGCTCCTAGAGACATTGAGCATCGCTCTGTATGGAGCCCAAAGTCCCCAACCCCCAAGGGCTCTACCTTCAATATCTCCATTCAATGCCATAGAACAAACATTCCGAATGCTGCTCAGAAAGCTGCAGTCACCAGAGGAAATGTCACACAAACTGCATTACATCTTCCGAGATGAGGAGGCCAACTGGCATATTGCAGGAAGGTTTCCAAAAATACCAAGAAGGATTTACACCTAACTCTGGGTTAAACCAAAGATCCAAGGAGCTGGAACCCATTATCCTTGACCACATTGGTCAAGGCTTTTACTAAATGTAATTTCTGCTAACCCAAGTGTCATTGCTACACAAGGGCCCAGCAGCCCCGTGGCACTCACATTACTGCAGGAGGCGGGCCAGTGGATCTCATTGTAGGGGCTGATGAGGGTGTGCTGTGTCTGCAGTGCGTACGGGAAGGAGGTCACGTGAAGTGTCACAATGTTAGGGGCCTCCTTCACCTCCCTGCAGTTGAGCAATCGGTCCACCAATCCCACCGACGGGTCACTTTGAGAATAGAGGTTATGAACAGTGCTACTGAGGGAGGAAAAGACACAATCAGTTGAATTACTATATTGTTTTCTAATTTTACAAGGGTGAAGCAGTTGAATAAATGTATAACTAACCCCCGACTTTGCCAACAATTGAAGATTATGGCTCTGCCCATGACTAGGAATAGAGAAAAAATGGCTGGCGTTCAGGTAGCTGTCAGGGACTCTCCCGAGACTCGTTACTTAGGAAAAATGTGTCTGGCGGCGGACGGTAGTCAGAGAGGATTTCTTATAAGACACACACTCTTTCTATCCCAATCAGTGATGTGTCCCTGAGAATGTTCCATGAATCATTTGTTCCTCTTTGGACCCATCTGATTGTGTACCTATCTCCTTACAAAGTCCTTCTGACCTTGAAACGATCCAGAAAAGATATAAAAGAGTAAATTCTATAGTCAGTTTAAAAGGCAGCAGGAGAGGATTGGGAAGCATTTTGGACAAGGGGTCTAGGAGACAGGCCCAGCTCTGCACTTCTCTGTGGGACAAAGGCCTTTGGATTCTCTCCTGTAAGTCTAGGGGATTAAAAAAAAAATCAGTGCTTAACCCTTTGGATGGCAGGAGGCCACTTTGAGAAACCTACTCCCAAAATGAATATTCACAATATAGCTCTTTCTATAATTTCGGAATGTTCCAATCTCCCCCAAGCCCATACATGAATTCTGGATTGTAAACCCATTACGAGGTGATCCTTCAGGTCCTGACCAGCCCTAACTAGCTATCTGTGGATCTGTGACAATCAAAGGTTTTCTCCATGACCTGGTCCAGGAGCCCCCTCCTTCCTCATCTACATCAGAGGAAATGTCTGAGCGTACAACTCCTAGGCCAGTCTCATGGAGATGACCAATACTGCTAAACCACCAGAAATCCTGCCAGACGCTTGGCTTGGCCCATCTGAAATTCATCTGTGTTTATGTTCATTTTAACATAGTGAGTAAAATCACCCCTTAAGAATGGCAGGCATCGGCTGGGTGCGGTGGCTCACACCTATAATCCCAGCACTTTGGGAGGCCGAGTCAGGTGGATCATGAGGTCAGGAGACCGAGACCATCCTGGCTAACACAGTAAAACTCCGTCTCTATTAAATATACAAAAACAAAATTAGCCAGGCGTGGTGACGGGCTTCTGTAGTCCCAGCTACTT
Organism: Rhinopithecus bieti; assembly: GCF_001698545.2. Classification (NCBI taxonomy): domain Eukaryota; kingdom Metazoa; phylum Chordata; class Mammalia; order Primates; family Cercopithecidae; genus Rhinopithecus; species Rhinopithecus bieti. Next base: position 3,735,922 of record NW_016803808.1, on the reverse strand, counting down.
GGGAGACTGAGGCAGGAGAATGGCGTGAACCTGGGAGGCTGAGCTTGCAGTGAGCCGAGATCGTGCCACCGCACTCCAACCTGGGCAACAGAGCGAGACTCTGTCTCCAAAAAAAAAAGAAAAAAGAAGGGCAGGCATCAGTGGTGACCCACGGTACTGGAGCCCACAGAGCCTCTTTCAGGGAAGGGCTAGGCTGGGCAACTCCTGCTAGGACCCTCTGCACCCCACACCTGCATGGCTCCTTGGGGCTGAGTGGACTCTGAAAGAAACACATCAGGCATCAGGCTGTGATTCGAGGGCCTTGGCTCTGCCACTAACACCCTCCCACTCCACCCTGCCCTGTGACTCTGGGAGACACGCTTCCCTTCTCCAGCCATCAGATTCCACCACGGTAAATTTCAGAGGTGGCACTAGAGAATCCCTGAGATAACTTCCAGCTCAAGATTGTGGAAAACATCCACGGCACCTGCTTACAAACACCAAGCCCAAACATCATCCATCTTTTCAGGATTTGTACCCTCAGCCCCCAGGAACATCCACATATATCGTTTCAAGGAAGGAAAACATCAACCTGTCATATATCAAGTCAATCTAACCTCACAAGATCCCAGTGCGCATGGTCATGGATGAGGACAAAAAGTGTGTGCGGGTTCTGGAAAGAGTTTTGCAGAAAAGCCTTAAATTTTGTCTGTGCCTCCGCGTCTAGTTTCAGGACATACTGTTCCACCCTCTGCTTTGTCATGTGCTCTTTCTCCAGACCAAGCTCCAGTAAAACCCCTGCAACACAATGGAAATATATCAGTAACTCCAAACATGCCCCCTGGTTTCCATTCACTCAACAGACACCTGATGAGCGACTCCTATACAGCAGGTCCTGAGCTAGACTCAGAGATGCGAGAGTAGGAAAAGGGAGGGGAAAAACTCCCACACAGGTTACAGCTGCGTAACTGTCCTGCACAGGAGCTGGGGGGCAAGCAAGCCTTGGCTGTGTGTACAGCAGCCCTCCCTAGGGGCACCGGCTTCATGAAGCAGCTGATCCCAAGCGTGGTAAGACAGAGGAAACCGAAAGGTCCTGCCAGCAGCAAAATCCCTCTCTCAGTCTGAACGCCACAGGGCTACACATTACGCCACTAAAGAGTAAGTCTTTTCAGTGAAGACACGGGACATCTGTGTACTCTGTGGTTAAATATGATATCCTTGAAAGTACAAGGGTATCAGTGATGCTAGATAGCAACACATGGTTAGGTCACTAGTCTGAGTGGGACATGGTGAAAGTTCAAGTTTCAGCTCTACCTTCAGCAGATCGTAAAACCTTGGGCAAGTCACTGTCTCTGAACGTAGGTTTCACAATCTATAAAACAAGGGCAGCATTACTTGCTCTATCCACTCTGTAGCAAAGAACAGTGTCAACACCCAAACATGGATTTCGGCAGATCAAAGCTTCTCCACACAGGCCACGTGACTTCTCCCCGAAACATCCCATACCTGAATGCCACACGTGGAACAGAGTCTGCTGGTAGGTCACTTCTGAGGGTGGAATGCAAATGAGAAAGTCCACCTTCTCAAAGGATCCCAGGTCCAGATTTTGGGTGCTGGAATCCGCAATGGAACACACATGGGAGAGGAGCTTCTGCGCCACTGCCAGCTGGAAGGGCCGGATGCTGTGTGGTTCCAGATGGTAACCTGGAACCAGAGCCCCAGGATGCCAGGTGAGCCCCAGGGCACATGGCTACTGCCAGGCCCTTGGCCAGAGAATCAGTGACTGGTCCAGGGGAGACAGCCCCATGCACAAAGCGATGAGGGAAAGGGGAATAACTCTCGTTTATCAAGTCCCTGCTCTCAGCTAAGCAGTGGCGGGTGTAGGGGTAGCGATCATTTTATGCGCCATCCTTCACTTAATAATTAAAACAAGAACCAAGCACTTGGGGAGCACAGCGGAGGCAGTGGCCTCTTCTGCTTAGAGGGGACAAGGAGCCCGTCCCAGGGGAGGTGACACTGAGACTGGACTTTGGAAGAGGACTGGAAGCTCTCCAGAAAAGGAAACTAACGATGGTCATTTAGGAACTCCGTATGCATAGAGAACATCAGCCACAGACTCGGAGGCAGGAAATGAGCATCGAGAAATCTACCATCTCAGAAACAGTGATGGATGTGCAATTCAAGATTAAATGCGATTGTCATAATTAAAGACTGAATTTTAAATTAGGCATCAGGTCTACTGTGACTCTAAAAAGATGTCCTGTCTTGTGGATGTGCCCCTGACATTGCTAGCTCCAATCTGAGCCCTTGGATTCTACCCCCCAGGCCAGACCCAGGCCCTCGCCAGTGCCCTCTCATCGTCCACCGAGCACCCATGAGCCCTCTGTCCCCTCAGCACCCACTTAGCACACTTGTGCCCACTGTCCTCTCTCACGGTGCACACCTGTGCCCACTGGCACCTCTCACTGCACACAGCTATGCCCACTGTTCCGTGTCACTGTGCACACCTGTGCCCTCGCCCACTCTCACAGTGCACACCAATGCCCTCGCCCACTCTCATAGTGCACACCTGCGCCCCCACCCCTCACTGTACACACCTGTGCCCACTGTCCCCCTCACTATACACACCTGCGCCCCGCCCCTCTCACACTGTGCACACCTGTGCCCCGGCTCTTCTCACTGTACACACTGGTTCCCACTGCCCCCCTCACTATACACACCTGTGCCCCCCCTCACTGTGCACACCTGCGCCCCACCCCTCACTGTGCACAACTGTGCTCCC
>NW_016803808.1:3675977-3732493 GCF_001698545.2 Rhinopithecus bieti | reverse complement strand
CCTGCCCCCCGCCCCTCTCACTGTACACACCTGTGCCCACTGCCCCATCACTGTGCATACCTGTGCCCACTGCCCCCATCACTGTGCACACCTGTGCCCACTGCCCCCCATCACTGTGCACACCTGCGCCCACTGCCCCTGCCCCTCATCACTACTTTGTACCTCCCCCACCCTGGGAGATTCCTTTTCACCACTCACTTGTGCACACCGGTGTCCCACTGACATCCAGGGATGCTGCTTTAGTGACAGAAGAGGCAGTGAGTGAGGAAGAAATATGGCCTTGATTTTCCTGGTGAAATTTGTCCAGCAAAATGTCAATGTCACCCTCTGCCCAAGACAGAATAAACAAATGGGTTTTCCATGTCAGTGAAATTCAGCAAACATCTACAGGGCAGTTAGTGTCAGGTACTGTCCGGAGGCCTGGAGTCGTGAAGGTAAAGAGGACGTGGCCCATCCCGTCAAGGGGTCTTAGCCTAGTCAGGATGAAGACACACTGCCAGAGTGAGCTCCCCGCACACAGACACAGCCGGTGCTAGGGCAGAAGGAAGAACTACATGGTAAAGGACAAAGGGGAAGGTCCCAAGCCCATCTGGAAAACGAAGGGCCTGAGAAGCTTTCTAGGGGTACATGAGATGAGTCTTGAGGGGTGGGTAGCTAGGCAAACAAGGGAGAAGGATGCTCACAGCCCAGAGCACAAGGGATGTGGAACTCTCTAGCAAGAGGGAAGACAGGGAAGAGAGGCCACCAACGCCGGAAAGGTGGGGAGAAACAGGCGCAAGGGCCTTGTGTACCGCACAAAGACAGATCCCACAAGGTGCCCTCCACCCCTCAGGAGAACTCTACAGCCCAAGCAGGAAGAGATGGCCAGTCAGAACCCGCGGCTGTCACTCAAGAAAAGAAAGGGACAGAAATGCAAGTGCACAGAATGAGGGGCACTCTGCAGTGGAGGTCAGCCTTAGCCGGTCACCGGCAGGGTGGGGCAGAGATGACCTCCCCTGGCACTGATTTCTGCCCTATTAACGTACGCATATGCACCTGTCTCATGACAAGCCTACCTGGACAGAGGGTGCTAAAGAAGGCCCCCAGCGAGTCTACCTTCCCCGTAACGAGCTCGTAATTGACTTCCTTCTGGTACTCTGCTGGGGTGAGAAGGCTCTCAGAAAGAATCCGGGCTTGGTATTTTCCTGGAAAGCAAACAACTTTCACTGTACCAATCGTATCTTCCCTGCTTACTGGCTGTGTGGCCCTGGACTAGTCCCTTAACCCTTCTAGACTGACATTTCCCATCAGGAACCTGTGGCTAATAGCAGGATCTACCTCCCAAGCCTGCTGTCAGGCGATGCAAGATAACGGTGCCTGGCACATGGCAGAGGCTCAGGGTCTACTACTGAATGTCCTACTCACAGTAAGGTAAATAATTTATTTTAAAACACACACACACACACACAGAATGGGTTTAAGATTAAAGAACGCTGGTTGGGTGCAGTAGCTCACGCCTGTAATCTCAGCAGTGTGGGAGGCTGAGGTGGGTGGATCACCTGAGGTCAGGAGTTTGAGACCAGCCTGGCCATCTCAACCAAAAATACAAAACATAGCGAAAACCATCTCTACCAAAATACAAAATTAGCCGGCCCATCTCTACCAAAAGTACAAAAATTAGCTGGGCATGGTGGTGCACGTCTGTAGTCCCAGCTACTCAGGAGGCTGAGGCAAAAGAATTACTTGAACTCAGGAGACAGAGGTTGCAGTGAGCCGAGATGGTGTCACTGCATTCCAGCCTGGGCAACAGAGCAAGACTCCGTCTCAAAAAAAAGAAAGAAAGAAAGAAAGAAATGCTAAAAGACAACTCAGACACTGTACTTAAAAAGTACATTAAACGCCAGGCATGGTGGCTGACGCCTGTAATCCCAGCACTTTGGGAGGCTGAGGTGGATGGATTGCTTGAGCCCAAGAGTTTGAGACCAGCCTGGGCAACATGGCAAAACCCAGTGTTTACAAAAGTACAAAACTGAGCCGGGTGTGGCGGTGCACACCTGTAGTAGTCCCAGCTACTCCGGATGGAGGCTGAGGCGACAGAATCACTTGAGCCCGGGAGCTCGATACTGCAATAAGCCAAGATCTCGCCACTGTACTTCAGCCCAGGTGACAGAGCAAGACCCTGTCTCCAAAAAAAAGTGCATTAAATTCTGCACTCTTAAAGTAAATTTTACAAGGTACAAAAAATTCCGGCTGAAAATGCACAACACTTGTGAAGATTTAAGCAGGCCAAGAAAGCTCACGTGTTTGGTGTCTGCCTCCCCCACCCAAAAGAACACTCTGGACAGGCAGATACTGCTCTGCTCCCTGTGGGCCCCCAGCCCCTAGAACAGTGACTGTACATGTGGGGCCTCAATGGGTGTTTTTAAAATTAAATCAATTGGCTGGGCACAGTGGCTCACACCTGTAATCCCAGCACTTTGGGAGGCCTAGGCAGGTGGATCACTCAAGCTCAGGAGTTCAAGACCAGCCTGGGCAATATGGTGAAACTCTATCTCTACAAAAAATACAAATTAGCTGGGCATGGTCCCAGCTACTTGGGAGGCTGAGGTGAGAGAATCTCTTGAACCCAGGAGACAGAGATTGCAATGAGCCAAGATCAGGCCACTGCACTCCAGCCTGGGCAACAGAGTGAAACTTTGTCTCAAAAAATTAAATTAATTGGCTCCTGAACACAGACAACACAAGGTCATTGTTTTTTTATCTCCAATAGATGGGTGAAGAAACAGGGCCAGAGCTCCTGGTGTGAGTGACCACCCACGTAGTGGAGCCAGGTTTTCAACAGGGTCTTTCCACACTCCCAAGCTGACCCCAGGGCTAACCTCACCAGCCACTCAGAGCAGGGATGAGATTGTAACTAAGTCATTAGTCAAGGCTGCCTTCTGAAGCCAGCTACTGAGCACAAACCACAGGTGCTAACTGCTTCTGCAAACCCGGGCCACCCTAGACAGAAAGGGAGAGAACCACCAAAGGAGGGGACCAGGAACGCAGTTCAGGGGGCTTCCCCACAGCCGCGCGGCCCAGCGCTCACCAGTGACGGCGATGCAGGAGTCGATGGCCGCGCTGCGGCAGGCGCAGATGATGACCACGTAGTTGGTCTTGGCGAGCTTGCCCTCGACCAGCAGCCGGAACATCTCGGAGAGGCCCTCGGCCAGGGAGTAGGCACACTCGATGACGTGCACGCTGTCGTTGCAGGAGCTGGCGGCCAGGCTGGCCAGCCAGGGCAGCTGCGCGGAGGTCACGGGTGCCACAGCACTGGGCGCGGGTGGGAAGGGCTGCGGCGGCGCCTGCTGGTACTGCCGGATCTCGGTCAGGTGCGACTCGCGCCAAGAGCGCAGGAAGATCTGCTCCAGGTCCTCCATCAAGGGCACCTGGTCCGCGGCTGCAACACAACGCGGGCGGAGGGCCTGCCACAAATGCCAGCGACATCCGGGGACGCGCAGGTGCAGTGATGTGGAAGTACCCACTTAAGTTATTGCTGTGAAATCGTATCACAGACGGTTGGAGCACGAGGGGAGGGCATAAAATCCGCCACAATCTCACCACTGCCCTAACAGAGCCACGGTATCTATGTGTATTTCTTAGTCTTTTTTTTCCATATGCAAGTTTTTTTTTTAATTATAAGATGATTTGTACATTTATTTTATTTTAAGATTAAGCATTCTCTTTGACAATCCAGAAACATAGTCCTCGCTCACTCTTCAGCCATACACACCTAAAACAGTTAAAAGTGATTCCTTAATTTTCAATGACAAAGTAGGATAAAGGAATATGTTCTCAAGCTGCAGTTCAATTTTTCTGTCCTCTTTTCAAAAGCAAAAATCTTACTTTGCTACCAAGCCACTCACCAACTATAAGGAGAGACAATTTTCAAAAGCCAACAAAACCCAGTAAAAGAGTAAGTATCAACCCAAAATTATCACCCAAAACACTGCTGTTGAAAAAAAAAAAAAAAAAAAAAAGAAGGAAGCCAAATTCCCATAGCTTGTTAGAGAAGGTCTTTAAAAAGAATTCAGAAAGTTAGGACTGGAACTACCATGGTATAGACAGGTTACACTGTCCCTATGTGCATATACAGTGGTAAATGTGTAGAACATTCAGCCTGGGAATATAGGCTTTCTCCTACTCCAGGACAGGGAATAAAAACATGCGTTGCTGGAATTAATATTAAAATTGTCCTTACAAATAGCTGTAATGATTGTCCATATAAACTTTGGGTCTTGCATTCTTTCTGTAACCGTGACCTTATCATCAGTTTCAGTGCCATTTTCAGCCATCGTAACGAGCGCTGTTAGCACGTCCATAATGTCCCATCATATGTAAGCACCACCGTAAGTTTACTCAGCAAGGTCTCTATTGTGGATTCTCTTATTTCTTCCAAATATTCACCTTTATAAATACCTCTGCAATGCACATCTTGATGTATAGAACATTACTTCCTTTGCCTAAAGTCTCAAAGGTGGATTTACAGAACCAGCTAATACATACCATCAGCTGGCTTCCAAACGGCCTGAATGCATGAGTTTACCACGCAAACGGTGCATTTGACAAGCACTGGTTTTACTGCACCTAAGCACCACTGGGTACCATCATTTGGGTTATTAATTCAGAAAAAGGTGACTTGATTTGTGATTCGCATGTCTTTGATGATGAGTGAGATTGAATACTTTTCAATATTTGTTTCCTTCTGATATTTTTTCTTTTATGAATTGTCTGGTTTATACGTCCAGATTTCACACTTGATGAGCTGGAGGATAGTGCACCAGGCTTCCATTTAAAAGGTGGGTTCCAGTCCAGCTCTACCCAGCACCAGCTGTGTGGCCCTGAGCTATCTCATACGGTTTTCTGATGCATCACACGGGGTTCATGCCACCTGCTCTGTGGGCCGTGCCAGAATGATTAAATTAGCTTATATCTCCATCTTTGATTGGATACATTTAATCAGAATTCACTACTTCAATTAGCTTATTAAATTAGAATTTAATTAGATTAGCTGTTATCTCTCTCTCTTTAAAAACTTTCCTTTGAGTCCACATCTTCTTCCAGAACTAAACCCTACCCAGAGCTGTCTATACATGCCATACTGTCTCCTCACCTCCAATCTCTCTAATCCACTCCAATGTGACTTATCCCCAATCTTTGCGTACATCATCATCAAGGTTGCCAATCGCTTCCCATGGCCAAACCGAATGGTCAGAGTCCAGTCTTCCCTCTGCTCAACTCCCAGCCATGCTGGCACAGTTGATCAGCCCCTCTCCTTGGGAATGCTTTTTTTCACTGCTTCTTATCAACATTCGCCTATTCCCTCAATATAGGTTGGCAGACTGTCGACTTGAGCTGCGGACGCTGTGGGGCATGGGGAAAAGGACTCACTGAGCATGCCTGGCCTCATGGAGCTTACACCCTAACTGGGGGAGACACACTTAAAGGGAACAATCACAGACCCTAATTCCTGGTGCCCTAAAGATAAAGGGCATACGATAGGGGCCTGGAGGGCGGGAGCTGTCTTACACACAGTAACAAGAAGGCCTTGCTGAGGAGATGATGGGTGACCTGAAACCTGAAGGACATGAGGGAGCAAGCCACACAAATGTCTTTGGCAAGAGCATGTCACAGGGAAGGAACAGCAAGTGTGGGATGCCTTGGTGGGACCAAGATTGCTGAGGGGTACAACGGGCTGGGACAGAGCAAGCAGGTGGGACCAGGAGGCAGGCCGGGCCCCAGGAAGGGGTGGAGTGAGAGACTGATGGGAAGCCGCAGCAGGGCTCTGAGCAGGGAAGAGATGCAATCAGATTCCCGGTTCTCAGGGATATGGGGAACAGGGCAAGAATAGTGCCCCGGTGAGGGGACAGCCACAAAGAGGGTGAGCGAGACTGGATTCAGAATGAAGCCTGCTTACTGACGGACTGGTGGGGACTATGAGAAAGAGGGAAATGCTGGGTTTCTCAGATTCTCTACTGTTCTTTCCTTCCTTCTCACCCATTCTATCTCAGTCATCTCTTCTGGATCTCTGAAGACTGGAGGTCCCCAGGCTCAAACCCTGGCACTTTCCTCTCCCCGTAGCCACCCGCAGCTGGTCTCACGGCTTTAACATACATCATCTGTAAGCCAATGTGTCTTAAATGTATACCTAGAGCTTCAACCTCTCCTGGGGCTCAAGGCCTGCCCATGCAAATGAACACAGGTGACTTGGCTGTCTCGTGGGCATCTTGTACAAACTCATGCCAAGACAGAACTCAAGTTCATTGCTACCATTCACCTGGCTGCTCAGGCTGAAACCCAGGCCTCACCTGCTCCCACCCCCTTCAAAGGGATTTCCAGCCAGACTTACCTTCAGAATAGCCCCTGCAGCTCACTGCTGCTGCCCTCAGTGGCCCAAGCCACTCTGTGCCTTTAATAGGCAACAACTGACTCTTTCTCTGTTTCCGCCACTGCATCTGCACCATCTGACTCCACACAGCAGCCAAGGTGGCGTTTTTAAAGTGAAAATCAGATCACCTCCATCCCCTGCCTAAAAACACTCCGGTGGCTTCTCCATGTGTCTACCATAGAATCACACTCTTGACCGGAGCTTGCCCCCTGTGACCACACCTCTCCCTCACACCCTCTCTCTGCTGCAGCTACACTGGCCTCTCCAGCGACCTGGGACGCTCACTGCTCCCCACCTCACAGTCTCACCTGGCCTCCCTCTCTCCTCAGGGCCCCACCTGTCCTCTTTCCTCAGATCAACACAAGGCTGACTCCTTCTCAGGGTCGAGGTCTCTAATCACAGAGGTCTTTCTTCATGGCCCTAAACTGGCCCCACACAGACACACACTAATGCATGTGCCCACCTTTACCTGCCTGTTTTCCACTGGTTTATTGCTTCTCTCTCCCACTAGACTAGAATCACCTCAAGGGCAGGGTCTTTGCCCAATTCCCTGCTGTATCCCTGTGCCTGGAATGGCAGATAAATACTTCTGGAAATGTCTCCATTAACTTCAACCTACTTTCGGCCCCTCAATGTGGGTATGCCCACAGTGACCTCATGACGTCCTCCCAGTGGAGCCATAAGCTCTCCCCATGTATTTCAATTCCAGCAGCCCAAGTCAGCCCCCACAAGGGCCGAAGCCAGGTCTGTGCTCGGGCTGTGGCCCCTCCCTGCCACCTGGCCAATAGGTGGAGGTGACTCACCCAGCTGGACCAGGTAGTAGACAGTCAGTAGGAGCTGCATCTCCTCAGAGATGGGCTGGATGGCAGAGGCGCCGTACTGCTCGTATGCCCGCGAGACAGACTGGGAATTCTGGTAGCACGTGTACAGGAGAGGGCTGACCACAACGTCATTCAAGTTCCCACACAAGTAAGGGAAGTTCCCGTGGCCTGCAGAGGAACAGCAGTGACTTGGCACCCGGTCTTGTGCACAGCTCATGGCCCCACACATGAGTTCTCTGGGGGTGAGGGAGCTGAAGGAGACAAGTGAACTGCGTCAGGTCCCTCGAGTGCCCTGTCCTGGGAAGCCTTGCTCATTGAGTGCACCTGCTCACCCTTCTGGAGCCTACAATGAGAGGAGTCACCTCTTCTAACCAATGGGGCTGTGCCACTTACTGGTTCATTTCGTCCAATCCTCTTATTTTTTACAAGTGAGGCAGCTGAAGGGAGGGACTTGCCCAGAGCCAAGCAGCCACCACCTGTCACTCCTCCAGCACCACCGACGGGACACCTTATGGGCAGAGCACCTTCCAGAGCTTCACTGGGTGCTGCCTGCCAGGCCTTGCCTCCCTAACTCCAAGCAGGGAGGATTCTGCCCTGCATCCTCCCTCCCAGGGCTATCTGGCAAGGTGAGTTGGGATAATACATCACCACAGAGACCAGAATACTGAGTCATTCTTTTTTTTTTTTTTTTTTTTTTTTTGAGACAGTCTCTTGCTCTGTCCCCTGGCTGAAATGCAGTGGTGAGATCTTAGCTCACTGCAACCTCCGCCTCCCGAGTTCAAGCGATCCTCCCACCTCAACCTGCCAAGTAGCTGGGATTATAGGTGTGCATCACCACACCCGGCCAATTTTTGTATTTTCAGTGGAGACAAGGTTTCACCATGTTGCCCAGGCTGGTCTTGAACTTCTGACCTAAAGTGATCCACCCACCTTGGCCTCTCAAAGTTCTGGGATTACAGGCGTGAGCCACCATGCCCAGTCCATTAGAAGATTCATTCTGAAGATAGCCCTCAGAGGTGGAATCGTCCAGGCCAGGTTCAAATCTCTTTCCACTATTATTTAGCTACATGACATCAAGCAAGAAGCTTAACTGCCCTAAACTTCAGTCTCCGCATTTGTAAAATCAGGTGAAGCTATCAAATCCTCTCGGGCCTGCTGAGCTCTGAAAGGTGGCACGTGTGTGTGTGTGTGTATGGTTGTGTGTGTGTGTGGTATCTTGCACTCCGGGTACTCCATTTAGTCACCAAAAATATATTTTCTGACTTCGGCTGTGTGCTATATGCAGACATCCTGCCAGGCTTGGGGAGTAAAGCTGGTGCCTGGGGCACAGGTCGTGTTCTCAAAGACATTGCTTCTCAAGGGCTTGCCAAACACCTGCTGGCCCACCCAGAGCTTCTGATGCAGAACTGGGGCCTGATTCTGATTCCAGGATGGGTCCATGAATTCACGCCTCTCATAAGCTCCGGGGCGATGCAGGTTCTGCTGGACCAGGGGCTACCATTTGGGTAGCACCACTTACAAATATTGCGGTTGGCAAGAGGCAAGGTAAAGAGTTACTATAAAAGCAAGCATGTGACATTTGTCATAAAAGAGGGACAGAGAAGTGACAAGGGGGGCAGAGGAAAGGGAATCTAAGACAACTTCATGGAGAAGGCACAGGGCTGAGTCGTAAGGCCTCAGGAGGGCTTGGACATGTGGCTGTGGGGAACAGGAGTCAGAGAGACAAGGGCTTTACAGTGAGGGGTGCAGTGGAAACAGACAGGCAGTGGAGGGAACAGAGCACACCTGAGAACCAAGAGGACAGTCTGTATTCTGAGATTGTTCGTGTGAGACGTAGACTGGCTGGGCTTTCTTTTCTGAGGCTCCTGGTTCAAAGCAGAGGCAGGTGAAGCCCTGCCTACACCTCCAAGCCTTGCACCCTGTCCTAGCTCTGTTTCCTGAGCACTGTGTTCTTGAGACCTACCACAGACACATCATGGCCACATACAAAAAATGCATGCAACATGACTGAAAGAACGTTGGCCTTCATTTGAGGTAGACGGGGGGCCCAGTGGAACTGCCTCGGTCATTGGTTCTATGTCATGCTAAGGTCGAAACTCAGAGTTGCATGCTACTTCCTGAATACCCTGTCCAGTTTTTGTTTTTAGGAAAAAGACATGCTCTTTCCTATTTCTTAATTATCAGGGTGCTTCTCCCACTTTCCTACAATCCTCCCTCCTCTATCTACAAGCATGATACCAAATGCAATAGTAACGTGTTTAAGAGGGGCCTGCGTGCACAGTGTGTCTGTGTGGTGTGTGTGCCGTGCCTACGTGTGTATGTGTGTGTGTGTTGCCATGTGCCAGCCATTCTGGTGCCTGCGATCACCAGCCAAGCCCTGCTGAATCCCCCCAGGGTTTCCCATTGCAACATCTCCAGCTTCATCAAAGGGATTTCTTCAGTTAAGCCAAAAGTCTACCCCCACGTAGCATACGTTAGCCCACTGCACAAAACGGATCAGATCTAATTTTGTTTGATGCTTCTACAGTGGTGACCATGGCTATCTTTGCCCAACCAAAGTAGATTCCATACTCAAAAAATACTAGTGGCGTGGGTGACAACAGGAGACCCCCCACCAGAACAGGGCTCCTGCAGCCAGGGAGTGATTTGTTTTTTCCTAATCCTCGGCACTCAGCACCGGGCCTGGGATCATAGCAGATGCTCAATGAAGCTGAGCAGATGAAGGAAAGAACGAGGAAGAGGCAAATAGACTTCATGGCAGGGAATCATTTCACCTGGACCCACTGTGGGAAGCTTGACAAGCTCCATCATTCTTGGCATCTGATCAGGGGCTGAACTAGTGACTGGCTCTGCCTTGTTCCTTCCTTGCCCTGGAAAGCACTTTAGGTTTGTCTCAGGAGGATACCCTTGGAGTCAGACCGGGAAGAGTTCTCGCTTTTGCCTGTTTCTCGTGCCTTCCTTCAGGTTCTTCCATTCCCACGACTCGGTGCACTGCTGTACTTGCCTTTAAATATCACTGGCTTGGCCTTGCATATTTTCAGCAAGTTGTCAGGAACAGACACGGGTTCTCCAGAGGCCACCACTGGGAAGGTGACTGAAGCTGGTCCCACCAAGCCAACCTGGGGCACGCAGGACACGCCTGCGCTCTCTAGGAACACCCAAGAACATTAGTAAAAACATCAGACAAGGCATCCACTTCTCACACACCTGACATCAGGCCAGGCAGCAATGCTGCTACCTCCTGATCAATGTCCCTGATTACAGGAGCAGCAAAGTCTTAGAGTCATAGATTCCTAAGGTCAAGGGCACCTTTAAGTTCCTTCCATCCATCCTTCCCCCAATGGTTCGGTCTCCTCTTTGATATCCCTGCCAAGTCATAAACAGCCCCTTTTAAAATTCCCAAGGATCAGAGAACTCACTATCATACAGGGATCCTAGACCTTGCAAAGCAATTCTAACATGTGAGAAAGAAGTCTTTGGTTACACCAAACTCTGCCTCCTTAGAACTCCCTCAGCAGTACACACGCACATTCACACACATGCACGCGCACACATGCACACATACACACACAACTGGCAGCAGCACTACCACCAGTACCCAAGTCTGGAATTCTGGGCAAGGCTGCCATCACTTACCATACTTAGCTCTGTTCCCACCACCTTGGGGGTAGCCACCATCTGGAGCTGATGGAGATTCTGGAGACCACCCTTTGTGGCGTTTTTTGGGGGGCCCGGAGTTTGACAAGATACCTAGACAATATTCAGAGTGTGGATTAGGCTATCATCAGGAAAGAGTTCCAATAAAACTTTCCCTTGGTTTGGAGAACAATGATCTGTTTGTTTTGTTTTGTTTTTCTAATCACAGTTTCACAGGGGTTTTAAGGAGCTAGTGCAATATCTAGGCATAAGGAAATGTCAGTTTTTGTAAATGTTTCATTCCAAAGTTGTGTGTGTGTCTAAACGATCTCTCTCTGAGCCCGAGCTCCTTCATCTTTAAAATGGGACACTAAACCCTACTCTGAAAGGTGGTTTGAACAGGACTAAAGAGAATGTATGTAGAGTGCTTTGTGCAATGAATTGCAAGGAGCCTGGGCCCAATAAGGTAGCCAGAATTACCCACGTCATCATCATCTTCACCACCATCATTATTGTTATGGACATATTCCAATCTGAAGGGCTGGAAGAGAGAAATACGTTTCTGCAGACGGGGGCAGCAGCATCTGATCCACCACCACAGCCCCACCACTTGGGGGCAGTACTGATCCGCCTGTGCTCCCCTCCCTGCCCCAGCCGAGAAAGCTAATTTCAGACTCAAAAAAAAATCAAGTACAGAGGCTGACACCCACTGCAATGAGTCATCCCTGCCCACTCTAGACAGCAGCATGCTCATGACTCAAGCTAACTTCGTGAATGTTTCAAAATATCAAGAACTGGTTTCCATAGTTTCTTGACTAACCAGACACAAAATTTCCCCTACATGTAGGGATTCATGTCTCAACCTCAACTGTACATTAAACTCAACCAGAAAACTTTTAAAACTCTGCCTGGATGTAATCCTATCCCAGTTAAACCAGAAGCCCAGCATGGGAGCAGGACTCAGGCATCCCAATATCTCAGCGCTTCTTCTTGATTATAATGCACAGCCCGGGTGGAGAAACAACAATCAGAGCAATGGTTCTCCAGGTATGACCCGAGGCACTGCACAGAACCCACATGGCCCTTTTAAACCTGTGCCTACTAAACCTGTGTGTTCCTGGGCCCCACCTTGACCTCCAGAATCACATCTCTGGAAATGACAGTAAGAAAACACCATCCTTTGTAAGCCAGCCTGGTGATTTTTTTTTTTTTTTTTTGAGATGGAGTCTCACTCTTGTTGCCCAGGCTGGAGTACAGTAGTGCAATCTCGGCTCACTGCAACCTCTGCTTCCTGAGTTCAAGCGATTCTCTTGCCTCAGTCTCCCAAGTAGCTGGGATTACAGGTGTGCACCACCACACCCGGCCAATTTTTGTACTTTTAGTAGAGACAGGGTTTCACCATGTTGGTCAGGCTGGTCTCGAACTCCTGACCTCAGGTGATCTGTCCGCTCAGCCTCCCAAAGTGCTGAGATTATAGCTGTGAGCCACCACACCTGGCCAGCCTGGTAATTCTTAAGCACACTTAAGTGAGAATAATTGCTTTAGAGTCTCTCAAGGGTAATCAAAAAAATATTATCACCTCATTAGACTGACTAAAAGTAAATAAAAAGTTAAAAGCATAAAGTACTTTATTTACAAAGAACTTTCAAACCCGTGGGCTCCTTTGGCCCTCCCAACAACCACTGACGCAGCTGCTGTTTTCTCCTCCCTGTTTGCAGGAATGAGGCCTTCGACTCTGCAAACATCTGTCCCCAGTTGCAATGCGAGACCCCCCACAGAGGCTAAGCAGCCAGCTGCTCTAAAAGCTCTACTGAATGACCAAAGGGGACAGGGCTTGGAATTGGATCTCAGTAAGGATGGAAGAGACACAGATGTGTTCTCACTTTTGGAAGATAACCCTATAAATAGCTCTAAGTAGACCCTAAGCCCATGAGCCCTTTCCAAATGATGTCACCAGCAGCTGCTCCCATGGTACCAATGTGGATCAATTATTTCTCAAAATGTCTCTTGGGGAGGTATTATTTGGCATTTTTGGGAGATGATTCATTATGTAGCCTGCTTGGTGCAGGACATTCTGCATGCTGCCCACTCTGTCCCAGCATCAAATGCCAGTAAGACCCTGTGCCTGGGACAACAAATCCATCCTTTACCAGAACATTTCCTACCCCCGCCCCCCAGGGGGCAGCACTTCTCCATTGGGAACCAGTGAGTGACAGGACTCAAGGCTTCAGTAAACTCCTTGTGGTATTAGATGCAGTTTCTTAAAAATTAATTTTGAGCTCTCGCCCCAGAGCAGAGGAGAAGGCCCAGGAACTCCAACACTTCAGCTGTGCTCAACACAACTCAACTCAGCCAGCATCATGCCCTCTGGCTGGGCTCCCCAGCGGCTGGTACCAGGGGCTCCAAGATGCACGTTACCATGGTGCTGCCCTTGGGAACTGCACAGCGCCGAGGCCCTGATGGCCACATGTGGCTGCGGGACTAAGCCTGGGACGGCTGGGAGCCCCGTGCACTCACAGGGAGCCCTCCTGCATGGAGCAGGTGCCCCCTGAACTAAGCTCACACAGGCGATTTAATAGGTGAGTGGAGAGAGCAGCCCAGAGCCGGGATGCAGGCACAGAGCATGGAGACAGGAGGATGGGGCCATGGGGGTGGGGGAGCTCAACTGCCCAGGGCAGCCAAAATAGCAGGGAATGAGGTTGAGCAGGTGGGCTGGGGCCAGATTCTGGAAAGGCTTGAGTGCTCCCCTAGGCAATTTGGAGGAGCTCCATCTCCCACACCCCTCCATGGAGCATGGCAAGGAAAATGCAGTCAGTCCCACACAGAAGGCTTCCCAGGGCCACCTTCACAGGGTCCCGGGCTGAGGGAGGCCCTCATCTCCCTGCTGTTCAGGGTGGAGGTTGGGGGGTCCACAGACAGCCCAGAAGGGAGGCTGTAGCAGCGTGGCATCCCCAGTATCCTCATCCCCAGATGTCCAGCTCTGCAGCCACAGGGCTGCCCCCAAATGCAGCACTCGGCAGAGAAGCAGCAGTCCCTGGATAAAAGCAGGAGGCTGCCTGGGGCTCGGCTGCTGCGGAGGATGGGACTTGCCACTGCCTGGGACTTGGTTGCTGTGGGTTTCAGACTCCAGGATGGAGGCGCTGGTTGGGAACGGGAGGCCTCGGATTCTGTTCAGAAACTACATTCGCCCCTTCAGTCAAGAGTTAGACAATTCACAAGATTTTCACCAGGGAGGTCCTCCACCAGCACAGTGGAGTGGGAGCTTAGAGGCCTGCCCCTGCCTCTCTGGACCTCTGTCTCCTCCTCTGTAAAACAGTGTTGGCCTAGATGGTTTCTAAGGGCTCCTCCAGTTTGATGTCTTAGATCTTCAAATCCAATTTAGCTGAGTGCATGATGGAGGAAGACGAGAATGGCTTATGAAGTGGCTCCAGATGAGCATGGTGGGGAGAGCACTGGACTGGGAGTCCTCAAGCAGGTCCCCAGGTTGCTCCACCCATTCACAGCTTCCTCAAACCCTCCTCTGGCAGGAGGTCTGCTCAGCCCCTTCACTCACCTCTCTCATCCATATCCTCACCTCCTCATCCCTCTTTGCTTCCTTTCTCCCTTTCTGTCTCTACATGATGCTTCCCCAACTTCTAAGTTGCAGTTCAGTTATCACCTCCTCCAGGAAGCCTTCCCTGAAAAGACTAGCCTCAGCAATGACGCTGATTTGGATGAGAACAGCCGGTACCAATTAGTGAGCTGCCAGATGTGCTCTGACCTTTCATACAGCACCTCATCCCTCTGAACAACCCTTGGAGCAGAATTCTTATCTCCAGGTGAAGAAACATTTATTGAGACTTGGCCAAGGTCCCCTGACTAACAAGAGACAGCAGTAGGTTTTGAATTCATATTTATCTGATTTGGAAGCCCATGTTCTTCCCCAACAAGACATTGCCCACTATTGCTCCAAAATTCTACCATCCTGCAGCTGTGCAGCCCACAGGACAGGTCACTCGCCATCACCACAGCTGTCTCACTGCTCCTTGGCACACACGACAACTCCCAAGTGTCACTCATACAGCACCAGCGCCTGGACCCAGACCCATGGACTCAGGAGGCACCCGTGGTCCTGGCCTGACTCTCATGGAAGCCACACCAGACTCCAGCAGGCTCAGCGGCCCCAGCCCAGCAGCTCCCATGCCCCCTCTGGCCTTGGCCCAGAGAAGAGCAGGATCCCCAGGACAGCCAGGACAGGCAGCGCTACCTAAAGCCGATGGTCGCGGCAAGGCCAACAGGTTATTCTTTGCCAGCTGTTGGCACTTTGGGGAATCTTTGCCGTTGAAAACAGCCGGACCCACTGTTGCGCTTAGTGAGGAGTGATCAGAAGCTGGTCCTGAAAGCAGATAGAAGGCAAAGAGGAGGGTCAGTTCACGAGAATGCTCTGGGAGCCAGGCAAGGAGGAAAACACTTTCCTTGCAGTTTCACAAACTAGCTTTTCCCCAGCAAGTCTCATCAGAAGGTCAGAATTCCCAACAGTGATTCTGCTACACGGAGAAGATACATGCAGATACATGCATACACACACACACACACACTTCTGCCTACACACAAGCATACACATGCACAAACATGTACACACACACGCACGCACACATGCCTATATACATGCACACCCAGGAACATGCACCCTCCTGCTCACACCCCAATGGACACACAGCCTGAGTGAAAGAAGGACCAGGGGACTTCCTGAATTCCAGGACCACACCTGAAACTGTTCTGCTTCCTTCTACCTTCTCTCTCAAGACCTCTGGTTGATATGGTTTGGCTGTGTCCCCACCCAAATCCCACTTTGAATTATAGCTCCCATAATCCCCATGTGTCATGGGAGGGACCTGGGGGGAGGTAACTGAATCATGGGGGTGGTTTCCCTCATATTGTTCTCGTGATAGTGAAGAAGTCTCACGAGATCTGATGGTTTTATAAAGGGCAGTTCCCCTGCACACACTGTCTTGCCTGCCGCCATGTAAGATGTGCCTTTGCTTCTCCTTTGCCTTTCACCATGCAGAAATGTGAGTCCATTAAACCACTTTCTATATAAATTACCCAGTCTTGGGTATGTCTTCACAGCAGTATGAAAATTGGCTAACACATCTGAAGTCCAGGAGAGCAGTTGGGTTTGCAGCTACCTGGGTGCAGACTGTTCACATGGCCCAGGGTTCCCCTGGTCTAAGGGTAATTCTGGGGACAATCATGGCTTCTGGTCTCCTGGGGCTGACAGAACTGCTTAAGTTGTCCATGTCAGTCAGAACGGTCTGGAAAGAGCTTGAGTCAGGAGTAGCACTGAATGTTTCCTGTGGGTTTAAGGGGGTGGCTCTGAAGCCAGATGACATGTGTTTGAGCCCAGTTCCACCACCTCCCAGCTGTGTCACCCTGGATGCTTACTTAACCTCCCTATGCCTCAGTGTTCTCATCCAGAAAACAGGGATGGTCACTATAGCAACTCAGAGCCACTGTGAGAACGACATGAGTTAGCAGAAGAAACTGCCTGGAACGGTGCCTGGCGTGTAACATCCTTTGAGTACTTGCTGATACTACCATCTTATTTATTTCTTACAATCGCCCTACAAATTAGATAGAAGAGATTTGCCCAACTTTACAGATGAGGAAATGGAGGTTCAGAGGATTTGAGTTGCCCCAAATCACTCAACTAAACAGTGGCAGCACTGGAGCTTACACCCAGGCACCCTGACAGCAAAAACAGCAGGCTCTCCAGGCCATGATGGTAGAGGCACTGGGGGCCTGGGCATGGGGAAGCAGCGAGGAGCTCTGGAGGAGAGTATGTTCCAGTCCCCTGCCCAGGCGATGGATGGGCCAGGTGGGTGCAAGGGTACTGGCCTCCTCCCAGGGCCAATGTGCCTCTACAGACCCACTGGGCAGGAGGCATGAAAACAAGCAGCGACCTTCCTGCATCCTTGGGAAGGCTGGTGTCTACTGTGATAACAATCACCATGCTTAGGAAGTCTGTGCAACATGGTGAAATGCCAAGCATGTGAATCAGGGTTCACATCTAATGTCACCTCTTGCCTCCACCTCCTCCTGCCCACGAGGTCCTAGGCAAGCACCCAGCCTCCATGAGCCTCACCTTCCCAATCAGTAAAATGTGGAACGGAGGCCTGCTCACAGCATGGTTGTTGGGCTTCAAGGCATTCACACAGCTGGGGAGTGCTGCGCACGGGGTGAATGGCAGCAATCTGGTCTTCTCCACCCCTTCTAGCAATTCATTCAAACCCTGACTCAGCACCTTTACATAGAGAGCTCTATGCTGTGTGGGGATTGTATGGGGGGCGGTGCTGCAGATGGACCCTGCATATGTCCCCACCAGGGGATCCCACTTCATATCAAACAGGAAGAAAGAAAAGCCCTCCCAGTGAAACACCTAGCATTCTTTGCTGAAAAGTATATCAAATTCAAGATGAAAGTAAAGGTGTTATAGAAAAAGATAACAGCCCCTTGATTTATTTTGAAGAATGCTTGACTACATAGTCAACCGGACACATCAGAGACATGCCAGCTGTGTGGATTCAGCAGCCCTGGTATGTCTCTGCCGCCTCACCTGCCTGCTGAGCTCCCATCAGGATGCTGGGGTTCGTCCCGGGAATGGGCTCGCTGGGGAAGGCAGCCGCGCTCTCCAGGGCCGGGAAGGAGGAACCAGAACAAGTACTGGTGGGGATCTGCCGGCTTCTAAACTCTAAGGGGGCAAGGCGCACGTGTGAAAACCAACTTGCTCTTCTCCAACAGTTACGAAATGAGTTCCTGGAGTGGAACGTGTCCTACAGGACAGTGAGCTATGGAGACAGTCACACAAGCTGCCACCACATCCTGGTCTTTGTTTCAGCGTGAAGCCAGGGCGAGGGTGTGACTCTCTACTTGTGGCTCCATGCCAAGGGGCAGCTCTGGTTGTCAAGAGTGGGAGCAATGGTGAATATTTAGAAGAGAGGGACGAATTATACAAAGAAGTCACCCTACAGCTACCTGTAACCATAGACGAGAGTGTTACTTGAAGATAAAGAAATGATACCATCTTCCACCCTTATTTCCTCCTCTGGGAAAGGCCATCCCCAGCGGCCAGTGACGTGGAGAACCTCTGAGGTGCTTGGACCCAGCAGGTGATCAAAGACGGTGAACTGGTCCCATACAGGGCAAAACCACTGCATCCTCAGGGCCTGATAAATGACTGGCAAGTAATAGGGGTTCAGGAGGCATTTACTGAACAAAGCAAGAAAAGCAGAGAGGAAGGAAGAATGGGGTGTGAGGGAGGTGTTCCCAGAGCCGCCCAGCCTAAGGCCTCTTCCCTCTACTCCCAGGATCTGCCCGGGAGAGTCCAGAAGACAAGATGGGAACAAGCCCAGACAAAGGAGGAACACCTCACACCCCAGTCTTGCCCTCTACCCGTGGCAGGCCACTGAGGATCCAGCCTCCTCCTCGCCCCACAGAGCTGACTGTGGCCATGAAAGCTACAGCTGAGACAAAGAGGGTGGGAAGGCAGCCTGCTCCCAACATTTCTGAAAGCTGCAGCCCAATCACTTCTTCAGAGACCAGCAATGTGAAGCTGATCTTTCTGGCCATAGCTCAGGATTCAGGGGCTTGTGTGGGGCATTGTTCAAGCCGAGCTGTCTTAAGTCAGGTTCTCAGCCTTGGTGCCGGTGATATTTGCAGTGAGCTTCTTTGTGCTGGGGGCCACCCTGTGCGTTGCAGTATGTTCAGCCATACCCTGGTCCCTACCCCAGATGCTGGTGGCACCATCCAGTCATGACAATCAAACTTGTCTCGAGTTACGGCCAAACGTCCCCTAGGGGACGAAAGTCACCCATGGTTGAGGACCACTTGGGTGAACTACTCAATTTGGGAAGATGAGAACCAGCGCCCCAAATACTTGCCATAGGAGGTAACGCGCAGTCTGGCCCTCTGTCAACTTTTTTTTTTTTTTTTTTGAGATGGTGTCATGTTCTGCTGCCCAGGCTGGAGTGCAGTGGCACCATCCCAGCTCACTTCGACCTCCACCTCCCGGGTTCAGGTGATTCTCCTGCCTCAGCCTCCCGAGTAGCTGGGATTACAGGTGGGCACCACCATGCCCAGCTAACTTTTGTATTTTCAGTAGAGACGGGGTCTCACCATGTTGGCCAGGCTGGTCTTGAACTTCTGACCTCAAGTGATCTGCTCACCTAAGCCTCTCAAAGTGCTGGGATTACAGGCATAAGCCACCACGACTGGCCCTCTGTCGACTTTTAAACATCCCATCCAATTAGACTGTCACTGTCAACCAGCTTAACGTCCGTAACGAAAGGGAGCATTTTCCATTTCATAGGCCTGGCCTTTTGCCTGTGATGTGTGCTGCTATGCAGGGGCCTCTCCCCAGCATCACAGCGACAGGCACCACGGGCCACTTGGGGGCCCAGCACTCCCCACCTCCTCCACAGCCAACCTGCCCACCTGAGCCTTTCCAACAGATTAAAGGTCCTTTGGTGAGAGTCCCCTGTGCATTACGGACCAGGTAATACTTCAAGTGTTTCTGCTTCTTGGGTTGAGTGGTCAGTTTCAGATTTATATGATTGGAGAATTCTGTGAAGTAACAGAAGCCTTTCTTTCCACAGCCAACACAATTCCCAGAGAAACCTGGAGAAGAAAGTAAACCATAAACATCTTTTTTTTATTATTTTTATTTTTTTTAGATGAAGTCTCATTCTTGTCCTCTAGGCTGGAGTGCAATGGCACAATCTCGGTTCACTGCAACCTCCGCCTCCCAGATTCAAGTGATTCTCTTGCCTCAGCCTCCCAAATAGCTGGGATTATAGGTGCCTGCCACCATGCCTAGCTAATTTTTTTTTGCAGTTTTTAGTAGAGATGGGCTTTCACCATGTTGGCCAGGCCGGTCCTTTTCAAAGAAGACAGAGTTCATCCAAACTCTGAAGATCCACTTCCTGTACCACCAGCCAGAGAACTCCACAAGGCAAGCACCCCACCCTCTTAGACTAGCCCAGAGGTTCAGACGGCCTCGACTCAAATAAAAGAGGACCAAGAAGACTTAGTGATAGAGATGGGCCCAGGCAAATGTGGAAGATTTAACATGCTTGGGGGCTACTTAAACATCTATGTAGAGAGCAAACTTTGCAAGACAAGAGTCATCCCATTCCACCGTGTACAAGGATCGGGGCGCCTGAAATGATGCGACAGCTCTTATTTCCGGGGGGGTGGGTTAGTTACACTCTCAAAGCAGTGTGACTAGTGAGATGGGCTACACTGGGACACCTCTTAAGAGTCCAAAATTCCATCCTGCTCTCAACTTGATCCCGTGAGTTTCTGAAAAGAAATCGGGAGAGCTCCACAATGCCTGGCCGGCACGCTGGCGAGTGAATTCTGTGGCTTAGCAGCCAGTAGATGGAGACGCTCTGCTCGAATGTGACTATCTTGCTGCTGCTGGCCTCTGCACCAGGCCTACAACTGACTTTCTGGGAGGTGACAGAGGCTCCCATCAGCTGTGAGGCTCTAAACAAGCCTCCTACGCGGTGGCAATGACAAAAACACCTCCTGGGAGCTATTAAAATCCAGAGAAATGTGCCTGAAAAGACCTTCATACGCTGTAAAGCCTATTCAAACCATGTGCATCGGGAGTGCTGGTTAAGGTGAGAAATGTGAAGACTTGGCTTCTGCCCAGGATGACGGCTCTTATTTAAACCATCATAAGATGGCCTTGCTTCACCCACTGGTATGTCTGGTTTCTATAGGTCCAAAGGCCTTCAGCTGGGGAGATTCTGAAGCTAAGACTCATGTGTCATATTCTCCATTTGATAAGTCTACAAAGGTCACTGTGCCTTGGGCTGTGAGGGCCACCCGGCTCTGTGTGTAACTCTGCTCTAAAAGTCTCCCTAAGGTCTCTGGCTAGTGTTCAAAATAACTCCAGTTAGTGAAGGTTAAAAACATCTCCACAGATAAATGAGACATCTACATTACAGAGGCCGACTGGGCTCCCTGATCTATTTTGAGCGCATTTAGTCTTCCTCAAAAGGCATTAGAAATAAGGACAGATCTCTTGGCCTCATCATAGGACAGTTACAGGATAATTTACCTTCCACAGTCCTATTCCCTCTGTGCCAGCACAAACAGTAAGGTCCTGACATGAAACACTGTCCTCTCCATGTGCTCGCTTTCCATGGGACAGGCAGGGAACTAACACGCACAGGGAACCAGGGCCATTCTTGCCATTCATCTCAATCCACAAGTGACACAGGAGCCAGTCAACCTGGAGGGCAAGTCCTTCTTTGTGAAATCAGAGAACCAGAGAGGCCCGTTGTTTAAAAAATCCATAGGTACAGAAAGTGTGGCATTCAACTCCAGCCTAAGGATGATGTTCTTGCCCACAGGCCTGGCATCCAAGGCTGCCCTGATGCCCCCTGGCCTTCATCTCCAGCTTTACTCCTGTCCTTCCTCTGATATGCTAATTCCCAGCTGGACTCCCCTGCCTCTCAACCCAGGCCGCTCCCACTGCCCTCCATCGACAGGCTCATCCTCTCCTCCAGGGCCCCACCTGTACACATCCAGCCCTCACTCAACATCCTGCTCCAGTGCCTACTCCCAAGAGCCTTCTGTGACCCAAAGGCTGGCTGGCACTTTCCTCCGGACTCCAGGCTCTTCCTGTAGCTCAGGGGCCTCTGAACATCCCAGTGATTGAAATTTGTGTCTTTTTCCCATCATTATCCCTCTAAGCTCACAGCATGACTGCACATGTGAGCTGTGTGTGTGCAAGTGTACAGGTACTGACTAATGCCCAACACACGGCAGGCAGCCATTTAATATCAAGAGGGAAGAAAAGAGAGAGGAAACAGGGTAACTGTGAACAGTAGCCTGTCAGGGTTTCTGTAAGCACTCTGAAGGAATAACCTCATGTCTTTATTCATTGACCTCCAACTTAGGGACGCTTGAGATAAACCCAGCTCAACTGCTGCCTAAGAACAAGGCCCGAAGAAACCTTCAGAGCTCCCTGGAAGGGCTTCTAAGCCTGTTGTTTAAAAGATGGATGAACAGGAAACAGAACTGCAAGACGCTAAGAGCAACTTGCCAAGGCCAGGCTGTCATCCCTCTCCAGAGACAGCTAAGCAGGTTACAGGCCTCTGTCCCATAAGAAGCACAGGCTGGGGACCATGGCTGTGCTGCAGAGGCATCTCCATCTCCTCCGATGGGATGGGAAGCACAGACAATAGGGAGCCCTTTGTGATTCAGAAATGAGGGTGGACACCCTGGGTCTTGCTAGTACAGGAAACATTTAGGGACTCAGCAAGCAAACTGCTTTTCTGCTTTGGCAAAAACTTTCCGGTCAGGAGACCCAGCTGCTCTCCTGTGAGGTGTCTTGGAGAGACAGCCACAGAGGCCAACCAAGAAAACCACAGGAGAAAGAGGAAAATAATGACCTGTTCTCTTCAGAAATCTACCTTAGGACTTGGAAATCTAGAATTTTTTTTTTTTATATATGATAGGCTTAGAAAGCATGGGATCCTGCCTGAACTCTCAAATTCCTGCCGGGTGTGGAGATCCAGAATCGAAATTCTTCCTTCAGTGTCCTCACCATGGGAAACAGTCCATCATAAACATGATTCTTGTCACCACGCACAGCCACACCCTGTGATTTCCCCGTGTGTCTAGTTTAGCAGCTACAGGTAGCATTTGTTTAACAAGCACGTCCTGGGCGGATATGTGTGCTGGCCGCTGAGTAAGCCTCTCCCCTTCTGCTGAGAGGACAGTTACATCCACTCCCCCAACCCCTGCAAGGAAGTGGGTATAAGCCTGGATGTCTGAGGGGCCTGCGTTCAAATCCTAACTACAGTTAGGTGATGTGAGGCAGGTAACTAACACCTCCGAGCTTTGCTTTCCTCATCTGTCAACAAGGTGACAATAGCGACTTCGTAGTGCACCTGTCATGGGCCAGGCACTGTGTCGAGCACGTTATAAATGTTCTCATTTAAACCTCATGAAGTCTGACAAAGCAATCAGCAGCAGTGTCCCAGTTCACAGATGAAAGCATCAAGGCAGAGGGAGAGACAGAAACCCATCCATGGTACAGGGTGACCCAGCCACGGTTACAGGGTAGAAAGTGCTGGAGTTAGGATCTGAACGCATCTCCTCCCAAAAACCCACCTTGTAGGAGCACTATGGGGGTGAAGTACCTACGAGATGTCTAACATGTCAGGCACACTCTGCAAGCAGCCCTCCTTTCTCTACCCTGGACTAAGCTGTATTAGGAAGGCGAGCACAGTAGGGGTCATGACACTCACATGCGGCCCTAGGGGGGGCAAATAGACAGCCCCCACCCCTCCAACAGTGTGAGATGTGGAAGAAGCAGCTCCATTTCTCTGCATTTCCATGTTCCAACCATCAAAGGGAAGGCTATGACTAAATGGGTCCTATGCCTCCTTCTAGGACTAAAGTGACATGATTCTTCTTGGAAGCATCCATAGGTGGCTTCCTTCAGACCCAGTGGTCTCTGAGCACTTGGCTCATAGCAGGCTGGAGATGGCCCAGATTTACTGCTGGGGCCACTCCCTCTGCAGAGGGGTCCTCCCACAAAACCTCAGGGATGCCTCTAGAAGTTCACCTGTACCTGACCTTTCTTCTAGAACCACAGTCCAAGGAGATCTCGCTGATAGCCACTGCACCAGAGCTGGGAGTCACACACATGTCCCCCACGCCTGATGCCTCCATCCAGCGCCTTCCCAGGACAGTGGATGCTCAGAAAGGCCTTCCTCTAGACCACTGTCCCTGTGCAGAGGGCCCCTAGGCCCTAGTCATCAACCCTCCATGAAAAAATGCAAATCTGACAGATACTTTTACGCACAAATATGTTTAGAAAGAAAATCTGATAGGAAACAAACCAGGTGCTCTGGGCAAGACATACATTAAAAATGCATGGTTCATAATTGGGTAATGTTTTTGGTTAAAAAAAGAAATGGTCCCTGTTAGGAAGAAGGAACAGACACAATTAAATAATCCCACGATTGAGGCAGAAGTACCGGTAGCAACGAGAGCAGTTCCTCAAATTTGGGCAGCATTTTCGAGTTTATAAAGATCATCATATAAAGAGCTGAGTTATCCTCAAAACCGCAGTCAGGTACCACGTACATCTTTATCCCCTTTATAGATGGCAAACCCCAAGGCAGGAAGCACTTCTCTGCCAAGATGGGACTGGCTGTTCCAGCACAGTGTGCTATGGGGAAGAATGAGGAAACAGCAGGAGTAATTTAGGAAGGCAATTCCAGGAAGACATCCTGGCAAGTGGGATTTCAATTGGGCCTGAACAGCAACTCTCTGTTCCTTCCAAATAATGAGCCTTGAAAGCCCACGAGCTCAGACAAGCACACACTACACCTAGAAACTAATGACTACCCTCCCCGTGCCTGAAAATAAACAGTTACTTGGGACAAAAATAAGATCATCTTTGGCTCATTGTGCCATATTAATTGAAAAAAGAAAAAACAGAATCTGGGAAACATTATTTTAAATCCCCACCTGGATGGAGAAAGGAAAAGACCATGGGCAAAGTAAAACAAGGTTATATATATATATATATATATATGTGTGTGTGTGTGTGTGTGTGTGTGTGTGTGTATGTATGCATGCCCAGAGCCCCTGCCTTGGTATTTTG
This sequence comes from Rhinopithecus bieti, assembly GCF_001698545.2. Classification (NCBI taxonomy): domain Eukaryota; kingdom Metazoa; phylum Chordata; class Mammalia; order Primates; family Cercopithecidae; genus Rhinopithecus; species Rhinopithecus bieti. The sequence continues at coordinate 3,707,958 of NW_016803808.1, read as the reverse complement.
GCCAAATCCCAGCTCAAGTGTAGAAATGGCCTCCTTGTGTTGAGGAAGCCTAAGGAGCCGTACCAGGATTCCAGGTGAGACAGGAAGTGGGGCAGGGGTCCCAGGTGTTCCTGGGGAAGATGAAGCACTCAGGGGTGGTAAACAGTATGATGTTGTGAGGTTTGAAACGTAAAACTCTCAGGCCACCGTACTCCTCTAGAATACTGCAGTAAGTTCATAACTAGTTCTTCTGCCTCAGTTTCTCCCTTTGCATAAAAATCAGTTGTGTGTCTGACTTCTAAGGGATTTTCTTAAAACACAAATTAAAACACAGTCATCTAAATTTAACATCTAACACTCTAAATATCCTTAAAAATATCAATTATAAGGGTAAAACTAGGGAGGAAGGACCTACACATTAAGAAAAATTTGAGACACAGCAACCAAATGCTTTAGAAGACCCCTGTCTGGATCTTGATATAAATGCACCAATTGCTTTCAAAAAAACTGTAAGATACAATTTGAACACACTGAATATTTGTTAATATTAAATAACTGTTAAATCTTTTAGATATGATAATGGTATTGGAGTTCTAATGAAAAGCTGTTTTTTTGTTTTGTTTTGTTTTGTTTTTAAATGGAGTTTCACTCTTGTTGCCTAGACTGGAGTGCAATGGCTTGATCTGTGCAACCTCTGCCTCCCAGGTTCAAGTGATTTTCCTGTCTCAGCCTCCCGAGTAGCTGGGTTTACAGGTGCCTGCCATCACGCCCGACTAATTTGTGTATTTTTAGTAGAGACGGGGTTTCACCATGTTGGCCAGGCTGGTCTTGAACTCCTGGCCTCAGATGATCCACCCCCCTCGGCCTCCCAAAGTCCTGGGATTACAGGCGTGAGCCACCCCACCTGGCCCCAATATCTTTTAGAGATAATGCCATGTGGAAATATTTACAGATGAAATGATACAATGTGTGGGATTTGTTTCAAAATAATCCCAGAAAGGGAGAACAGGGGGACATTATCAATGAAACAAGATTGGCCATGTGCTGGTAACCGTTAAAGAAGGCTAGATCACCTCATACCACGAGACTCTGTACTTCTGTAGTTTGAAAATAGCTCCTTTTCCAAGCAGAACCCAGCTGGGCACCCCACCCTGCCACGCTCTCTACCAGCCTCCGCTCCAGCCACAGAGCACTCCAGCCACTTCTCCAGTGTGCCATGCTGTCATGCACAGGGAGTTCCCTCTGCTGAGATGCCCTTCATCCTCCAGGACCTGGGCATCAGGGCCAGACCGTTGGGGTTCAAACAGCGGGGTGGCCCTGAGCAAGTCAGTTAGCCTCTCTGTGCTTTCATGTCTATATATAACTCTAGATAATAACAGACCCACCACATTGGCTATTTTAACTTATTTCATGCAGTTTCTGGCACATGATCAATGCTCAAAAAGTGCCAACTGCTATTAGTGTTTGGTTTCTGTTGCTGTTATTCTCCAATTGGCAAAATTCTACTCATTTTTCAGGGCCCAACTCAGATACCACATCCTCCCATTCCCATCCTCACTGGACACCTCCAATTCCCGGAGCACCTTACCCTCTCTGCTAGACCATGTCGCACAAGGATGTATTGTAAGATTTATTGACAGAGTCATTTGTTGTGGATTTCTAGGCTGATTCTTGGTGTGCCTGCATCCCCCCACCCCACCCCCAGACATAACTGAAGGTCCAGGCTTTCGTTTCAGGTTATATACTCAGTAAATGCATGCTGAATTCTTTGCCTGCTGAATGAACAAAGGACTCGTTTACTCCCATCTAAGAAAAAACAATCTAGCGGGATATGTTTTCCTTTTTTATGTCTGAGCTGTCAACTCATTTAGATAAATTACCGGGCAATAAACTGAAGCACACACCTAGATTTTAATCTTTCAGCTTTTTCAGATAAAATACCTGAGTTGATTAAAAGTCACTAAAACAAGTCTCCTAATACTGCTGCTTCCTCCAAGGTATTCCCCAGCCTGTATTTTATAGATCACTAAAAACACTGAGCCCTGCCGCTGCAGGGCTGGAGGGCGCCACCTTGTCCTGTGTAGCCATCAGACTTAATTGCAGGAAACCTAAACAGTGTTAAGTATGCAAGCTGAGAGCATAAAGTTATTTTATTAAAAGAAGAAAGCAATGGTTATTACCAACCAGGCCTTGTCACCCATTTCAGATGGCTTTTGGCAAGCAATTAACAAAGCTCCTACTTCCTCTCCTCGATGAGCTGGCTCTGTTACTGGGCTGGTGGTGAAGGAACTGAAAGATCCTCGTCTCTGCAGGCCAAGAAGCAGAGCCTCCTTGATTTACTACCCTGGCAATTCCTTTACATTCACAAAGTGGTGGAATCCAGACGAATCCCCGGCCGCTGCCAGATCAAACGCTAAGGCGGTCACCAGGCACGGCCTCCCGGACTCACTTTCATCCTGAGCGACTATCGTAAGCGTTCAGTCTGTCATTGAATTAGTCCATCAGCTTCTTTGCTAGAGTGGGTTTTCTGGGATGATTCTGTTTTAGAGAACTAGTTACAGTGAGTCCATGAGCCTGCCTCAAGAGAGTTGGCCAAAATGTCTTCTCTCCTTCATCACTGTCTAGTGGTGGCGTCCCTCCAGCGAGCATTCACCTGCCTTGTGTCGGAGTTCACACACGTGTGTGTCCCCAGCGCCTTTGTGGCAGGAGCCACCTCATTTCTTCTCCCTTCTCCATCTTCATCCTTTGCACAGCTCCTCAGACATGAAGTGTGCTCAATAATTACCCATGGAGTGAGTTTATCCTCCCAGCTTTTGGGGCCGTATCAAGTGCAAAACTGGAGGCTTCAATGTCTATACCCATGGGAAATATGTAAGAAATTGTAGGGGTTTTCAATCTAGAAGTTTTTCCCATAAATTCTTATAATCAAACTTGCTCTGCATGAAGACCGTTCCTGAGGCTACATCTGAAGTGGATCATTACCAATCCTGCCTCCCGCCCAGATTTCCTCCAAAGAAGATGCCAGGCCAGATGGAGGGGGCCGGAGCCACAGTCACAGGATGAGAACAGCCAAAGGGCCAGGGCACATGTGGAAGTCACTTCCCCGCTTCATGGATGAGGACACAGAAGCCCAGGGGGCCACACAGGGACCTGTGGGCAGATGCAGGACAGGAACCCAGATCCCTGGGCTCTCGGTCCACACCTTGGTGTCCTTAGATTTTACTCCACAATGGGGGAGCCTGCTGAGTGATGGCCTGGCACACAGTAAGAACTCAATTACATCATATGAGCAAAGGCAGCCAGGCTTGGCAAGGCCTGGCCCCAGCTCTGCACTCAGAGCCTTAGTGGGCCAGCGGTTGTTGGAAAGATCAAAGGCTAGTGGTGCCCAGGGCTGGAAGGGAAAGTGGCAGCTCCCCCATCTTGACCCCATCTTGACCTTGACTGTGGGACGGTACCAGGTAGAATCTGGAGCCAGGAAGACTTGAGTTTGAATCCTGGCTCTGTCTCCTTTACTCATGCGACCTTGGGCAAGTTAACAGATACAAGCCCACCTATAAAACTGGAATAATAAAGACCACCTCTTGGCTGGGCATGGTGGCTCATGCTTGTAATCCCAGCACTTTGGGAGGCCAAGGTGGGCAGATCACTTGAGGCCAGGAGTTCGAGACCAGCCTGGACAACATGATGAAACCACATCTCTACTAAAAATACAAAAATTAGCCAGGTGTGGTGGCGCACCCCTGTAATCCCAGCTATTTGGGTGGCTGAGGCATGAGAATCGCTGGAATCCAGGAGGTGGGGGTTGCAGTGAACTGAGATAGTGCCAGTGCACTCCAGCCTGGGCGACAGAGAGAGATTCCATCTCAAAATAAATAAATAAACAAATAAGCAAACAAGCAAACAGACTATGTCTCGAGAGATGAGTGATAAACCAAAGGGGAAAACAGATACAGGATGCCTGGCAGTCCTTTAGGACAAAACATTCTGGAGGCAGCAACACACTCAGCCTCATTCTCCTCTGCCTCTGTAGGCTGTTTCTGAGACTGCCTAGGACAGGGTTTGCCACCCATTCCTGACACAAGCGGGCACTTAGGGAGGTCTGAAGAATAAATGTATGGAAAATGAATGCTAAATGGTGAGCTTTCTGCAGGGATGCAGTCATACTGTAAATGCATCTCATTTGCATGCCATTCCACAAAGAACTCTTCTACCAAAAAACAAACAGGGCTGCATGCTGCACCTGGGGTCCCAAAGGTGGTCCCTCTGTTGCTACCACCCCCCGCTGTGATCTCCCTTGACCTTGCTCTACCCAGTGCAGAAAGAGCCACAGAGGAGGACAAAGCAGAACTTACCAAGAAGAGCATTGTGGCCATTGTCATCCGGCAAGAACCTCTTGTCAACGGCGCACACCAGGAGATGGTCCGGTAGGCTGGGGGACTTGGCCCCCACGAGGAGAAAGCCCACAGGGACGTCAATGGGCTCGTTGGAAATGGAGACGAGGCGCAGGTCCTTCCCGGCCTGGCAGAACCCTAGGAGGGGTGGACAGGGCTCACACGCTGCCCAGGGCTTCCCGGAAGCGGGGTCACAGGGGCAAAGGGAGGAAACGCTCTGGGTCTGCTCAGGAGAAACTCTTATCTCTGGGGGTGCTTGACCTCAAAATTAATCCTGAGAGATAAAACTATAATCTTAGTTGGCTGGACATGGTAGCTCACGCCTGTAATCCCAGCACTTTGGGAAGCCAAGGCAGGAGGATCACTTGAGGTCAGGAGTTCAAGACCAGCCTGGCCAATGTGGTGAAACCCCATCTACTAAAAATACAAAAATTAGCCAGGTGTGATGGCACGCACCTGCAATCCCAGGATCCCGTGAGGCTGAGGCAGGAGAATCATTTGAACCCAGGAGGCGGAGGTTGCAGTCAAGATTGGTGCCCCCTGCACGCCAGCCTAAGTACAAGTGAGACTGCTCTCAAAAAAAAAAAAAAAAAAAAAAAAAAAAAAAAAAAAAAATATATATATATATATATATATATATATATATATATATATATATATATAAATCATAGTTATCCACGACACGTGGATCACACATTATTTGTCTATTGGTGCCACCATGTAATGCACATTAATGTGCAAATGAAGCTCAACAGGAAGAAATTTTAAACACATGACAGCAAATGGAAACATACAAGATAAATCCATAAGAAACTGAGGGTCCTCTGATGTTTCTTACATGCTGCATTTTTTGGGGCTGAGAAAGAGGCCATCATGCAAAATGAAGGCTGAGAATCTGATAGCGTCGGTTTCCTCTAGGGGGTGGTGGGGAGGACTCGTGGCCAGGACACAGGCACAGAGCAGGCCGAGAGCATGGAGATTCTCATTCCATGCCCTTCGGAACCTTTTGCATTTCAGAGTTTGTAAATTTCCTATTCAAATAATACACCTCTACAAATATTTGGGGGAAAAGGTAAAAGAGAGAGCCAGCTGAGATTAATTTGGATAAGCCTTTTCCAGGGTCTTGTCCCAGGTAAGGGCACACCCAGCTCCATCTCCTGTGTTCCCTGTAGCTTTAGCTCCCGACTGAGACCTCTCTGGGAGCCCCGATGAGCCAAGGCCTTCCCAGCAGAGCGTTATAGGACGTCATGAAGACTTTCCTCCTGCGTGCAGGGCTTCCTCACCGAGCATTTGCTCCATGGTTTCCCATGTGCCGCTGGGCGGGGGCAGGAGAAAGCAACACCTGTAGGGGAGACGCTGGCAGGCGTGGGGCCAGGACCACCACATGCCAGGCACTGGTGAGGCAGGCTCTGCAAAGCTCTCATCTCATCACCTGCAGCAAAGTGTGGCTGTTCCCATTTTGAAGATAGGGAAACTGAGGCTCAGAGAGTTTGGGTGATTTGCTGCAAGCTACAGAGAGGTGGACCAGAAAGGGAGGCCAAGGTGACTCCTAGGTCTGGGGCACGATATAGTCTGGCTGTGCCCCCACCCCCATCTCATCTTAAACTGTAACTCCCACAATTCCCACATACTGTGGGAGGGATCTGGTGGGAGGTAATCGAATCATGGGGGTGGGCCTTTCCCATGCTATTCTTGTGATAGTGAAGAGTTTCCCCACACAAGCTCTCTTGTCTTGTCTGCTGCCATGTGATGTGCCTTTCACCTTCCACCATGATTGTGAGGCCTCCCCAGCCACGTGGAACTGTAGGTCTAAGAAACCACTTTCTTTTGAAAATTGCCCAATCTTGGGTATGTCTTTATCAGCAGTGTGAAAATGGACTAATACAGGGCAGTTCCTTGCATTGGCTTGGGGAAGGGAGGTCAATTCCCCGAGGTCAACGTCAATTCCCAGAAGTCCCCTAACTCTCTGACCTAGGTCCCTCCCAGCCTGGTGTGGTCCATGCCTTCTGAAGAGCTGGAGGGATGTAGGCCTTGAGTAGTCACAGTGTTTACTGTATTTATTTGGAAATTATGTGAAAATATAATGACCATTGGAGAGTTTACCTCTTAATTTTTTTTAAGAGATAGGATCTTGCTATGTTGCCCAGGCTGGCCTCGAAGTCTGGGCTCAAGCAATCCTCCTGCCTCAGCTTCCCTGTAGCTGGGACTTGACTACTTGCGCCATCATGCCTGGCTGAAGAGTTCACCTCTTACCATTTAATTCAGTGGCCTTTTAAATACTTAGACACTAGAAGTCCTACCTCACTAGGAGCCACCATATTGCCTTCCCCTTGCCTGGAAGAGCAGCCCAGCAAGGGCTGAGTCCCTCCCCTCCCAGTCATCATGCTCAGGGTCAAGTTCAGACCCCAAGGCAGAACACATGGGGCCTTCACACCAAGTCTCATCACTCTTCCAAGCCTGGCTCTGCCACACCTCAGGCCCCTACGTAAATAATCTGTTAGCAGTTCCCCCAAATGAGCTGTAATTTCACCCGACTAAGCCTTTGCATATGCTGTTCCCTCTGTCTGGAACTTCCCAGCTTCCTCCAAGCCCTCCACAGTCTCCTGGCTGACTCGTACTAATCCTCCAAAACCCAAAGGGCCACCTCCTCCAGGAAGCCTTCCCAAAACTCTCTACCTGCGTTAGAGCCCCTCCTCTGCTCCATGCACCCCTGCTTGCTCCCAACTGCGTGCAAAGTGTGTCCATTTCCCTGTATAGCTCCCATCAAACAGGGATCTCTCATCCCATTTATCTCCATATATCCAGAGCAAAGAGTTCAATAATTACTTCAATTACTGCTTAATTTAATAATAATCAGTTAGTTATCTTAAATAACTAAGGACTGAGCACAATGCCTGGACATTGTAGGCATTCCAAAAATATTTGTATGGGGTACCACAGTGTCATATGTAAACCCTTTTACAAATAAGGAAGTGGAGGCTCAGAGAGATGCAGTGATTGGAACACAGCTATTCAACTATCTGCTAAGCAGCCTGGCCTGCATGTTCCAGTTGTGTCTGATGCTCAAAGTGATGTTCTCGCCGCTAACTGGCCTCCCCGCTTGACTGGCATGGTGTCAGGACAGATGAACCCACTAGCAAAGAGGTTGTGTGGCGCATGGGTGTCAGAGTCAGGGGTCTGCCCCACGCCTCTCTGAGTGCACAGTACAAGCTCTCAGCACAGGGCTAGGCTGCTACCCGCCCAGCATCTCCAGGCCTCTGTTCCTCAACAGTGAAATTGTACCATTACTGACTGAACAGGGTTCCTGAGATTATGTGTATCTGCCTGTTCAACACTGACATACTGATGGGTATGAAAGATTATTCCAGCCAAGCACGGTGGCTTACGCCTGTAATCCCAGCACTTTGAGAGGCTGAGGCAGTTGGATCACCTGAGGTCAGGAGTTTGAGACCAGCCTGGTCAACATGGTGAAACCCCATCTCTACTAAAATACAAAATTAGCCAGGCATGGTGGCGTGTGCCTATAATCCCAGCTACTCGGGAGGCTGAGGCAGGAGAATTGCTTGAAGCCAGGAGGCGGAGGTTGCAGTGATCTGAGATTGCACCACTGCATTCCAGCCTGGGCAACAGAGTAAGATTCTGTCAAAGACGAAAGAAAAGAAAAGAAAAGAAAAGAAAAGAAAAGAAAAGAAAAGAAAAGAAAAAAAAAAGAAAAGAAAAGAAAAGAAAAGAAAAAGAAAAGAGAGACAGACAGAAAGAGAGAGAGAGAGAGAGAGATTGATTATTCCTCCTAATCACTTCTGAGTTCAATATGCTGTGCAAACAGGCCTGAGCAGGGAAAATGTACTCTAGGTTCCAAGCAACCAACACAGAAAAATGAATATCTGGCTCCCAAGCCACTGGTAAAGTTGAGGCTGTCAAAGAGCAGCACAGAGGCCTGCCTTAGCATCCCAGCATGGTGTCTCTGGAGCTCCTGCTTCAGGAGGGCAGGCCGGGCCAGCACCTGCTGGGGGCCCACAGGCATGGCTCACACCTCAGGGAAAGCAAAGAGGAAGACCAAAGAGGACCCCTGCAGCACAGTCACAGGCTCGGTTACCGGCCTGGCCACTGCCTGCAGGCAGCATAGCAGGCACTGCCTGGCCAGGGGCTGGCAGAGGCTCACCATCTGTGGTGCAGCATCCTTCAGGCGGCGGGTGCAGCTGGAAAGGGTTTGGGGGGCTGTTTGTTTCCAGCCCTCCTTCTCCCTCTTCTTCCTCTTCCTCATTGTCCACTCGGCTACCACCTAGATGGGGGAAGAAGAGTGATGAGCAAGGCAGCTGCTGTCTGGCCTCAGAGCTTCCCCCGGGGCCTTTCCTCTGCCTGGATTCTCGGGCTTAACAAGCCCAGGACCTACAGGACTAATCCAGAATGGGTTCCACCCATCCTTAAGCACTCAGCAAGCCTGGCTAGCTCGGAATTAACTTGTCCTTACAAACACTCTGTCAGTCGGGTTTTATCAACCTTCTTTACTAGAGGGAAAAGCTGAGGCTTGCTCAGGTTGGGTGACTCGCCCAAGGTCACACTGCACACAGACCTGGACCTCATGACTCCAAATTCAGGTTCACTTCTCTCCCATCTGCCACAGCTGCACATACACTAGACGTTTAATATGTAAATAACTGGCTGACAAGGACTGAGCACAATGCCTGGACATGTAGCATTCCAAAGATATTTGTGTAGAGGGTACCACAGTGTCATATGAAGACCATTTTACAAAAAAGGAAACGGAGGCTCAGAGAGATCCAGCAACTGGCCCACGGCTACTCCACTATGTGCTAAGCAGCCTGGCCTGCATATTTCCAGCCATGTGTGATGCCAACGCTGATGCTCTCGCCCCTAACCTGCACTGCTTCATTTGGGAGACAAAATATAGGTGGTATGAACAGCTTCACACAATAAAAGAGAGCTGCCAAACTGCACATTGTCTATGGCCATACCACCCTGAATGCACCTGATCTTGTCTGATCTCAGAAGCTAAGCAGGGTTGGACCTAGTTAGTACTTGCATGGAAATACTGGATGCTGTAGGCCAGGCGCGCTGGCTCAAGCCTGTAATCCCGGCACTTTGGGAGGCCGAGGCAGATGGATCACCTCAGGTCAGGAGTTCGAAACCAGCCTGGCCAACATGATGAAACCTTGTCTCTACTGAAAATACAAAAAATTAGTTGGGCGTGGTGATGCGTGCCTGTAATCCCAGACTCAGGAGGCTGAGGCAGGAGAATCACTTGTACCTGGGAGGCGGAGGTTGCAGTGAGCCAAGATCACGCCACTGCACTCCAGCCTGGGCAACAAGACCAAAAACTCCATCTCAAAAAAAAAAAAAAAAATTATCCCCAAGGGAAGAACACAGGTAAACATTACTAGACACACAAACACACACACATACAAATAGCCATTCTAGAACAGGGTCAGGTATGGTAAGGATGTAGGAAGCTTTTTTTAAACTGATAAGAACAGATACTACACTTGATCTTAACCAAAAGGCTGAGAAGTGATGTAGGAAGCTTTTTTTAAGGGAAATAATATTTCAGAAGGAATGGTCACTATTGAACAGGTCAGGACAGCCTAGAGGTGGCCATGGAAATCCCACCACTCCCCAAGCCTGCGCTCTGTCACTACAGGGAAATGAACTTCTCAGCTCCAGCAGGCAGGGTCTCTGCCCTCACTCATCCCTGTATTCTAGGCACCCCACAAGGAAGCTAAGTATGACTGTGTTGGGCAGCCCAGTGGCTCTGGGTACACAGAATCGTACCTTATTCACTAAGTACTGCTGGAGAAGGCAGGATCTCAGGCTGTTGAAGTTTAGTCCTACCAACTTCTTGTAAGTTAGACATTTGGGGTAAACATCTTTCTCAACTTCTCTATCTTTAAATGTCATTTAATAAATAGCATACAGAGTTCTTCAGGGAACAGGGTCATTATGAACATCCTTAACACACTGGGCTAGGATACAGGCACTCTTCGCTTCTTATTTCTTTCTTTCTTTTTTTTTTTTTTTTGAGACGGAGTTCTGTTCTTGTCGCCCATGCTGGAGTGGAATGGTATAATCTCAGCTCACTGTAATCTCTGCCTCCCGGGTTCAAGTAATTCTCCTGCCTCAGCCTCCCAAGTAGCTGGAATTACAGGCACCTACCACTACGCCCAACGAATTTTTGTATTTTTAGTAGAGAATGTAGAGATGTGTTTCACCATGTTGGTCAGGCTGGGCTTGAACTCCTGACTTCAGGTGATCCACCCGCCTCGGCCTCTCAAAGTGCTGGGATTATAGGCACGAGCCACCGCACCTGGCCCACTTCTTATTTCTTTGTCTTCTCCTCCAGTATTGGTTTATTTGCTGTCATGTCTCAAATCCTCACTTAACTTGGCTGTAACACCATCGATCCATCCAGAGGGCTAAGCAACCTGGGTTAATGATGAAATCATGTGTAGTAGAAAGAGACTGGACTGGAAATCAGGGAACTCAGGTTTCTGTACTAGCCTGGGCCACTGCCTATGTGGACGCAGGAAAGTTACTTAACCTCTCTGTGCCTCTGATCCTGCATCTTTAAAATGAGGTGGTTAATCCAGACAAACCTTAAGGTCACCAGGAGTTGTGACGGTCTATGTGGAAAAACATGGCCCTCAGAGCTGCACGGGATGCTCCAGATGTGATTTAAACAGTAGAGCATACTGGAAACATAGCCTCACAATAGCTACCATTTCAAACGGGCTTGTGGGACAAGAGGCAGAAGAAGTTGAACGTTTCCAGCAGGTGGGAACCATGACTTTGGGAAGGTCACAGCAGGAAGTGACTCACTAACTCCTGATCTCTCAGTCTTCCTGGGCTTAGAGGACACAGAGGAGGTAGGAAGGCTGTGAAGGGATTACCCAGAGGTGGGGTGGGGAAGGAGGTACACTCTGGAGCCTGCTTCGGATGCTTTCTTCCTGGCATTAAAAATAGCAGGCATGGTTTTAGCAGAAGGTATAAAGAGTCATGCCCAGACCCCAGGCTCCAGCAATGCAGTACAGGTCTCCATGTCGGGGACACAGAAGACTCTGTCTGCAAAATCGACTCTGGTCTCTAAGCCAGTACTACAGAGGCTCAGAGGGGATGGCACAGACACCAGCTATCAGTGAAATAAGGGAGACACAATCCCAGGAAAACTAAAACCAGCAGCCCCCAAGGCCCGCACCATCGCAGCAAAGGGCACACCCGGGAATGCCTGCATGTGATTCTGCTAAGCTGCTAAGAACAGGAATTCAGACTCTCAGAAGGCATGAAAGAAGAGGGTCGTAAGCCTCAAAAGGTCAAAGAAAGAGCTCAAAATCCAGTCAGTAAGAAAGCAGGATTAAAGGTCAAAGGTCTACGTCAGATATTCCAGGGGCTGTGATGGGAAGATCCACTAGCAACAAGCTTGAGGGGACATTCCTGCCCGGGAGCAGACTAAACCAGACGTGTTTACCCAGGTTTCCTGGCAGGATGAGAGCTCTAAAATGGCATTAGACAAAACCAACTGGATTGGGAGCTCAGAATCCTAATAACAAAACACAGGAACTCAGGGGCCCTGGAGCACCACTTCCCTCCATTCCGTACAAGGCGACTGCTTTTAATGTTGACATACAATTGTGTTTTCTTTCCATGAGCACAAACTCTATGGCATTCTAAGTGGGTGGGACTACAGGATTTTACCTATGTCCTGTTTAATGAATAAATACCTATCCCAAAATGCTGGACAGTGTCTGTTTTGTTGATCTCTCTTCTTTAAAAAAAAAAATCAAGAATGTATAAAGGGTTTTTCCCCTATAGGAGGTGATAGATTAAGAGCCCAAATTCAAAGAGCAAAGTAATAAGACTCCTGCTAAATCCCCCTCACAAATACATAAAATGTTAACAGATCAAGGGGTGTTCAGCATACCAGCACCCCGGTCATAAAAACCATCTTTAATGTCATTGTCTGAGGAAGGCCAGCAATGAGATAAGAAACCCCGACAAACAGACACAACGAGATGTGGCCTGGATAAGCCTGTCTGCGCCAGGTTTGGCTATGCAGGAAGCAGGGGCTCTAGCTGAGTGCTTGGTTTAGAGTAACATTTAGCAAACCAAAAGGAATCTGTCTCTTCCCACCAGCCCCTCAGCCCCTTGTTTTCCCGCACTAGAAAACCAAACTCTCAGAGGACTTCTCTCTTCTGTTTGTTGGACAAATGGGGAAATCGCAGGGCTTGTTCCAGTTTTCACAGCAACGTGGAGCTGGACAAGCCGACTGACAGCTGGCAGGGAACCTTCAACCACAGCACCGGAGGAATGAAGGCTTAAGCCTCAGCGCTGTCCCTGCACAGTGACACATGTCCAACAGCAGATAAGGGCACCCTGAGCTGTCGGAATGTCAGACACAGCCTCCCAGTTAAAGGTGGGCAGAAAGCAGCTATCAAGATCTTTCAACAGGAGGGAAAGCTGATTTGGAATCCTCAAAGGGCTTTCTACTCCTCTCTCCCACTCTGGGCAACCCTGAGTCTACTCAGTCCCTTGTCTGTCCCCTTTTTATCTCAGAGATTGGCCAAAGCTGAGTGTGCAAGTGCTGCTCAGTCAGTCAAGCTTCCAGCAAGCCACCCTTCCATCCTCCCAAATCACAGAATTCAATTACTTCGGCTTGTGAAGTGAAAGCACCTTGTGGATTTTAAGGTATCATTCAAATAAACATTACCATCAGTATCACTATTACTAACACATCATTAGCCACAAAGCTCTTCAATACTATAGAGGTAGAGGATGACTGGGTAATTCATATTCCACCAAAGTCTTTCAACTGGCCAAAAACAGTCCATAAAATACTCTCCAGCCATTCCTCAGCTCCCCATAAAATCAGTCACGTCTCCCATGCCAGAAAACATCGGTGCTTTTGATGTGAATGCCAGAGAATTCTTGGTTTTCCTAATGCATGGTTTTGACCACAGTCTAGTTTCTCTCAGACCCAGATCCAGTTCTTCCAGGGGTTTAGAAGGGCCATTTGCAAGGTGAATTTAGTAACAATGTTTTAAACAATGACACAAAAATGCCTCCCTGCTAGAATAAGGAACTATCAGATCTCACACAAGCTCAGTGTGGGGCCCCTTGAAGATAAGACCTCCACACCTCGTTTTTCTCTAGGTGCAATTCTCTCCAACCCAACCATCCCCTTCCACATACACACTCACGCACAGCAAGACCACCCCAGCACAAGACCTGGCTCACTGAGTGCTTTCTTCTTTAATTCTAGTTAATTAATTTTGTTTTAAAGCATAGCCCCTTTTCACTTCAATAGCTAAGAGAAGTCTGCGGGTAATTTCAAAGACATCAACTTACAAAAAGAACTTCCATAACAGAGCGATCTCATACTATGGATCGCTGAGGGGTTACTTCTGACACGAAAACACATGGCTATAAAAAAACAATCATTTCATTCTCTGCATAATTAAATAAACTCTAAAAAGTCATCCCCATGCCTGAAGAGAATTTAGTTCTTTATTCCTGGCACATATTAAATTTATAAGGGTTTGCTTTTGGTTTTTAAAAGTTTCTAAGAGTTCTCGTACCTACTATTACTTTGCAAAGATAATAGCCATGAATCCCAGGACAAAGAGAAGGAATATATTGCTGAGGGTCAAAATTTCTTGCTTTTCCAAGTGAAAATGTCAAACCTTCTAATAAGAGCATAAGTAACAACCGATTGAGAACAAGTTGTCCTCTTCCTTTCTCCTACTGATTCAATGAATAATTTTATTTCTTGCAACTTTACGGCTGACACTTATTTACATTTTAGCCAAACTAAGAACTTGTACACAGTTTTCTTTTTCTAATAATTATTTTCTGCTAGATTCAACATCTTCTACATAAAGAAAACAGTTTCCAGTTCTGGTGCTAACACTAACTGTGCACAATAAAAGAAATACACAAATAAAAGCAATGCGCATCTCCTACCTTCTAGAGCAGCAAGCTGCTGCTCAGCTTCCAGGTACAGCTGGGAAAAGATGGGCCTGGGCACCAGGTTGTTGGACCGCAGGGATGCCTCGATGGAATTGTGCAAGACCTCTTCAAAGCGTGTCGTCTTCAGCTGTCCAGCATAAGAATTTCCCATCTTCAAGAGAATGGAGTCTTCTGTTTAAAATGGCATCTCAGATTCGGTGCAAAAGTCTGACTCCACGCAAGGCAGAAGGTGAAACAACTGCAAGGAGGAAGGGTCATGTAGCCTCCGCTCAGCAGAGACCAAGAAAGGGTGGCTGTCCTCAGCTGCAGCTACTGCTGGGCAATTACAGGAAGTTATATAAGTAACAGCTTTATCTAATTTAGCACTCAGCAGAGCCTGACACCTCTTAGAATATTTCACTAGAGGTGCCTCTTTGCCATCCCCAGATTTCACAGGACTCTCACTTTTCCCAGAGATGTGGTCCTGCCCCTGAGAGTTCCTAGACGAATGACGTTTCATTTTCCATGACCTGGAGACGAATGGGCCCTCTGACACTCTTGTAAGTGATGGCAACTGAGCAATCCACCACAACCATTCCCAGATTTGAGGATTAGAGGAGCCGGCCTCCCCCCACCTTCCCGAAAGATAGGCTACCAGGCCTCCCATCATTGTCTTTGCTGGTAAAAGGCTGGTTATTCTCATTCTTCCTTTACAATGGTTTTTAATCTACTAAATGTTTCCATGATTCAAGTAATACAGAATTAAATCTGGAAAACGTGGAAATCACAGAGGAGTGGGAAAACGAGGAAAATCACTGACATTTCTATCCCCCAAGAGATTTATTTTCTATCCCCCCAAAAATCACAGAGAATCCCTGTGATTTTTTTCTGCAGCAGCTTGAGATATAATTCACATACCTTACCACTTAAAGTAGACAACTCAATGGTTTTTCATATATTCACAGTGTTTTGCAACTATCATACGATCAATTTTAGAACGCTTTCATCACCCCAAAAGGAAACCTCAGACCCATCACTCTGAAACCCTCCAACCTCTCCAGCTGGAGGCAATGATTAATTTATTTTCTGTCTCTATTGCTCATTCTGGACACTTTGTATAAATGGAATCATTCAGTACGAGGTCTTTTGTGACTGGCTTCTATCTAACGTTAGCACAATGTCTCCAAGATTCATCTGTTTAGCATGAATCAATACTTCATTCCCACTCATGTATTTTGATGTACTGCTTTAGACTTAATTCTTTGCAGAACTTGCAGGTGGGAAGGGACGGGAGATTGTATTCACATAATTATAATCATACTATAATGCACATTTTTATTGGTTTTTTTTCCTTGACATAAGCATTTTGCTCAACCCTCTTGCAAATGTTTTTAGAATAATTTTAATGGCCGCTTCCCTTGAGTGAAAATGCTGATATTTGTTCCGACATTTCTCCCTGATTATACATATGGTTAAATTTCTATTTTCAGTCCTTCCCAAGAACAGGCATTTAAATGTGTATATGTCCTTAATGTTTTCCATTTATTTTCTATTTTATTACATTTAGCTATTTGTTATATTTCTGTTCTAATTCCTTTTGGTTTAACTTGTACTTTTTTCAAACTTTTCAAAACAGTTACTTTATTGTCATCTTTATTTTTCATCTTCATTAACAACGAAGACATTTAAGGCTACATGTTATCCTCTGGGCACCTCCTTTGCTATGGTACAAGGTTTAGTGTGAAGTGTTCTCCTTTTCTTCTCTTTCTAGACAGTTTATCATTTCCCTCTGATTCCCTCTTTGATCCGTTAATTATACAGGAGTGTGTGTTTAATTTTTAAACAGTCAAGACAGTGATGGGGGGTGAGTTCAGCTTCATATTATTTATTCCAGTTTTTAATAGATTATAATCAAGACTGTGGTCTTTAGAAACTCTACTTTTGAAACTTGTTAAGGGTTTCTTGTTGCCATATACCTGCTGGAGTTTTTCAGATATGAGAAAAGACATTCGTCAACTCTGCAAGGGATGAAAGGAAATCAATCAGATTATTCAACTGTTCTATATCCTTGTATGTCTCTTGTCTACTATCCTGTTCATCTTTAAAGTAGCATTTGACGTACAAAATGGCACCAGATGCCTGCACTGAAATGACCACAGAATGGCAGTTTCCTGCCTTCGTCTACAATGACTGCACACACGCGCGTGTTGCGACTGGCTTCACCAGCCAGCAGAGATCTCCCATTCACTCTCACTCAAGCCATGTAGAATAAATTCCCCTCGTCCTTGTTCTGTTGGTGGCAGAGTAGCTTCAAGATGTCATCCTTGGTGCCCTGAAAGAGCTCTGCTTTCCCTGCGGAAGGTATCATAACTGGTATAGTCAGGTTGATTTCCTGCCCCTATTGTAAGGAAGATTCAGCCTTTCCTCTTCCAACTAAAAGTAAATGGAAGGCATTAACCACTTCCTGCTTGTGGCAATAACTTCTGACCACAGGGCCCCTTGGTCAGCCTCTGCTTATAGCCTGGGGAAATGAGCTGTGGGAGGATTGCTTCAGGAATTAGCCCCAACAAAAAGAAAGTGCTCCTGAAAGAAAGAGGTCAGCAGCCGGAGTCACCTAACAAGAGAGCGGAAGAGCCTGCAGGGTCCTGTCGTCTGCCTTGTTTCTTGATCTGCTGCAGACTTTAATATGTGACTGAGGGGTTGCCAGCCACATTTGGGGACACGTGCATTATTCTCAACTCAGGGTGGTATGTTTAAAGCTGCCGCCAACTAATAACATCCCAAATGCCCTCTATTTCCATAGCATCTTTGTCTACAGAGCTTAAGGCACACAGGAAGAAGTTTTAAGTCAGACTCATTTTACATGCAGCCCCTGCAGAATCGTGTCCCCTGACGGAAAGAACACGTCGGGGCATCCAGACCCTCCCTGCCCAAGGTCCTGTTCAGCTGACCTCACAGCTGACTGGCACCCAGGAGACCCCAGCAGTGAAGGGACATGTCGGCCTGATGTAGATGGGGCAATAAAAACAAAGAAGGAAAAGTAATATCCATTGTCCAGCCACTGCGTGCGAGACACTGGGCACGCTCCCTACTTCACACACGGTAGCCCACGGAAGAGGTATGATGAAGCCCATTTTATAAATGACACATTTGAATCTAGAGATACATAGCCTGCAGAAACACTTGCTGAAAAAAAAAAAAAAAGAAATAGAATGGGGAAGAGACAGATGGAGAAAGAGAGAAGCAAAAACAACATGGCATAGAAAAGTGGAGTTTTTGTTTGTTTGTTTTTTGAGACAGGATCTCACTCTGTTGCGCAGGCTGGAGTGAGTGCAGTGGCATGATCTCGGTTCTGCAACCTCTTATCCTCCCACCTCAGCCTCCCCAAGTGGCTGGCACTACAGGAATATGCCACCACACCCAGCTAATTTTCACATTCTTTGTAGAGACGGGGTTTCGCCATGTTGCCCAGGCTGGTCTCGAACTCCTGGGCTCAAGAGAGCTCCCAAAGTGCTGGGACCACAGGCAGGAGACACCATGCCCGCCCAGTAAAGTTTGCACACTCACAAAATTAAAACTTTATTTTATAGCCCTAAACAAACATCAAAGTTTTAATATCTGTAAATAAATAGTGAAAGAAAAAATAAATACCACTCCCTATCTAATGATGCATTTGACATCAGAACAGTAAGTACATACCACTAAAGAAGAATGAGGAGGCATTGCAACAGTATTAAAATTTGTGGTTCTTTTTGTTATTCCATTGTGGCCACAACCAAACAGTGTGGGGACTCTCTAGATACCATGGCAGGGCCCTACCTTACAGACAGGCCCTGACTGCAAATCCACACCTGCCGGGTGAGGAAGATTCGGGCCAGACCAGGCCTGTCGTGGAGGCACATCCAGAGCTCTTTGACCCACTGGAATCCTGCATTTGACCAGTGGAGAACTAAAGACCCAGAAAGAGAAGAGCCTAGTTCAGGGTCAAACACTAAAGCTTCAATCCTCCCAAACGCCACATGGAGACAACACCTACAAGAGGTTTCCTTGGCATTAAAACAGTTGTGGGGGTTCCTTGGATTCACCGGCTTTAAAAAAAAAAAAAGAAAAGGCTTCCTTGGGATGGTCCTTCTTTCCCTGGCCTGGCCCTGACCACTCACTCTCTGTCCATGGTCTCTTTGCTAGACCCCTGCTGCAGTTATTCAAGTCTGCAAACTGCCTGTGGGATTTCTTCCATGCCCTAACACATCACATCCACCGCCTGCATTCCAAGGCCTGGACCAGTTTCTCTTAAGGCTGGTGTGTGATGCTCTTCAACTACAGAATCTGAAGCAGTGCCCATCAGGGCAGTGATGAGGGCCAAACCACAGCCTTCACCTGAATGCAGAAAAGCCTGGCTGTACTAGTCTGTAAAGAGCAGGCACAACCCCGCACAAAGTGATTTAATCACCGGGCCTTGGTGTTCTCATCTGTAAAATGGGCACTTAGAAAAATTGATTGTTCGTTACAGAGTAAGAGAGACACAGTATATTCAGTGCATGATCATTAATTTCTAGTTAAATCTGGGCATTCACAGGAAAAGAACTTCAGATTATAAATGACAAGTGACAAAAAAAAGCACTATTGTCCATAAGTACTACAACTTAAAAGTGGGGAGAAATCAGTGAGAACTTGTGTTGTCAATGGGGCTGGTACTGGAAGCAGGCCAGGAGGGCTGAGTAGGATACTTCTGGAAAAAAACTAAGACCAGCATTTGAGGAAAGGACAGGAGAGTGCAAAGGCATGAAAACTCCAAGGGAACAGACATACTCTAGAAAAAGAAAGAAGTTCATTTGCCTAAGAGTAAATGGTTTACAAGATGACATAGTGATAGAATAACAAAAAGAAACCCAAGGGTGAAAATCAGACATCGTATAGGTGACAGTCACTCCCTGGAGCCGCAGAGCTAGAAACTGATGATAGTAAAGATAATGCCTGTCAATCAGATAGAAATGATTGGGATAAAACTGGAGGGAGGACATGCAGGCAGGAGGCCGGGCGGACACTCTTTCAATAGGACCTTTGATATCTGCTTATCTTTAAGAGTGAGGCACAAAAAGTTGCTTGGAAATTCTGTACATGGAGATGCAACTGGTTGCCTGGTGGGCTTCATGGGAGGCGATGAGATGTGGGTGTGTTTCACCAAATCAACCTCAAACACAGCTCCATGTCAGTTCGAATCCCAGCACCAGTACCTAACTTCCACTGGCCCTTCTGACCCCAGAAGCACCCACGGGCTTGACCAGATGAAGCCAACTGACCCAGGTCAGTTTGAAGTGGCAACGGTGAGCTATCTCAACATGCCCTAGATGGCTGGGACATTGACCTGAGCTATTCTTCTCCCATGGTACTGGTAAATCTGTGTCCTTTAGAGGACTCGGGTAGAATGAGAATTTTTAGGTTGAGTGGAAGTTCAACTAGAATAAGTGCAGGGCAGAAGCTTCAAGGAAGACAAGCAACTATTAAAGGCGGGGACAAAGAAAGGAGAGGAGGCTTCTGGTGAAATGGGACAGATGGAGAACATGCATTGTCTCTAGTCCCTTCAAAACCTCACTAAAAAGACAATGAAGGAATGTGCAGGTATAAGCCCCCAAAGACAAAGAGACAGGAGAGAAAATCACAGCAGACAAGATATGCCAACAAAACTTAGCATATTCAAAGCAGAGGAGAAGTAGGGCTAGACTTAGAAAGAGTCAGAACTAAAGCCCAGTCATGAATTTGGTGAGGCATCCTGAGAAGCAAACCAATTCAAACGTACAGAACCCAGAGAAGGCTTAGGAATTCCAGGCAACAAGGTGAAAAGTAGGGCTGAAGAATGGGAGGACTCTCTCTCCCTTCCCGAGCTGCCCCTTCCCCTTCTCTGCAGAAGTCTGGGAGTTTACTCAGGACAAATTAAACCAAAGAGAATCTGGACTCTTGGACATAGCTGGCCACAGGTATGAGACGCAGGGGTGAAAACAGGGAAATTGACTCAAATGATGCAATATCCCTTCTCTCATTTCTTTTCTCCCATTGGCTCCCCTGAAGTACATCATGCTTAAGGACGGACAGATATTGAAAATTGGGGGTACTCAGTATAATAGATCCATATCTAATCACCTTCTGTGAGGTCCAGCAGTCAACCAGCAGTTTTCTTTTATTATTTTATTTATTTATTTATTTATTTATTTATTTATTTATTTTTGAGACAGTTTCGCTCTTGTTTCCCAGGCTGGAGGGCAATAGCACAATCTCGGCTCACTGCAAACTTTGCCTCCCAGGTTCAAGCGATTCTCCTGCCTCAGCCTCAGAGTAGCTGGGATTACGGGCGCCCGCCTAATATTTCACCCGGCTAATTTTTGTACTTTTAGCAGAGACGGGGTTGCATCATGTTGGCCAGACTGGTCTCGAATCTCCTGACTAAGGTGATCCACCTGCCTCAGCCTCCCAAAGTGCTGGGATTATAGGCGTGAGCCACCACACCTAGCCAATCAGCAACTTTCTATGCTGACTTAAAAATAAGCAGACATCCAAAGATCATCAGCATCACAAGGCTTTTGAGAAAATCCTTACACATAAAATGTAGACACTAAAAGAAATAAAGAGGCAAAAGAGAGCAAACAAAAACCATAAAGGAAACACATCTGCCACAGTTAATATCTTCAGAGGGATAATGTATCCACAAAACAAGAACCGTAAACATGGAGAAAACGAGAAGGAATTCTTAAAAACTGTTTAAACAATAACAGAAATTTAAACTTTAGTAGAAGGGCTACAAGGCAAAGTTGAAGATCAAGATACAAAGAATGGAAAAGAGAAGAAAATGGAAATGATTTTATTACATCACAGGACAACTATAGTACGAAGCCGAAGTTTTTTCAGTAGTTTTCAATGTCATTTTCCTACCATATTATTTCCAAAATGAGAGAAAAATAGCTACTCTTGGCCACGCTGAAGGCTACTCTGAAACATTTCATTAATGTGGCTCCTATTTATACATTTAACAATTCTCTTTTTTTCGTCTTAAAGTAGGACAACTGAGATGTTACCTAGGAAAGGACTAATCAGACAGCGAATACCCACAAAGAGAAAACATTTCAATGTTTCCTTTTAATATCTTTATTCTATTAGAAAATAAACTCTTCAGGGGTTCGTGGGGGGAAAAAAGACAACTGGAAGATCAATCCATGAAGCCCAGAAGGAGTTCTAGAAGAATAAAAAAAGAAAAAGGAGAAAATGATATTCCCGAAGAATATTTTCAGAGCTGAAAACCATAGATTTCCAGATTTAAAGGACCCATCAAGAGCCCAGCACAACAAATGAAAAGGATACACATGGAGGCACATCCATGAAATTTTAGAACCCTGGAGATAAAGAGGTAAAGAAACAACAGGTCACATTCAAGGGCTTAAAATAATCAGGAAGACTTTGGATTTCTCCAAAGCAATACTGGACACTAGGAAATAATGAAATAATGCCCGGAAAATTTTGAGGGAGAATTATTTCCTACCTAGAATACTCAACCAAAATAACAATCAAAGTGAGAGTAGAGTGAAACCATTTTCTGAAATGCAAAATCTCAAAACAATTTATCTCCCAAGTTCCCTTTCTCAAGAAACTACTGGGGAGTGGTGTAAATTAACAATTGTGAAGCCAGGGGGCCAGGATGGGGGATCCAACAGAGGGGAGAAGGAGAGGGAACTCACAAGGTGGTGATGAGAACAGCTAGACGATCCACACTGGAGCAGGGACAGAAGGCTCCAGGAAGGAGGTTTCCAAGAAGAAAACAGGGTAACAGATTTAATTATCTGATGTGTTCAATGATATTGAAAGGAGTTTACAAGTTCTATCAGAATATGCGGATATATTATTGACAGGTACAGGAAGAATAAGATGTACAATGACTGAAATTTTAGTTACGCACACTGTAAGTCTATGGTGAGTGCTGATTCAAACAAAATTTTGATGTAACTATTTTGGAAGAATGAGAAAAGGGAAAGGCATGTGTATGTGTATGTATGTGGGTGTGTGCATGTGTGTGCATATGTGTTTGGGTATGTGTACATGTGTCTGGCTGTGCATGTGTGTGCACATATGTTTGGGTATATGCACATGTGTGCACGTGTCTAGCTGTGCATGTGTGTGCACATATGTTTGGGTATATGCACATGTGTGCACACATCTGGCTATGTGCATGTGAGAATGTGTGGTGGGTTTTTTTGGGGTTTTTTTTGAGACAGGGTCTTGCTCTGTTGCCCAGCTGTAGTGCAGTGGTGCAGTCAGAGCTCACTGTAGCCTCAACTCCTGGGCTCAAGCAATCCTCCNTGCATGTGGGTGAAGATGTGTTTGGGTATATGCACATGTGTGCACGTGTCTAGCTGTGCATGTGTGTGCACATATGTTTGGGTATATGCACATGTGTGCACACATCTGGCTATGTGCATGTGAGAATGTGTGGTGGGTTTTTTTGGGGTTTTTTTTGAGACAGGGTCTTGCTCTGTTGCCCAGCTGTAGTGCAGTGGTGCAGTCAGAGCTCACTGTAGCCTCAACTCCTGGGCTCAAGCAATCCTCCCGCTTCAGCCTCCTGAGTAGCTAGGACTATAGGAACATGCCACCATGCCCAGATAACTTATTTTGGTAAGGACGGAGGTCTTGCTAGGTTGCCCAGGCTGGTGTCAAACTTCTGGGCTCAAGCAATTCTACTGCCTCGGCCTCCCAAAGCACTTGGATTACAGGAGTGAGCCACTGCACCGGCTAACAGTGTGTTCTTGGAGTAGAAGGAAAGAGGTATAAGAAAGCTAAATTCTCATATTCCACAGTAAGAATGAAAAGATGGCCTAGACACAAACAATAAATGGCAACACCAGCTGTTACTTGGGAATAAAGAGGTAATTCCAGAGAAGAAAAAAAGGGAAGAACTTAAAAATGGTTTTAAATTTTGTCAATTTAAAAATGGTTGTCTCTAGGAAGAAGGAATTGGGGTAGAAATAGGTTTTCATTTTCATTTTAAAGTTTATAATTTAACTTTTTAGACTGTGTGCATATTTATATTTTTTGAAAAAAGGATGGTTACATTTTAAAAATAAACGAAAGGCCGGCAAGAGTAGAATGACAGATATTATTATGGAAGCTCAGTAGAAGAGCAGCTGAAGCTCATGGTAGACTGCAGCCCGATAGCAAAGGAAGGACACCTGTAAAGAATTGTCTAATTTCATCCTGCCAACAACCCTGTCTTCTAGATACTTCTCTCCCTACTTTTATCCCATATGAAGAAACTAAGAAAGTAAGGTTTGGAAAGGTTGGACCTGTCTGAAGACACACAGCTAGTGCCTGGTCTGGAATTAAAAGCCCATCTCCAAAGAATCTCTTCCAGGAGAAGTAGTGTTAAGAAATTTAAACTGGCACAGCTGAGCACAGTGGCTCACACCTGTAATCCCAGCCCTTTGGGAGGCCGGGGCAGGCAGATCACTTGAGGTCAGGAGTTCGACATCGCCCTGGCCAACGTGGTGAAACCCCATCTGTACTAAAAATACAAAACATAGCTGAGCGTAGTGGCACACCTGTAATCCCAGCTACTCGGGAGACTGAGGCAGGAGAACCACTTGAGCCCAGGAGGCGGAGATTGCAGTGAGCTGAGATTGCAAAATTGCATTCCAGTCTGGGCAACAGGGTGAGACGCCATCTCAAAAAAAAAAAAAAAAAGTTTAAACTAGCAGAATGTAAAATTCTCAGACATCCTCATTTTCAGAGTTATAAATCTGTATTATCATTACTTTCTGGTGCCTTTCTAGTAGTGACAAGACATTTCCTGATTTTACAGAAAGCTAAGGCATTCCTTTAAAGTTCTAAAGGACAGCACTAGAGACTCGGCCTAAAGAGACTAAGCCTGCATTCACACAAAAAGTGAGACGCGCTCCTGAGCACGGCAGGGTTTTCATCATGCTGGGAGCCAAGAAAGTCCTGCAATTATTTCGAGAGCGGGTTCTACCTATTCTCCCAGAACCACATGAGAAAGCTTGTAAGGTCCCTATTACAGAGCTTGTATGTTACAACATGTATCCCAAGTGAGCACATAAAAAATATCAAAACTTCAGTTTATAGCTAATTTATTCACTTCAACTATGTGTATATATATTTTATAATGCAAATAATATATACTGTGGTTCATGCATACATAAACCACATATAAGCATATAAAAACATGTCCATGTTCTTATAAATCAGTAAGGACATACGTTGTATACATATATATGTGTGTATTTATTTACTGAAAGAGAGAGTATGAATGGAAGAATAAGAAAACCAGTATTTCTTTCCTATATACTATGTGCCAGGAAATTTTCTTCCAACAGCTCAATGACAAAAGTATTATTGTCTTGGTTTTGCAGATGAAGGGAGGGGGCATGGGATGTAAAAGCATTCTTTGTCTTCACATCTTTGTTCCTTTTTTTTTTTTTTTTTTTTGAGATGGGATCTCGCTCTGTCACCCAGGCTGGAGTGCAGTGGCGCGATATTGGCTCACCGCAACCTCCACCTCCCGGGTTCAAGCGATTCTCCTGCCTCAGCCTCCCGAGTAGCTGGGATTACAGGCATGCGCCACCATGCCCGGCTAATTTTGTATTTTCAGTAGAGATGGGGTTTCTCCATGTTGGTCAGACTGGTCTTGAACTCCCGACCTCAGGTGATCCGCCCGCCTCAGCCTCCAAAAGTGCTGGGATTATAGGTGTGAACCACTGCGCCTGGCCATCTTTGTTATTTTCTTTAGCAACACAAACCCCAAACATTTTAAGTAATAATCAATAGCTGCTGTCAGGACTACTTTGTGCAGAGATTTTTCTTGCTTTCCATTTGTAACTTTACTTCATCACAGTCCTAAAACTCAGGTAACGTGGTTCTCATTTTACACATTAGGAAATTGAGGCCAGGTGACTTGTCCAAGGTCACACATTTGGAACAATTTTAGAATGTCCAATGATGGCCCTTAGTGTGCTTTACTGAAAGCAAAGATTCATTGGAAAGATTAATCCCTTTTCTTTGAGAAAAGGATGCATTTTTTTAAGTTGCTTTTTAAAAATGGTGTTCACTTGTCCAGCCATGCTCAAAACTTTGGGTTAGGAAAAGGATTGCCTTGGGTCCTCTCATCATGGTGCTTTGCCAAAAGGGGAGCTGCCATAGAAAGTTGCTGATTGGCCAGGTGTGGTGGCTCATGCCTGTAATCCCAGCACTTTGGGAGGCTGAGGCAGGTGGATCACCTTAGTCAGGAGATTCGAGACCAGCCTGGCCAACATGATGCAACCCCATCTCTGCTAAAAGTACAAAAATTAGCCAGGCGAGGTGGCGGGAGCCTGTAATCCCAGCTACTCGGAGGCTGAGGCAGGAGAATCGCTTGAACCTGGGAGGCGAAGTTTGCAGTGAGCCGAGATCGTGCCATTGCCCTCCAGCCTGGGACACATTTTGTAGCCTCATCTAAAAAGAAACATTTCTAGCCAGACAAAGAAACCCGAGAGCGGGCCGGGTGCGGTGGCTCCCACCTATAATCCCAGCACTTTGGGAGGAGGAGGCGAGTGGATTACCTGAGGTCAGAAGTTCGAAACCAGCCCAGCCAACATGGTGAAACCCTGTCTCTACTAAAAATACAAGTTAGCCGGGTGTGGTAGCAGGCGCCTGTAATCCTCACTACTCGGGAGGCTGAGGCGCAAGAGTCGCTTGACCCCGGGAGGTGGAGGTTGCAGTGAGCTGAGAATGCGCCACTGCACTCCAGCCTGGGCGACAGAGTGAGACTTTGTCTCAATTAAAAAACAAACAAACAAACAGAAAACCGAGAGCATTCTAAGAATGTGGCCTGCAGACCCGTCCCCTGCGTGGAGGTGAGCAGGCAGACAGGCGCGGGACAGATGGGCGGCCAGTGTTAGCTCCTCCACCTGCACCCTCAGCACTGTGGGCCCTTCCCTGGGGATGAGAGCAGGAGCCTTCTGACTCCAGCCCATTCCGAGGAAAACATTCTTGCCCTGGCCCCTCCTTAGAGTGACCCCTCCCCTCCTCTTCCCTCCTTAGAATAGAACATCCAAAGGTTTGCCCACAGGTAAAAAATGGATTTCTTTTAAAAGGCTTCGCGGGGCGCGGTGGCTCACGCCTGTAATCCCAGCACTTTGGGAGGCCGAGGCAGTCAGATCACGAGGTCAAGAGATCAAGACCATCCTGGCTAACACGGTGAAACCCCGACTCTACTAAAAATACCAAACATTAGCCGGGCATGGTGGTGGGCACCTGTAGTCCCAGCTACTCGGGAGACTGAGGCAGGAGAATGGCGTGAACCCGGGAGGCAGAGCTTGCAGTGAGCGGAGATCACGCCACCGCACTCCAGCCTGGGCAACTTGAGCAAGACTCCGTCTCAAAATAAATAAATGAAAATAAATAAATACATACATACATAGCTCTCAGACTAGAAGGGTTAAGCATCCAACTAAAATCAGGGTCCGAATGATTTCCCTACTCCTCTCTGAGGTCCCTTCACTCCACCTTTTACCAATCATGCAATGAGGCACCTCTGTCTAAATGAAGCCTCCATCTGTCAACAACAGCGCTGAGTCCCAAAATGGGCTGGGACTCACTTCCTTAGGTAACACTTGGCTCTAGGTGCTCCTGGGTGCTGCACACTTGTCATTTTGCTAAGAAAAATAAAACCACAGCTTCCCTGTACTGCCCACTCCTCAGACCCAACTCCTTCCCACTGCCCAGTCCATTCACAGACAGGCATCAGTACCCATTTCTTCACACCACCCAGCAGCACACATCGGGGTTCAACCCCCGTGCGCACATATATGGCCACCGAGGCCCACGAGGTGCTGAGAACACAGTGCTCTTGGGTTCCCAGTCGCAACATCCAGTTAGATCAAAACCAGCAGGAATCACAGAGAGGGCCTTACAGGTCCCTTCAAGTTAGGAGATAATCAACTTCTCATTATCATTGGACTTCACCAACATCAAAAATTATTCTCAAACTTGGGCTTTGCAAAGTGTTCATAATCTGTCTGCTATAGTGGTAAAAGCATGCACTTTTCAATAAGACCACCAGGGGCCTGATTCATGGTTATGCTGCTTTCAAGCTGTGTGACCGTGGGCAAGTTACCTAACCTCTCTGAACCTCCATTTCCTCTTTTATAAAATGGAGATACTAAGAACCACCTTACACGGCTATAGTGAGGACTAAATTAACATGTAGGGGAGTTGGCATAAACTAGATGTTAATAAGTTCCAGTTTCCTCTCTAAAATTGGAATTAACTGCCCATAATTCTAATTTCTAGATGTTAACCAGAGACTTAATTTTAAGTCTTAATCTTAATTTTATTCACTCTCACAGAACAGTTTCTCCAATGGAATTAATTAAACTTCTGGCTTCCTTAGGAGTACACCTATTGAAACGTGCCTCTCTGAGTAGATATTATATCATTTAGTCGCTTATGCCCTCTTCTGCTAGCTTCCCAACTAAACTTGAAGGGCTTTGACAGCAGAGACTATTCCAGTCACCTCTTTACTTCCCATGGTGCCCGGGACACTGCAGGTCCCCAGAAAACACCCCCTAAAAAGGAGAGTAGAAGAGGAAAAGGAAGACCACATGCTTAAGGTTACAGAGAGAAAGAAACAGACTGAGGTCCTGTCTGAAAGCATTTGGATTAGCATTTAAAGCCCCAGGTGTACCAAATAAACACACCTGAGGCTTTAATTTAGGCCCCCGGGATGCCACCGCTGTTAGAATTCCAGAAAACTAATTAACTAATTCCCACTGCCCCAGGTGTTACCTGAACTTACTTTGTTGTTTTCTGCTCCAAACAAAGCCGGAGGGGCCAGAGGAGAGCCCTTCCTATGGGCATCAAAGTACAAGATGTGCGCTTTGATTCCTTCTTCATGAACACACTGCTGCTCGGCCGCCCCGGGCCGCCCCGTGTCTGTTCTCTCTTCAGTTTACACTTAAGCCAAAATCAACTGCTCTCTCTTCTGCCCTCCCCCAGCACTTTGCTCATACTGCACCTTCACTGGGCTCTGGGTTTGTTCTCCCTGAGGCCACAGGGAGTGTATCAGTGTCTACACCTCCCCCAGGGACTGAGTTGCTAAATGCAGCAAGGAAGCTCACCCAATACTCCTCTTCCCCTTGTTCCCCTCAGAGCCCAGAACAGTTTCTTACAGGAGAGTGGATCTGAATGGCATTGACTCTGCCGATGATCCCACGCTGCAGATCCTGCTCCACCACCACCCAGGCCACCCCAGGCTCCAAGAGCAGCTGCAGCTGCAGGCCTTCAGGGTCTCAGGGCTCAAGTACAGATAGCCAGGTCTGTCCCAAGCCACACATGGACAGCTTTTGGCCTGTTCTATGCCTGCCCTGTGAGAAGCAAAGAACTTTCCTCTTCCAGAATCATGATTTTGCCTTAAACAAAGGTAAATGCTTACATAATCTAAATTGGATCCTTAGCAGAAATATTTCATTACCACTTAGAGCGAAGGGTGAAACTGAACTAGACACAGTTCCTGCCCTGAAGAACCTCACAGAAACACAGGAACTGCAGGTCAGCAGTGTAATGCAAAATAGAAGAGATGCAGGCAAGAAGGCCTGGAGGGAAACAGAAAAGGGAATGGAAAATTCTATAAGGTCAGTCTTGGCGGGCCTCATGGAAGGCTCAGTCGTCAAAGTTGAGTACAGGTTTGCTGTCTGAAAAGAAGGGGCGAAGGTATACAAGGCATCGGCTTGACCCAAGGGTGAGACACCTATTGTGTGCCTGGGCAACACAGGTCCTTCCAGCATGAGGTGTATGCAGGGACAGGGGGTAGGAGGGCAACGAGGGGCCCGTTCAGCCTAAGCCCTGCTAAGGTGTTTGAAATTAACCATGTCAAGTCACCAAAGGAGTTAAGCAGGGCTGATGAGGCTGTGTTTGAGAGATTCCTACAGCTTCCTAAGGAAGGCATCTAGGAGGATACTGCAATAGACCAAGACTCAAAGAGAACTAAAGACTGCATCTGTGCAGGATGAGCAGCACGAGGAGTCTAGCTGACCTCAGGCTTTGGAAAGAGTCGGAGGCAGTGGTGGTGTCACTGTCATGGAGAAGAGTAGGCATGGGGGTCTGAAGAGAGAGCTGCAAGGTCAGGATGCCAAGTGTTCCGATCCCCATGGCCTCCCCTCGCTTGCCATCCACTCATTCACAGATGCCCACAGAGCCCGCCTGTGCACAAAGCCTCAAGCGGTGTGATACCCTCTCCTCCAGAAGGATCCATGGCAGAGAAGGAAGGGTCATGGTCTAGAGTCAAGTCTACAAGAGTGAAACCCCAACCCTGGCTTCCTGCCCGGCCTCCCTTTCCCTTCCCTTTCTGCCTCGCTGCCTCCATTCTGAATCACATCCAAAATACACCATGTACCCTCCAACCTGGGGTTCCATCTCCTTCTGGGAGATGGCCCTCTCCTAGAAGCCCTGCCAACCTGGCCCTTCAGGGCCACTACCCTGGCCAGCCACAGGGACATGACCCCACCCAAATCTCACCAGAACACCCCAAATTCCAGAAACCACTGACCCATGCTCCCTCCTTTTCCAACTTCCCTACAACCACATTCTAACTGGAAGAATTCCCCAGCCAACGCACAAGCATGGTGACTTACTTCTGGTGTGTCCAAAGTTTGAGAAAACAAGACTAGAAAAAAGCAACACTCTCAGGACTGCGCCCTCAACCTGTCTCATTTTCAACAGCCAAGGAAGGATGGGAATGGGGTGAATGGGGTGCTCCAGTAATGTGGTCATAGTCAGCCCCCAATATATGACACGGCAATAAACGCATTGAGACGGCAGGATGGTCTCCTATAAAGTCTTTGCCGGCCCTCCTAGCAGGAAACAAGGCATCATTGTCATGTAGATTTCTCCGATTTTCCCTAGAGGAACTCGTAAACTCCACAGGTGTTATTGAAGGGAGAAAAGCTGGGCTGAGAGGCGACTGGTGTCTAATCTGCTTGTCTCTCCAACTCAGACTGCCTGACCCACAGCCACAGCTCAGCCCCGAGCTGCTCTGACATCTGTGCACAGAATGTCAGAGAGTGTTTCTTTGAAGAACATCTTTAAGTGCTCTCAAATGGAACTACAAAGCTATCAGCTATGTCCCCTCCAACTGCAGTAAGAACTGAATGGAAGAGAAGGACTTTCAGAATAAAGCCAGGGAAGTAGAAACCACTGAAAACCTTCTCTCTAGAACCAACCAGGCAGGGCCCAAGAAGTGTTTCGAATCTCATTCATAAGAACACAAACTAATTATCTGCAACCCCTTTGGATATCATTTCAAACAATAAAAATAAGGACACCCATTCACTCAGTGGACTTGCCTCAGTTTACTGCTCCCCTGAACCTTATTAGAGGCCCATGCTTTGCCATTATTCTGCTGAACACAGGCCAGAGCTGTCTTCGTAACAAGTCAACACAAACCTCTCCAACCCCCAAAAGCAGGTGCTCGCTTGCAAAGTCAAATAAACCATACCTTACAAAAAGCTGGTCATTTCAGGCACTCCACAGACCAACCAGCCAAGAGCAGGCTAAGCCCAGCAGAGGTGGAAAGTGTGCAGGGCCTCCTGCCTCCCAGCCTGTGCCTTTGATCTGCGCCTGGGGATGGAGGAGGATGCGTGGGGCGTGTAATGCCCTACTGTGCAGAGCCAGGCTCGGGTCTGCCTGACACCACGGCTCCCTGGACCCTGCTCGGCAGGGAGAGGCAGCCAAGCCAGCCAGGGAAAAGGTTTCAGAGCTGGTATCTGCTCCCAGAGCTACAACAACAACCAAAAAAAAAAAAAAAAAAAAAATCAGCAGTAGCCCTTCCAACTGGAGCTTCATCTGCCCAGTGCCTGCCGGGTCAGATGGCAAATGCCACCGTTTTCGTGTCTTCTTAGCCCTGAAGTGTTTTGCTGGGTCACAGTGCTCTCCACACAGGTACATACCAATCTGTCTAACCACCAGCAGTTAAACTGATTCTTTTTAAACTACATGGAAGTTTGTGTACTTGGAGTGGAGCCACAGTACGCTGTGCAGAGAACAAAGGGTCAGGAGAAGAACACAGGCTTTGCCGTGGAAGACAATCAGCTGGCAGCCTGGCTTGCCTCCGAAGGATTACAGGTAGCACGGACCTAAGGCACATAAGCAAGCACGTGTCCCTTCAAATAACTCTGCTGTGAATACCATGGAATACCCCAACAACAAAAACTCCCTGGAGAGTCCCAGGATGCACATTCTTACACTTCTCTCATTTAAACCATTTCTACCACTATAGAAATCTTCAAGAAAACAGTAGCTATTGGCTGGGCACAATGGTTCATACCTGTAATCCCAGCACTGTGGTAGGCCGAGGTGGGAGGACTGCTTGAGCCCAGGAGTGGGAAACCAGCCTGGGCAACATAATGAGACCACATCTCTACAAAAAATAAAAATTAACTGGGTGTGGTGGTGCACACCTGAAGTACTGGCTACTTAGGAGGTTGAGGTAGGAGGATCGTTTCAGCCCAGAAGGCAGAGGCTGCAGTGAGCTGTGATCACACCACTGCACTCCAGCATGGATGACAAAGTGAGACCCTCTGAGAAGAGGAGAGGAGAGGAGGGAAGGGGAGGGGAGGGGAGGGGAG
>NW_016803808.1:3652899-3675432 GCF_001698545.2 Rhinopithecus bieti | reverse complement strand
GAAGGAAGGAAGGAAGGAAGGAAGGAAGGAAGGAAGGAAGGAAGGAAGGAAAGGGAAGGTGAGAGAGAGAGGGAGGGAGAAAGGGAGGGAGGGAAGAAGGAAGGAAGGAAAGGAAGGAAGGAAGGAAGGAAGGAAGGAAGGAAGGAAGGAAGGAAGGAAGGAAGGAAATACCAGCTCCTGTCCAGAGCTCTCTTTAACATCCCTGTGGCAATTGACTCTTAGGAATCCAGGACTCCTGATCAAATTCTAATTCAAAAAGGAAAGAAAATAAATCATGAGAGCCCACTCCAATTATGCAAATACCTTTAACTTT
This sequence comes from Rhinopithecus bieti, assembly GCF_001698545.2. NCBI lineage: Eukaryota > Metazoa > Chordata > Mammalia > Primates > Cercopithecidae > Rhinopithecus > Rhinopithecus bieti. The sequence continues at coordinate 3,675,119 of NW_016803808.1, read as the reverse complement.
GCTTTTTCTCTTCTTGCTAGGATCACTAACTTCCTGCAAAAGTGACTTGAATGTGACCCAGGGGGTTCAAGATCATTTATCTTTTGTAACAAAGGCTAAAGAGGCAGATTACTCCTCTTAGGGCCCCAGTCAGCGAGGAGATTTCCCAGCTGTTCCTGGGCTCACTCCCCGAAAGCACCAGGCACTAACGGGTAGAACTTCTGTGGTGGGCTTGTTCGTTCCCAGGCTGGGCAATGCCTCCCGAAAAAGGGCGGTGGAGACCCCACCCATCCCCGCACCTTCATCACCAGGCAGGGGCAGCACCCACTGGAGGTTCTGCCTGAGCGAGTATCTGCAGCTCTGAAGTATCCCCAGTGCCAGGGCTTTACTCGTCGGAGAGGCACACTGTACATGGTCTGTACGTACAGTGCCCCATGCCTTCTGCTGCTCGGGGCACCATGTGTGACAGTGGGAAACTGGAAACTAACAAAATACCCAACAAGAAATGCATGCTTAACACAGCCTGCAATAAATGCATAAAAGCTATGTGCATGAAGAGTTTGTCAATGATGCAGATGTACTTAGGATATAACATTCAGCAAGATACATTTACTGTATAGAAAGATAGGTAGATCCTACGGATAATTTTAAATTCTTATATATGATATCATATATATTAAAATACACACAATATGTTAAAATAGTGTATATTATTTATTATCTTTTTAGAGAAGGGGAGAAAGAGTTTAAGCAGTAGAGCTTTTAAGATGATGGGCTCTGGACCCACGTTTGGGTTTGAATCTTCACTTATTGGACATTAGACCTTAAGCAAGTTACTTAACCTTTATGTGCCTCAGTTTCCCTAACCAGAAAAATGGGAGAAAAGTACTTGCTTCTTAGAGTTGTGTGGATTTATTAATTACTATGTATAGGGTGCTTAGAATGGTACCTGGCACATATATAATATTAAACATGCCAGGATAATAGTAACAATTCTTACCAATACTAAGCTTGCAACCTGTGAATAAATAAATTAAATGTGTAAAAGGGACTGAAAGAAAATGTCGGCCGGGCGCGGTGGCTCACGACTTTTATCCCAGGACTTTGGGAAGCCAAGGCAGGCAAATCACCTGTGGTCGGGAGTTCAGTCCCAGCCTGGCCAACATGGTGAAACGCCATGTCTACTAAAAAATGCAAAACTTAGCCAGGCGTGGTGGCAGGTGCTGTAATCTCAGTTACTTGGGAAGCTGAGACAGGAGAATCTCTTGAACCCAGGAGGAGGAGATTGCAGTGAGCCACAATCCCACCATTGCACTCCAGCCTGGGCGACAAGAGTGAAACTCCTTCTCAAAGAAAAATCAAAGAAAAGAAAATATCTATGGTGCTTGCCTCTAAGTGAAAGAATTCAAGGTTTTTTAAAACATGCTTCTTTCAACTGTGCTGTAAACTGCTAACTTTTAAACTTGATGTAACTTACTATTATGAGGAGAAAATTAGCAAAGTTTGCTTTCATTAGGTCTGAACTGCAATGACTTTGAACCAACTACGCTTTCCCATTACTGTCAAAAATAGGCCTTTGATGTGAAAACGGCAATGAGGTATCTAAAGAGGACAGAGCTCACCTCCAGTGTTAACTCCATCTGCTGTGCGGCTCTCTTCTCAGTTTAAATCTGCAATTCTTTGCTTAATGCCAAGATATCTTCTTGCCATAAATCTCTTTGTTCTATTCTATACAGAATGCTCTTCCACCCCGGCCAAATCCTCTCCACATTAAACATGACAATCATAGCCACAGTTAGGCTTTTTTTTTTTTTTTTTTTTTTTTTTTTTGGCATTTTCTCTTTTGGCCACAAAGGTTAGAAGTGATTACTTTCAAAAAGCAGAAAAAATCTCCATCTATCCAACAAAATGCTCTGGAAACCATATAACCACCATTAATAAATAAACATGGCTTGGCAATTACTAACTGTTTCCCTGAGAGGTTTCCAGATCACTAGAGAACACAAAGCTTTACTGGGACAAATCATGCGGGGTTGGTGCTGCTGGCACTGCCCGTCTGCTGACTGCCTGGGGCACCAGCAGCACCTCTGCATCCTGCCATATCCTGTCACCCCTCCGACTCTTTGCACATGCTGTGTTCCTCCTGCCTGGAAAGTCCTTACTCCTCATTCATGCCATGAACTCCTACTCATCCCTCAAGACCCAGTTCAAGCATCTCTTCTATTGTGTGGTGGTCCTGGCCTCCCGAAACTGAGCTGGGCATTCTCTTTGTGTCCCCACCACTCCTGTGTAGGCTCCAGGCTTTGGTAGTCTCCCAGGACCATGGGTATCTGTGTGCTTCCCTCTCGCCCCTGCTGCCTGGGATCCCCAGGAGAGCAGAGAACACGGAGATGTATGCCCTTGGCCAATCACAGTGCCCAGGAAACAGAAGGTATCTGATAAGAGTCTGTTTACAACGTAGTGTTTGCATTTTACAGGGAAAAAAGAAAAAAAGAATTCAGGGCAGCAAGAAGAAAGAAGATGAACACTTCTGACATCCGTATCCAGGCAAAATGTAGACAGACCAGAGATTTAGTGGGCACAGTCAGGAAGTGGGGAAGATAAAACAAATCATGTAAGTGGGGCGAATGCAACCTTTTCCTATACTCGTGAAAGCGCAAGGACCCCAAGCCTTCCCATCTGGTTAGAGACTTTCCTCAGCCTCTCCCATTGAATCACCAAATCCTAGACTATCAGACCTAGAAGTAACCAAAGAACTCAACGTATTTCAATCAACAAATACCTTATTTCTCTATTATTGATTATTATTGTTTAAGTGTCATCCTGTGTGCTAGGCACTGGAAACTCTAAGAATAGAGGAAAAGTCCTTTCCTTGTAAAAATACTGTTTAATGGAAACGGAAATTTAGATTATGAGAATTAACTTCTAATTCAACATGGTACCTGACCCTTCCTGAGATGACCTTTAAAAGATACTGAATTAAAAATAAATAAATAAATAAATAAATAAGTGGGGTGAGGTATTTTAAGCCACAGTGACAAAAAAAAAAAAAAAAAAATTGAAAGGAGGCCGTTAGCTAACGAGAGGTTCAGGTTTCATAAACTTCCAAAAGTCAGACTAGAGAGGGAACGTGGAGCTGACACAGGAGAAGGGTCAGGGGAACCAACTGGCCCTGAGGAAATCCATAGACTCAGATACGCCAGACAACTGCTGGGAGGAGTGTGCAGCAGCACTGGGACCAGCGGTCTTCTGTGAAATCCTGTCTACAGAGCAGGTAGCCCCTCCACCTCCCACCCCAGGGCCAGATGCAGATCTCCCAGGAGCCAGGTGTTCACCCCAGGCAAAAAGTACCGAAAGCTCTTCTGATAGAAATTGAATCAGCCAACAAGGGCGCGGTGGCTCAAGCCTGTAATCCCAGCACTTTGGGAGGCCGAGACGGGCGGATCACGAGGTCAGGAGATCGAGACCATCCTGGCTAACATGGTGAAATGCCGTCTCCACTAAAAAATACAAAAAACTAGCCGGGCGAGGTGGCGGGCGCCTGTAGTCCCAGCTACTCAGGAGGCTGAGGCAGGAGAATGGTGTAAACCCGGGAGGCGGGGCTTGCAGTGAGCTGAGATGCGGCCACTGCACTCCAGCCTGGGCGACAGAGCGAGACTCCGTCTCAAAAAAAAAAAAAAAAAAAAAAAAACTAGAGCCACTAACACACCGTCTGGCATTCAGAGGCCTCCAGAATGCCAGCTGATTCTGTCCTGAGCACCCCAAAAGCAACACCTGCCAGGCACCAGCGCCACCTGTGGACACAACATTCGCAGTCAACCTTCTCCGCCTTATTCTTAAACACACATGAAAATCCAAGGGTCACATGGCACTTAAGGAAGGAAACATCCAGGAGAAGAAACAGAAGACACCAAAGCGATCAGAGAAAACCCAGGGATATGTGAAGAAGAAACACACACCCCCGGCTAATTACTATCCTCAGGAAGATTGAAGGCCACACTCTATTTCCCAACCAACCCAATCGCGGAGCGACTCAAAAATCACACAAGAGGAACCCTCACGGGTGAGCCTCCTGATCTGGCTTTACTGTTGAGGGACCCCTGGGTAAACTGAAAAGCTTTGCAGAAAGGCTGGGGGTATGAAAGCTGCATGCTCCCCACTTCAGCACACAGGGTCAGCAAGAGTTGCAGTGATGCTCCCATATACAGTCAGTTCAGCTGTAACGCTTGCTTTGAAACCGCAAATTTGTACAGACAGATTGATACATTACAGAACAATTTGGATACCTTACGAGTTTTGTGTGTGCCTGGTGACTTCCTCTGCAAGAAACAACAAAAATAAGTTCAGAAAAATGGTGCCCAACTGAACCGAGCTGCTTGAGAATATACAAAAAGCACACACACACCAGCCTCAAGCACCTACCAGCTACCTCCAGTCACCACACGTGTTAAAAGCCATGTCCTTCCACACACGGTGTCAGAACTTTCCATAGGACTCCAGGTCTCTGTCCTTCCTCCATTTGGCAGGCCCTCAGGAGCTTCAACCCTTCCACTGAAAAAACTTCATTTCATTTACCTTTGGACTTCGAGGTAAAATCCCATCTCTACTGCAGTATTTATGTATCTCTTAACCATTTAGCATGTGTAAAACGGTGCTGCCCTTTTATTAGGTTTTATCTTTTAAAAAATGTGTCATTGATGAAGTTTTGAAAGCTGTTCCCCTAAGCCTGTATTCGTCACAAATCCTGTGGTTTTTATTGCCCAATCTTGCATGGTGCAATAATTTTTAGGAACACATGTATCATGTTATAATAGAATTGATTATGTGTTTACATTTCTGCCTGCAAGCTACAAATTTTCAGGAGTTCTCCTAGGGGAGAACATGGCAGGAGAGCATGGTGTGCAGATTCTGGTTTAGAAAATATGGTCCACACAACTGAATTTCACACCAGTCACCCCTAGTTCATTATTTCTGGCTGCCCCAAAACGTTCATCACTTGCTTGGTTTTCTCCCTGCACTAAGCTAGAATCTCTTCCTGGGATAGGACCAGTTGTTGGTTTTGTTGGTAGAAAAGACATCTGTGTATCATCCATTTTTTTCCTCCATCAAATACAAAATTAAATTCAAGCATACATAATGAAATTGTTGTTCCCGGCTTCTGTTGACAGCGTCTCAGGGACACTGTGGAGCTGGGTGTGCCTGGGTCCAGTCCCCGCCCCCTCACCCTCCGGAGCTGTGTGACCTTGGGCAGCCTCCCTCACTCCCTGAGCTCCAGTTTCCTCAGCCATAAACAGAGATAACAGTGCTGACTTCAAAGCTGGCTTTGTGAGATTAAATGAGATAATGTAGTAGAGTATTTAGTACAGTGGCTGGCACTTCAGTGTTTTCCCATTTATCTTTTTTTTTTCAAGATGAGTGATCTCTTTGCTGATCATAAATATATTCCTCTATCTGTCTTGTGTCGTTTGCCTACATTGAAATCCCATCCCAATCCCCGTCTCTATTTGAATGTGAAGCTGAAAAATTGCAGAAATGAATCATTGGGATCTGCAAAACCCCTTAACTTGTGGCACCAAGTTTTTTGTCTCATGTTGATCATCTTGCGTTTCTCTCCCATTAGTTTGGAGTTGCCATTCATTCCTTCCATTTATCCATTCACTCAACAAACATTTACGGGTGCCTGGTATCTACTGGCTACGTGAATGACTTAACTTCCCATAACCTCAGTTTTCTTGGCAAAATGAAGATAATAACACCTCTATCATAAGGTTGCTGGAAGGCTTCCCATGACACCAGGACCGTAAAGCACCTTTGACACCGTCTAACATATGGCAGGTGCTCAACAAAGGATACCTTTGACCGGTATCATCACGATGACAATGAACAAGCCATATCCCTAATGGGGCTTAAACCTGGAGAACATGAACACTCTTTCCACTGCGCTAGTGTGGACAAGCACACACATCGCTGGGAAGATCTGCAAGCCTCCCTCCTCCCACAGACCCAAACATGCTGCTGCAAATGTTTCACTGGCTACAAAACAATGAGTCTGATTACGACTCACAACTGAAAAGGCACCAAGCTTGTTTAGGTATGATTCATCATTGTCTGTTGCGGCAATCAGAAGTATTTTGGTTGCTTCTAGGTCAGAATGACCCAGTTGCCACACTTTTTTTTCACTGCTAAAGTTCGTAATGAACCTTTAAACAAAAACTAAAGGCGTAAGGAGAGATAACTACTTTGTGGCTTTTGCTCAAAGTGAGGACGTTATCAGCTCTGCCCTTCAGAAGCAAGCCCTGATCAAGGAAACCATTCACACTTGATTTTCTTTATTTTATTGGCCACAATTGAACACAGGTATAATTTTCATGAACCTCCCTCGCTCCAAGACCAGAGCTCCTAGGAAGTTGTCTCTCCCATCTGTTTCCCGGCACCCACCAGAAATAAGCACCATGAGAGTGTTTACAGATGAAGTGCTCCTATACGCAGGTTGATTTTCGAGCAGTAAAAAGAGAGAATTAATGACCCGAATATATGATCTTTGCTAAACTCTTCGGGAATAAATGAACATTTCCCACTTTATTCTTGCTAATGTTGACTGCTTAGCAAAGATAATTTCAACGTATTTAACATGGCATATTCAAATGACAGACAGTATGAAATAATAGTAGAAAGCAGAGAAAAGTATACATAAAGAGAGAAAGTGGTATCATTCACATCCTTAACACCTAATCTAATTATAATTTTCTTAAATGCATAGAAAAAAGACTGGGAGGAAATACACTAAAATGTTAACCGTGGGTATTTTAAAACAAGAATTAGGACAGGTGTGGTGGTTCACACAGTAATCCCAGCACTTTGAGAGGCTGAGGCGGGTGGATCACTTCAGGTCAGGAGATCAAGACCAGCCTGACCAACAGGGTGAAACCCTGTCTCTACTAAAAATACAAAAATTAGCTGGTCATCGTGGCAGGTGCCTATAATCTCAGCTACTTGGGAGGTTGAGGCAGGAGAATCGCTTGAACCCGAGAGGCCAAGGTTGCAGTGAGCCAAGATGGTGCCACTGCAATCCAGCCTGGACGACACAGCAAAACTGTATCTCAAAAAAAAAAAAAAAGTTAATTAATTAAATTAAAATTTAAAATAAAATAAAACAAGAATTATAGGCAAATATTTTTCTTGTTTCTAATCATCTGTATTTTCCAAATTTTTTACAAATGATCACATGCATGTTTTATAAACAGCTTTTCGGGGATAAAGTATAATCATAAAATTCCAAGACTACAAGCTTGAGTGTCTCTGTAGGCTGCACACCGTGGAGCAGATGAAAGGAACCGAATGCTGGAGTCGCACCAACCTGGCTCTGCCAATCTCCAGCAGGCAAGTCACTTAACCTCTATACCAATAGTGGTCTGAACTAAACCAGCTCTTTGCCAGCCTAGGCTCTAGCTCAACATCTGCTTGTATGCTTCAGGCAGCTACACTCCCACAGTAAACTGGGAACCTCCTAGGAGCTAAATAGAACCAAATATCCCCAGGCCTGGGTGACACTGACTGAGCTGACCTCCAGTACAGGGCCTGAGGCCACTCAGGAAGCAGTCAGGGCACCTGCCCACACCCTCCGAACAGGCCCGCCTACCTAGGGAACTCTTTCTCCCTGGCGCTAGGCTAGTTTTGTGGGGGGGCTAATGGAGTTATGGACTGGGATGGGCGGCCTTGTACAAAGGGCTTCTCTGGCCAGAGGGAGCCAGGGTGGCTTCCGCTCCATAAACACCAAACTTCCCCACCTTTCCTGGCCAGCCTCAGATCCTATTTCCCCCAGGCAGTCTTCCCACATTGGCCCAACCCTCACTCTAACCCCTTTTTAAAAACTGTGTGTATTAAACTTAAGTAGATACAAAAGAATATTGGTATGTATGTTGCACAGACTCACGGTATAATGAAAACCATGCACCACGGGCAGGTTCTGAACAAGCACCTCACCATCGTCTTGGAGGCCCCCTTCTCGTCCTCCATCCCTGCCCCCCATAACTCACATCCTGAATTTTATGTTTATTTCCCTTGCTCTTCATGAGTTTAACAACATGATTGATTTAATTGTAACTGAATTTTTTTTTTTTTTTTTTTTTTTTTTTTGAGACAGAGTCTTGCTCTGCCCTCAGACTGGAGAGCAGTGGCGCAATCTTGGCTCACTGCAACCTCTGCCTCCCGGGTTCCAGCGATTCCCTTGCCTCAGCCTCCCAGTAACTTAACTTTTAACCTAAATTTGAACATAGATTTTACTTTTTTTTTCTTTTTCCTGTTTGGCAAAGATCAACTCTAGTGTGCATAAGAATCACCTAGGGCCGAGGGCAGTGGCTCACACCTGTAATCCCAACACTTTGGGAGGCCAAAGCAGGTGGATCACTTGAGGCCAGGAGTTGGAGACCAGCCTGGGTAACATGGTGAAACCCCATCTCTACAAAAAGTACAAAACTTAGCCAGGTGTGATGGCTCGTACCTGTGGTCCCAGCTACTAGGGAGGCTGAGGTGGGAGGATAGTTTGAGCCCAGTAGGTCGAGACTGTGGTGAGCCAAGATGGTGCCCCTGCCCTCCATCCAGCCTAGACAACACAGTGAGACTCTGTCTCAGAAAAAAAAAAATCACCTAGGGGTCTTATTAAAATGCAGATTCTATTTCAATACATCTAGGCTATAGCCCAGAAATTTAGCATTTCTGACAAGCCAATTTAACTTAATTTTCATTTAACTTTTAAACTAAGAAACACATTGTTTCATTTTACATGTAGTTTTGTTTTGTTTAGTTTTTACATTTCTCAACTGTGTATGAATGGGCTCATGCTGTATGAATTTTCTCAGACTTGCTTTTCTGCCTCGTACGACATTCCTGAAGTTCGTCTACAGTGTTGCCTGTGAGTCATTCACATTCAAAGCTGTATAGTATTTTATGATATAAATATACCACTTTCTCTTTCCAATCTACACGTTATGTCTATTTGAGTTATTTCTAGCGTTTGTGTGTCAGGAGGGTACACATATAACTTGTATCAATCAACATTACCATTTGTCTCCTGTTACACACACAGTCACAAAACTGCCAGGGAACTCCAGGGGGCTCACGTTGTGGGCTACATCAATCGCTCCCCTAGAGCAAGGGGGTGGTACCCACTGACACCCCCATTATCAGGTAAGTAAGTGTTCTGGCTGTTCCACAGCCTCATCCATGCTTGTCACTGTCACACTTGGGAATTTTTGGCAGTCTGGTGGGTGTAAAAGGGTATCTCATTGTGGTTTTAATTTGCACTTCCCTTGTTACTAGTGAAGTTGAGCATCTCATCATATGGGTATTAACTATCTGTTTCTCGTTTCTTTCCAGTTCCTAAGCCAGCACCTCAGTTTATCTTACCAAACCAAAAGAAACTTCTGTGGATAGTCATATCTTGCTCTTAATTAGTTTTTGTCCCTGCCCTACAGTATGTTCCAGTGTGTCTTTTCACTGTTTTACAGGTTCTTTTCTCTCATGGGGGTGGGGGGTACTCTTCCATCTTTACAGGTTTAATACAGATTTGTCAATTTCACTACCTTAACTATTCTCTAGATTATTCTTCCCATTATTTTCAAATGAGGCAGATTCTCTGAATCCTGGTGAATAGGAACTTTCAAAGTCAGTGTGGGCAAAAAATATATATAAACCAGGAGAAAATAAAGTCTTCTATTTTTTGAAGATAGTAACTGCTACAATGCAAATCTGCACTTCAAGTAAGCAAAGTCACATTTTAGTAATATAGAGAACTCCCAAAGCCAGTTGAAAAAATTGCCAAGGGCTCATTCTTTATTCAACTTAATTAATGAATGACTTCTAAAAAATACTGTCTCATTATTCTTTTAGAATAAATAGCTATAGGTAGCAAAAAAAAAAAAAAAAAAAAAAAAAAAAGGTAACATTTGACAAACATACATTATTTCACAAGAGTATTGGTATTAAGGAGTTTGCCCAGGAAATTCAGACTTGGTACCAGGCAATGCTTACAGACAAAGCATAACTAGGTAGAGGACTTTATAAAATATTCTACTTGGGAGGCTGAGACAGGAGGATTGCTTAAGCCTGGGAGTTCAAGGCTGCAGATAACTATAATTGTGATTGTGAATAGCTACTGCACTCCAGCCTGGGCAACATAGCAAGATCAATCTCAAAAAAAAAAAAGAAAAAATTCTATAACCATAGATTTTATAACTCAAAGGGGACTCAAAACTCTCACCTAGTCTAACCCTCTGACTTATAATAAGAAACTGTTATATCATTTTAAAGACAAAGAATAGAAGAACATTTGATCAGAGTAAATAATTCTGCGACTTTCAAGTAGGGTATCTGCACTGTATAAATTCTTGCCTTGTATGGAGAGATTCGAAAGATCTTTCTGCCACAGATGAGCTTTCACATAAATGTGGATTTGGAGTAAAGTGATAGAAAAGTCATCATCCTTCTGTTTCCCCAGTGACCCCGAGATTTTTGTGATCTGTCCCTCAGACACAGTCACAAGTCTATGAATTCAGGGCCCTTTCCTGGTGTGAACAGCTGGGACCAGGAAGGTCTGACATAATCCCTGGTGTACTGTTTTCCTCAGGATGTTTTGGGTTTGGTGGAATTTGATTTTACAACCTGAGAAAGGCTGATTCTGAGATCCTGTGTGTTTATTCTGCAGTTATTTGACTGTCAGTGCAGAAAGAAGATAAGCCTTCAAAATATTTAAAGGGAAAGGAAATTAAGGGACTTAGGGGTATTGATAGGTCTTAAAGCAGTTTGAGGATCTGCATCAGCAAAACAACAAATGTGGCCAACTTTGTCAGAATGCTTTTGGGATTAGGGTCAAGTGTGGCGCCCTCCCAGGCCTCCTGCACTTTTCCTTTGGAGCACCCATCATACCAGCTCTTCATGCTTCAGTGTCTGTCTTCCCACAGGACCCTGAACTACACGAGAGCTAAGACCACATCTGTTTTACTATAGAAACTCTGGAGCCTAGGCAGTGCCTGGCTGCCTCACTGAATAGCTCCTGGCTGAATGAATGAGTGCAGGCTTGCTATTTGGAGAGGCTGGCCTTCAGGAAAGACTGTCCAGGGGACAAGTTGTCCAGCCAATCCACCAGATGCCCAGGTCCCACTCTGGGACCAGGCTTTTCTGCAAAGCATTTTTAGGCTGGGCAGCTTGGTCCCTCGTGAAGTTATCTTTCCAAAGTTGCACTGAAATGTTATTACCTTGGTTATTTTTTGAAACCTTTACAGAAAACAGCCATATGGAATTGGCTTTGGCATTTTCTAACAAATTAAGTCTACTGTATCATTTATATGAGGTCCCACAATCAAAGTTACTTTGAGAATTTAATGCCGTGAGAAAATGTCCTTTCCCTTGAAGAAGTGACATGCCCCTTTCTTTCTAATAATATGACTAGTAGCACTTATCACTTCCCCATTTTTTTGAGCACATTATAGCAACAGGTACATTCAAAAAATAAGCTATGACTAATTTCAGGGAAAGCAAAAAACTATTCAGGATAAAAAACTAATAGCAGTACACTACATGGCTCTGCTGTCAAAGTGTTTACATGACTATAGTGATGTATACATTGAATTGGGCTATCAAAATCATAAATAACTGTAGTGGAGGGGTGGAGGGCAGGATGTGGATGTCTGCGTGGGGAGGATGAGGCATGTGTGAAAAAGAGTAACATCCTTATCTTCCATATTAGGAAGTTTAAGAATATTACCTAAAATTCAAAAATCAAGAAGTAGAAAAATACATTATTTAGAAATATCAAGATAATTACCAAAAGATTCAGTTAAAAGGATTGAAGCCAGGAGCGTTGGCTCATGCCTGCAATCCCAGCACTTTGGGAGGCTGAGGTGGGTGGATCATTTGAGGTCAGGAGGTTGAAACCAGCCTGGCCAACATGGGGAAACTTCATCTCTACTAAAAAAATACAAAAATTGGCCATTCGTGGTGGCCAGCACCTATAATCCCAGCTACTTGAGAGGCTGAGGCAGGAGAATCACTTGAACTTGGGAGGCAGAGGTTGCAGTGAGCTGAGATGGCACCACTGCATTCCAGCCTGGGCGACAGGGTGAGACTCTGTCTCCAAAAAAAAAAAAAGGATTTAAAGTTTTTGCCCCCAGAGAACAAGACAAGACAAGGGAAGAAGGCATGAGTAGCTATAGAGAATAAGACCTCAATTAATACTGAATACATGTTATTTAATCTTCACTAAAATTCTTGTTTTACTAATGAGAAAACTGAGGCTTATAGATATTAAGTAACCAAGATCACATAGCTAGTAAGTAGTTAAGCTGAGATTTTAACACAGCTTTACTGAAATCCAAAGCTCATAATCTTTCTACTACGTTCTGCTCCTCTCTTATTCTCCTCTAAGAGGACTAGTGATATAAAGGAAGAAAGCTTAGAGCCACAGAGTCTCATGAAGTGCCGTATCATGTAAAAAAGAAAGAAATGTGGCAAAGATGAGTGCAGAAGCGTGAAGGACAATGTTTAAGACCATTCATAGAACTAGGGCTCTATCCATAATTAACCTGTGTGAACTTAAGCCCTCTATGGATTTTTCTTGCCCTAGAACAAGCTAAGTTGGCATTGAGAAAAGAAAGCCTTCAGTACAACCCTCCCAAATGTCTGATGCTTCTATGCCAAGCTGAAATATGCCTTAGAAGCACCACCCACAGATGACAGCAGAGCTAGTCTCTGGGCAAAGTTAAACTCAGAAGGCACTTGACTCCGCGCAGCCCGAAGCTTTACAACAAAGGATCGATCCATCAGGGCACCGCAGGGCATGGGGAAAGCAATGATGCTGAGAGTCCAGGCAGGAGGTGAGTTCGCAGCAGGATGGAGCCGGGGCCAGGAGAATCTAGGTGTGTCGTTCAGAACTAGGCATATGGAGTTCTGACTGCTGGAGCCCCCACCTCATGCTCCATCCTGCCAGGCTGGTCTGTCTCTGGTAGGGCAGTCCTGGCCTAGAGAGTGGTGTCTTCCACCCTGCAGTTGGGTTGGTGCTTCCCTATCACCAAGAGTGGCAGAGTTTCTGTGTGAGAATAGCCTCCCATGTCTTGGCCAACTGAGGCTCAAGTCAATCCACAGAGTAGGTCATTCCAAAAGGAAACAGGCAAAAGGAAAGAGGAAAGAGAATATGACCTGAATGCCTTTTATTTATTTATTTATTTATTTATTTATTTATTTATTTATTTATTTATTTATTTATTTTGAGACGGAGCCTTCCTCTGTCACCTAGGCTGGAGTGCAGTGGTACAATTTCAGGTCACAGCAACCTCCACTTCCTAGGTTCAAGCGATCCTCCTGCCTCAGCCTCCCAAGTAGCTGGGACTACAGGCACACACCCGGCTAATTTTTATATTTTTAGTAGAGATGGGGTTTCACCATGTTGGCCAGGCTGGTCTTGAACTCCTGACCTCAAGTGATCCACCTCCCTTGGCCTCCCGAAGTGCTGAGATTATAGGCGTGAGCCACCGTGCCCAGCCCGGATGCCATTTTAAAGGCTCCATTAAACATGTTTAAATTGATTGGCTCAAGTCAGTATGAGTTCAGGGAAGCACCTTACATATCAATAATCATATTTGGCTGTACCTAACACAGCCAGCCACAATGGCTTAACCCAGTAGAGGTTTGTTCTTCCCGTGGAACAGCAAGTCTGCAATGACTTCAAGATCAAAGCTCCTTCTGCCTTTTGGAAGGCAGCAAGTGTAGTCCGCATTCCAAACCAGAGGAGAGACATGAGGGATGGAAAGAACATGGCCGCTTTACCAGAAAAACAACAGCGTTTCTAGAAGACCCACCCATAGATGTCTGCTTCCAAAACATTGGCCAGGACTTAGTTTTTTGGTCACCTCAGCTCCAAAAGACCCTAGGAAATCAAGTTTTTAGCCAGGTACTCTGCTATCCCTAACAAAATCAGGGTTCTGCTAGCCAGGAAGTGCGGAGATGGACAGGGTTGTCTGCCACAGGCCACAAAGACTGCAGCATCCATGCAACTGGTGAAGAGAAGATGACTGATGTGTTTTGGAAAGCACAGTATGAAAAGTAACGAAAGAACAAAACAGAGCAAGGCCAAATATGTCCCAGACAATAAGGTCATGCTGACCTCTTGAGAAGAAGAGGATGTTCAGACAGGACGTGGTACTGCAAGGGAAACACAAAAATATCAAAGTGTTATTTTACAATCCTGCAGAGGTGGCTATTTCCAACCAAGTATGGCACACAGATTTCCCTTAGAGGGTACTCTTGCCAGGAGTTCACATGCCACTTCATTTCACCCTCAAACAGTCCTATGACTCTTGGCCCTGTCCTCAAGAGTCATGGACACTTCCCCTCCCTCTGTCATGCCACCCAATCTAACGGCCGTCAATTAGTGATTGCACTGCAACCTGTTTAGCGTTACAACCTGTCTCCTGGGCCTGGCCATGAGGAGCCCCAGCCCACCTCCTTCAGACCATCGAACAAGCTCTTTCCTCTTCACCAAGCCTTATCAATAATGTCCAACTTGTCTTCTGCAACGAACACCTTCTACTGAGGGGAGGGAGAAAAAAGATTAATTTTATACTGAAGTGTTTAATAATTTCATTATGAGGAGTACAAATTTGCGCCGGCAAATTTAAATACAATGTGTACTGTGTGTGTGTGTGTGTGTGTGTACTCGCGTGTGTGCATTTCTTCAGACATAATAAACTGTGATCCCTTTCCTGTGAATAAAGAGTCCTTGGGCTGAGCCTGAATGAGCCTGAGAAAAGACCTGTCCCAGTATGAATTCATGGGTACCATCCTCTCAGAAAGCAGTTTCATACTGTGCCAGACACTTTGAACCAATCTAGAGAGGAGAGATGGTGGTAACTGATGGAGACCCCCAAATCATAAGCTGCATAGGCTGCGAACACAGTAAGCCGGGGGCAAAGAAGCTAAAGCCTCCCGCGGCCTGTCTGTGGTCACCTGGAAAAGGAAACAGGAAGGGAACTGATGAGAAAGACTGAAAACCAGGGTTGTCTGCAGGTCCTCCCGTCTTTTTGGTTTTCATTTGAATCACAACATTAAGACTTCTGCTTGGCACACCAGACATCTATCCAAAATATGGCTTAGAACTCAAGGACAGTTAAGAGCTCTGCAGATCTCTGTGCCGAGGACAGGATGCCCATTTACTGCATCCAAGGAAAGACACACATTATGGAAGCCATACCAATCGACAGAGTTTTGTGGACCATCTACCGTGGCGTTCCGAGACCAACAGCAATTAGCTTCCAAAATAAAAGTGACATTAAAACATAGAATCCACTGAACATGATTTTTTTAAACTTTTATTTTAGGTTTAGGGTACGTGTGCAGGTTTGTTACATAGGTAAACTCATGCCACAGGGGTTTCTGCACAGATTGTTTCACGCAGGTACAAAGACTAGTACCCAATAGTTATTTTTTCTGATCCTCCCCCTCCTCCCACTCTCCACCTTCAAGTAGGCCGCAGTGTCTGTTGTTCCCCTCTGTGTGTCCATTGGTTTTCATCATTTAGCTCCCACTTATAAGTGAGAACATTGCAGTGTTTGGTTTTGTGTTCCTGTGTTAGTTTGCTAAGGATAATGGCCTCCAGCTCTATCCATGTTCCTGCAAAAGACATGATCTCATTCTTTTTTATGGCTGCATAGTATCCCATGGTGTATCTATACCACACTGCCTTTATCCAGTCTACCATTGATGGGCATCTAGGTTGATTCCATATCTTTGCTATTGTGAATAGTGCTGCAAGAAGATCTTTTTCTAACTGGAAGATGTCAAACAAGGTGCACAGGATGGATGACAGGCACTTTGGGAATCCTGGTGAGATGTGCTGAAAACAACAAACCCTTTGTTTCAAGCCTGCATAGGCAAAGGGGATCTATATAACAGACATCACATGACACAGCTATCCCCAAGTCTGCACAGCTAAGAAGCTCCCCAGCGGGAGCCTCCCCAGATCCCTCTGCTTGCTTCATTCTTTGCCCCATCAGAAGTGCTGTTTTATCAGGCAGAGGGGATGTGCCTATGGACTTGAACTCCCTAAAGCAGGAGTCGAAGTCCACCTGTCATGGGTGTAAGAACCACACATTCAATGGCTGTCCTCTTCAAAGCCAAAAGCCCCAGGAGGGCAGGGACCATGATTTGTAGGTTCCTGCTGTGAGTCCTGCACCAATGTGCAGGGTCCAGCACAAAAACCAGTATTCAGGCGACAGCTGTGACAGAGCCAGTGGAGTTCAACTTCCTAGGCCTCTTTCAAATATAGAGGCTTAAAAGCGTCAGCTGCAAAAAGACTCTACTTTAACCCATTTATGCTGGAGGTTACAATTTTTTGAATTGCAGACGTGTGTGAAAAATCAGACCTTGGTGATGACCTTGAGCAGTAGGATATAAATAATTCCTACATACTTAGTGTTCCAATAATGGAACACTAGGCATAAATGGGTTTAATTGTTCTCCTGGGACTCATTCATACTTAGAATTAATGTTAAGACCTAAAAAACTACTTGAAAATCTTATAATGCAGATAACACGTGCAAATGTGCAGAACCCTGGAACTTGGGAGTTGCGCAGAATGGCTGACAAAGCCAGACAGATAGACAGACGCCCCTGGGGGATGATCTGCGCTCTTCTTCCTCTCCCAGGCACAAAGCAGAGACTTCCTGCAGACAACTCTGTATTTTGAGTTTAAAGAGCCGAGATTAACTACACCCAGAGGGAGAAAAGCAGAGACATAATGTGTAGACCACAGATCACTGCAGGACACGTGTGGGAATAGAGCCTGGTACAACGGAGTGCACTGTACAAAGATAAAGAGCATCAGTGCCACCCACTAAAGTCTTCTGTGGCAATAACTTCAGTGTGGTGAAAACTGGCTCAGAGTATTTCTAAATATGGCGTAAAGTAGCAAACAAGAAGTGGTTCACGTTATTAGCATTTTGCAAGATGTTCAACTAGATTTATTTATATGTTAAAATTTATTTTGAATCGGAATGAGTTCTTCGATGACAAAGGAGAGGCTCAAGAGCTGATTTTTTGAGCCTCATATTTGACAGAGAACTCTCACGGGGTTAAGGAGCACAAGACGAGTGGAAGTGAAAGCTGAGTTTACAGCAAGGGAGCTTTCCAAATCAAGGGAAGTTGCAAAGTTAAAAAACAATTCAGCTATGTGGGACACAAATTTTTTTATCCTTTAAAATTTTTAGAAATTCACATATGCCAATTTTTTAGTATCATTAATATCAATCACTTCTGCTCTGTTCTGTTTTTGAACTCCTTGAATATCAATCACTTCTGATCTAAGAAAAGAGACTAGGCCGGGAACAATGGTTCATGCCTGTACTCTCGGCACTTTAGGAGACCAAGGTAGGCCGATTGCTTGGGCCCAGGAGTTCAAGACCAGCCTAGGCAACATGGTGACAGCCCATCTCTCCTAAAAATACAAAAATTAGCTTGGTGTGGTGGCACATGCCCGTGGTCACAGCTACTCAGGAGGCTGAGGCAGGAGGCATCACCTGAGCCCAGGGAGGTCGAGGCTGCAGTGAACTGTGGTCATGCCACAGCACTCCAGCCTGGGCAACAGAGTGAGACCCTGACTCAAAAAAAAGAAGCAGAAGAGAAAAGACCAGCATAAATTCATCCCTCGCTGGGTGAGTGCTGAGTCGCCTATACATGCCTAGCTCAGGTCCTGACAGACCATGGAGCCCATGCAGCAGAGGGCATAAGAATTCCAGCACTGCCCACAGTGGGATCCCAGATGCCCCCTGCTAACTGTTTGACCTTGAAAACATTACTTAATCCCTCTGCACCTCAGCTGCCTCATCTGTAAGAGGAAGAGAATGGTAGTACCTACCTATGGCAAGCAGGATATTGGCTCCCCAAACACAGCCACACCCTAAGGCCCGGAACCTGTGAATATGTGACCTTATGTAAGTGGGAAATGGCACTTTGCAGATGTGACTCAGGTTCCAGACTTTGAGATGTGGAGATAATGCTGGACAATCTGGGGGGTACAATCTAATCACATGAGTCTTTAAAAAGAAAGAGACTTTGCCATCTGTAATCAGGGATAATACAAGAAGAAGGAGGAAAAAGAAAGAGGAGAGGGAGGGTGGAGAAGGAATTCAAAGCCTGAGAGACACTTGACCAACCCTGTTGGCTTTGAAGATGGAAGAAAGGAAGCTCCAGCCAAGAAATGTGAGTGGCCTCTAGAAGCTAGGAATGGCCAACAGCTGATAGTCCTTCCCTACAGGGATCTGAATTATGCCAGCAACCCAAATAAGCAAGGAAACAGATTCCTCCTGGAGCCACAGGAAAGGAATGCCGCCTTGCTGACACCTTGAATCTAGCCCAGTGAGACCAAAACCCATCTTCTAGCTTCCAGAACTGGAAGATAGATAATAAATGTGTGCTGTTTTAAGCCAATAGATCTATGATAATTTGTTACAGAAGCAATAGGAAGCTAATACTCTATCTCAAAGGGTTGCTGTAAAGATGAAATGAGTTTAATCTATAAAAAGAGCTTAAAACAAGGCTGGGTAT
Source organism: Rhinopithecus bieti (assembly GCF_001698545.2). Taxonomy (NCBI): domain Eukaryota; kingdom Metazoa; phylum Chordata; class Mammalia; order Primates; family Cercopithecidae; genus Rhinopithecus; species Rhinopithecus bieti. The sequence continues at coordinate 3,656,549 of NW_016803808.1, read as the reverse complement.
TATGGTAAGTACTTAATTAATCATTTAACTTTTTTGGTGCAGGGGGACAGGTCTCACTCTGTCTCCCAGGTTGGGATGCCATGGTACAATCATGGCTCACTGCAGCCTTGACCTCCTGGGGTCAAGTGATCTTCCCATCTCAGCCTCATGAGTAGCTGGGACCATAAACCCGAGGCACCATGTCTGGCTAATTTTTGTATTTTCCATACAGATGGGGTTTTGCCATGTTGCCCAGGCTACTCTTGAACTTCTGAGCTCAAGCAATCCACCCCCATTCAGCCTCCCAAAGTGCTGGGATTACAGACGTGAGCCAATGTGCCTGGCCTCATTTAATTTTTTAATGGTGAACAAGGTAAGTACACTTCATGTTCTCACAGGACTTTAGTCTTGAGGGTGAGAGGCTAAATAATTAAACAAGTAGTCAGGCCAGCCACAGTGGTTCACTCTTGTAATCACAGCACTTTGGGAGGCCAAGGCAGGTAGATCACCTGAGGTCAAGAGGTCGAGACCAGCCTGGCAACATGGTGAAACCCCTCTCTACTAAAAACACAAAAATTAGCCAAGCATAATGGCAGGTGCCTGTAATCCAAGCCACTCAGCAGACTGAGAGAGGAGAATCTCGTGGACCCGGGAGGCAGAGGTTGCAGTGAGCCGAGATTATGCCTTTGCACTACAGCCTGGGCAACAAGAACGAAACTCCATATCAAAAAAAAAAACAAGAAATCATAAGATGTGAAAAGGCTAAAACCAGGAAATTACAGGACAATCAGAGAATACCTGGGTGACTTACTAACTTCACAGAGACCTAATAAAGACCCTCAAAGATGGTCATTTCCTATGTTCAAAATGCCAGCTTTTAATAATCCAACAAGCAGTAATATCCAGATAGCCCTTATTACCAACAATATAGGTAACTATGTCTATCTATCTAAATTGTATTAAACTACTAGTCTGATTAAAAGAGAAAGTAATTGGTATCTTTCTATCAAACCAATTTTGGAAGATATCTGTCAAGGAAAAGATAAGACTTTCGAGGGGATTTTTTCTTTTCTATTTTCTTTTTTCTTTTCTTTTCTTTTCTTTTCTTTTCTTTTATTTTGTTTTATTTTTGAGATGGAGTCTCGCTCTGTCGCCCAGGCTGGAGTGCAGTGGCACGATCTCCACCCACTGCAAGCTCCGCCTCCTGGGTTCATGTCATTCTCCTGCCTCAGCTTCCCGAGTAGCTGGGACTACAGGCACCTGGCAACATGCCCGGCTAATTTTTTGTATTTTAGTAGAGACGGGGCTTCACCATGTGTTGGCCAAGATGGTCTCGATCTCCTGATCTCATGATCCACCCGCCTCGGCCTCCCAAAGTGCTGGGATTACAGGCATGAGCCACCTCACCCAGCATGATTTTTTTCATTTAAAACGTCACACGCTTATATTTTATGCATATGCACATTTTTTTTTTTTTTTTTTTGCATTTCATTTTACTGCCCTATCTACTGCTCAATAGACCTGGAGAACTTGCCCAAGTTCTATTCAAATTGACACCAAAATACCATCAGAATCTAATGTAAATTATTTTAGCAGGTTTGAGCCTTGATTAAAGGACATGCTGCAAATGCATCTGGATGCCAGGACTGGATGGGTCTGTCTGCATTAACTAGAGCCATGCCACACACCCCCACGCCCGCCCCCCCCCACCCCTTGCCCGCCCCCTGCCCGCCCCCTGCCCGCCCCCTCCCCGCCCCTCTGCCCACTGCAGCAGCAGCAGCCCTGTGCACAGATAAAGCCGCATCTCGTTCGACGCCCTGACCCTAGGTTTCTGGAGCTCAAAACTCAGCGTCTGAGATACAACAACAAGCTCCAGAGAGAAGAATAGCAACTTTTTCCTACTGAAAAGAAAGGAAAACACAGTCACCTTACCCAAACAGCCCAAAATACCTTTAAATGAGCATGACTACTTTCTCCTATACACTAATTTTTTTAATGTGTTCATCTTCAACTTTCAATGATTGTGAAGTCATAAATTCCACCCAAATGGATCTCCGTGCTCCTCCTGACCTTGACGTCAGACAACTGGAAGGAGGCCTCAGTTTTCTCAGCAGGTTGTCCACTCCACTGCAGACCACAAAAGAAAACTATTGCCTAAAAATTAGCATGATATTCCATTTTGTCAGTTATTGCATCCTTTATTCCTTTGCTCTTTAAGAAATAGCGCTGTTACCTCTCTAGCAAAATGCCCACAGTCAAGAGGAAAAAAAACCTAACCCACTCCTTGGAAAACTCTCTGGGTATTGTGAAGCTACCAGTATCTTTCAATTGCTGCTAAAGATGCTTCACTACTAGTTGTTAAATGTAACAACCAAGAATTACATTAGCACAAAATCACTCTAGCTCCCACACCTCATAGCCAAGACCCTGTTCCCACAGCTAACATCAATCCACCTTCAGACCAAGCCCCTTCCTCTTTTTTTTTCAAGTCTACAGCACCGGGTCTCCCAGGTGGTCTCCCATCCAAGTACTGACCAAGCCAACCCTGCTTAGCTTCTGAGACCAGGCACATTCAGGGTGGTCCGGCCATAGACCCCTCTCTCTTTGTAAGGAAAAGCACCTGAGCTGGCTGGGAGGGAGGTGGTCACAAAAGGCAGTCCAAAAAGCAGGCGCCTGGGTTTGAGCAGAGGTAGCCAAACGGTACAAGGCAGGAGTACCACCTTCAGGCAGCGACTGCGCAATACCACCTTGGACAAGGCACACAAGATGATGCTGCTGAAAGGTAAAGGGCAGGGAGGCCAGAGGAAGCAAGGAAGAGGGCCAGCCCGACCTTGGAGGGGTCCACAGGACACGACCCCAGCCTACACCCAAAATCTCACTCATCCAAGTGGCCCTAGGGCCACTGCTCACACCAGGGAACCTTCCAGACACAGTGGCAGAGAGAGCCACTGGAATAATAAGCAGTGGTCACATCATCCATGTCCCATATTAAGGAGCTTGGACTGGATCCTAATCCTCTGCTCTGTTCCTGGAAGGGCTTCCCCAAAGCAATGCTCCCAGCCTCACAGCCCTCGCCACCCCACTGCCCACGGAGGAGAAAGGTCTGTCTCAGCAGGAGATGGAAGCTGCTCCTCTTTCCTCCTCTAGGTAGAATGAATCCAGTGAGAGCCTGTTAGCACAGAGACTTTGTCTCTCTTCCTTGCTGGCGTGTGGCAGCTTCCTAGGTAACTTCAGTGTGGATCTTTCCCTAAGATGGACAGCCCCAAGGTCCATCCTGAAGGGAGGGAGTCAGGAGTTGGGGCGGGGAGCTTGGGCATTTGGCCCTCACGCCTCAACCGCATGGGTCCACAGCCTTAGTAAGAAAGATGAGATTCTGATCTCCATCCGCCTGACTCCTACGTCAACTATAGCTGGGACTTGGGACGGGGAAGGGGAGAGTCACTTATTAGCTCCCGAGGCCAAACGGAAACACTGCAGGGTTTGAAGACCCTGGGACATGTTCTAGAAGACATTTGAGGATGCACTGGTGGGAATCTGGTCTGCATGGAGACCTGGGAGAAGCCAGTTATGACAGTCCAGCTGAGGATGGCACCAGAGCAATCAGGGCAAGATAGAAGAGAACAGATTGCCCCCAAAACACACACACACACACACACACACACACACACACA
>NW_016803808.1:3563438-3652712 GCF_001698545.2 Rhinopithecus bieti | reverse complement strand
ACACACACACACACACACACACACACACACACACACATCCCGCAGGAAAATCTACAGCACTAGGTAATTACCTGGTTGTGGGGGCAATGAAAGATTCCCAAGTCTCGGTAGATGGCATCAAAGAGTTGAGGAGAAACTGGACTAAGGAGAAAAAGCCGGGTTCATTTTGGATGTGGTGCTCTGGGAGGACCCCCAGCAAGCAGGGTGATGTCCAAGTCTAAAGATCGGGTATGAGACAGACAGCACTTGTTCCTATGGTTCACGTGACATCCACCATGTCCCACCACAGAGGCCATCTACATATTTTCACTTTCAATGCCCAGATTCTGGATTTGCCAAGCCAGTTTGAAAACAAACCACTGAGCTCTAATGAGCTTTTCTCTGGTTGTATTTCTGCGGCATGCCCAAAGTGCTGCCTTGCCTGGCTAAATCTGCCTCCCTAAGGAGCTCCATACCGGCCTCCAAGCACAAAGCCTAGAGTGGTTGAAAGAATTTACTCTGCCCCTAGGAGTCTGAAGTGTTTCACAAAACCCTACTAGGCTGAATTAAGAAGAATGCCAGAGGATTTTAGCCTTTGCTCTCAGAGAAATATGCTGTCACCTCCTGTTCCCGGAGGAGGGGCTGATGAAGGATCACTCTGGCCTGAGAACATCTGCTCTGCCCTTTTAGGCAGCATCCCTCCTGGGAGACACAGGAGGGGACGGGGTTGTGGCCACCTTGAAGCCACCAGGTCAGTGCCCCTGCCCTCCCCCTGCACTCGGGCTCCCAGGGAGAGCCTCACATCTCACAGGGCTTCCAGCAGAGGAAGCAGCCAGATGGTGCCAGAGAAAACCTCAGAGAGGCAGAAACACAATGGAAAAAGACAGAGTGGGAGGTTGCTTCACTCACATCTACATTATTTAAGACTTCTAAAAAACACAACAATAACAACCTAATTTCTTCTTGGAGAGTCTCAGGCTTGCAGATAATGACATCTTCATTCATTCATTCTTTCCTACTTAGCACATTTTCCTCTCACTACCCCAGACTCTGCTCTTTGAGTGCATCATCTGTATCCAATTCAATCTCTGTTCCCTCTGCACCAGCCATAATACCTAGTATGTTGTACTGTTTGGAGAACACCTACTGAAAGACTGAATGAGTGAGTGGGTGTGTGCATGAACGGATGGATGGATGGATGGATGGATGGATGGATGGATGGATGGTGGAGGAAGAGATGGGAAGATGGATACATGAGTGGATGGATGGATGGGTGGGTGGGTGGATGGATGGACGGATGGACAGACGGACAGACGGACGGACGGATGGATGGATGGATGGATGGATGGTTGGACGGATGGATGGATGGATGAATGGATGGATGGATGGACAGGTGGGGGAAGAGACGGGAGGATGGATACATGCCTGGATGGATGGATGGATGGATGGATGGATGGATGGATGGATGGATGGATGGATGGTAGAGGAAGAGATGGGAAGATGGATACATGCATGGATGGATGGATTCAACTAATAGCTTTTAAGTGCCCACTCTGTGCCAAGCACAGCGCTAAGCACTGGGCATACAGAGATGGCAGAAGGACTCAAAACCTAGTAGGGAGAAATGCCATATTCCTAAGTCAATACATGATAAATGCTATAACAAGGAGGAGAGAGCAATGGACTGAGCACAGAGGGGTTGTGCCGACTGAGCCCCAAAAGAAGCAAAGGATCTCTTGGCACCTGGTTCAGGATGTGCCTTCCCAAACCTGCAGTGGCATTCCTTTGACCCAACTGAAACCTCCAAAGTTCATTCCAGTTCTTTCCCTCTAAAGAGCCCTCTGTAATCAACACCCCTCCCCTTCGGCTTGACAAACATTGCTGAGGGTCAAGCCCCTCCCCAAGACAGCAGTTACATAGTACATACATCTGAGGACACAATGCTGACATCTGATTGTGGAAACATGGTGTGGCATGGTAGTGGATGCTGGCAAAGGGGTGTAGTGGGAATCGTGTAGGATCCAGAGTCAGAGTCTCCAACTGGTGAATTCCAAGTTCATCAGTGCAATAGCAAACTTGGGAACATAACTGATTTTCTCTGACTCTCGCTTTTTCCATATTTATGTGGGTAACATGGTAATACATACAGAGCGGTGTTGTTTAAAAGACTGAATGAGAACTCTATGTAAATAAGCCAGCACCATATCTGGTACACACACATTTGGCCCTCAATATTAATCGCCTATTTCCTGCTTCCTGGGATTTGGAGACACCATTTCTTTTCCATTACCTTTTGTCATGTAGATTCAACTCTATCCCATCTGGTCCAGTCTCCCAATCAAAAATATTCCTCCCTCCACCCATCCCCACCCTCTCCGCAGTGATCCAGCTCCTATGCTATTGGAGTGAGTAGGAGATTAATCTTCATCCTCCCCTATTAGGATGTGAGCTCCTAAGGGCAGAGGCCAGGACCTATGCAGCTCTATAACCCTGAAGCCTAGCTCAGTACCTGCCATAGATTACTACTCAGAAATTATTGGCTGAAGAAACACAAGTTATGTTGGTGATGCCAGTATTACTACAGCCCATGTGAGTGCATCCTACCAAGCCAGGCTGTCCAGCCAATATGTCAATATTGGTACCAAGAAGGACCAGGCCTGGAAGAGCACTTCATACACCCTGGGGACTAAATAAATGTGAGTTATTACAAGGAAGTCGCTGTTCTTTTTTTTTAAAGCAAGACTGAAAACCATCAATTAACTAGAATGATCAGGAAATTGGGTGTTGCTGCTGATTTAAGTTTCTGGCAAGTCAAAATAAATCTCCAAGCCAGGACTACAGAATTTCAGAAAAGGGAGAAAATTCTACCAGCTAAGGAGATGAGGGAAGGCTTCCTGAAAGAAGTAGGCCTTGAAGGATGACTAAGAGGTTCCCTATAATCCCCATACTGGGCTAGACTAAGAGAATCTAATTTGTGGCAAAGATCTTGAGTGTTGCTCTTGGACAAAGTAATTGCCATGACCCTGAGCTGCTTTGAAATTCCTTCCCTGAGATGCCCATCCTTTGATTCTGGGATTGAAATCCATGAGGGTGACATACAGGTCCTTACTGTTCCCACACAAGGACAAAGGAGAGACGCCCACTCACCTCTGTCAGTGATATGAGCTGCGAGTGCCTCACAGACCTCCAGGACAGCTGAAAAATGTCCTTATGTGGGAAAATAAAGAGGACAGACAGATTTGATTCATCCTCAGGGCATTCTAGAACCATAGCCAGCCTGCTTACACAGTCGTCATTATGAATACAAATAGGAAAACAATCAGACCCAATTAAGTCCATTTTTTTTAAGCTTTGCACTTCAGCTCCAGAAGAGAGTAGTTTCGTCTTTATCAAAATCTCCATTCCCAGGCGGACAGTGTGTTGAAAGAATCCATAACTCTTTCTCTTCAGCCCACAGGTTCCTTCACCCTCACTGCCCCAGCAACTGAAGGAAGGTCATTTTGACCTGATTATCTTTGTCTATAAGTCTTAAGCCATATTCGCCTAAGCAAAACATAAAATTACTTAAGCTGCGTAAAATGTCTCCTAAGTCTCATTCTTTTCTTAGGATTCTTCAGATCCCACGAGGGTCACTGAGAACATGCCATGTGTTGGGCACAGTGAGCCTTTCAACAGCTGTGTGAGATAACAAGTCTTATCCCCTTTGTCACACAGAGAAAGTGAGGCTTGATTTGAGCAACCAGCTCCTGTACTAGCTGGCAGGGTGTGGGGCACACAGCCCAACCCAGGGACCCACGCCAAGCTCACCGCACCTTCCACCAAAACAGAGTAATCTTCAACAGTCCTTGGTCTAAACACACACTAGTCATTCTTTCTAAAGCTTTAGGAAACACACACATTTCCCCTTGCTTCAATGTTGCCAGGAAAATCCTTGCAGGAATCACACCCATTGCATTCATTACTAAATACCCAGGGCATAGCACATAGTAAGCACTCAATAAATATTTGTTAAGTGAATTTTTACTTAATAGGAAAGTACTTAGCTCCTTTTTTTTTAATTTTCTACTTCAGCCCCATAAGAATTATAATTTCTCTCTTCGGGTTTTACTAAGTTAAATGATGATCCCCAAGACACAAATTCCTCCCAATGAGAGAGTGGTCAACTTTTTAAAATGAAAAGAAAAGAATTTGAAGACAGCTTTGCTGGAGGTGATGGTGGCACAACATTGTGAATGTACTAAACACCACTAAATTGTTCACTTTAAAATGGTTAATTTTATGTTATGTGAATTTCATGTCAATTATTTTAATGTATTTCCAGCACTGTTCCCGAATATAACTCCATTGCTAGTGCCCTGGGAATTCCACTCGCTACAGGCCAGAAATCGCTGAGTAACAGAAAGCAACGAGACTGGACCAACATTTTTTCAGGAACACAGACAGCAAAGTAACAGTCAGGGAGAAAGGGGCGGTGGGCGGTAATAACAGTCATACCCATCAAGGTCTCCTCCACTGACCAGCGCTGGGCCAGGCATTCGTGGTGTGTCATCTCACTGAATCCCCACATCAACTCTAGAGGCAGGACCCCTGTTCTCCCCAGTTCACAGTGAGACTAGGTGTCTAAAATACAGGGCAAACATGCTGAGTGTTTGCTTTGGGCTATGTGAAAGCCCACTGTGCAGTATAGAGGAACCCCATTCTCCTAAGCTCAGGGTCTCAGCAGTAGGCAGGTTCCTGGATGAGGATGAGAAGCAGTGAGACCTGAATGCTGCTCTCCTGTGCAGACGCCCTCCTCTCACTGGGTCACCTTCAGAGGGCATGCTGCTTCCTCATCTGGAGACATCCAAGTTCTCCAAAATGGAGTTCCTGTTACCTTTTCCACCCACCCCTAATACGCTATGGCTCCAGCCAGCCTTTCCCTGAACTCACACTCCCATCTTGTCTCCATGCCCAAAGTTTACCCCACCTAGAATGCCATCCCCTGCTCTGTTCTTACTCCCCATTCACTCTGAGGGATGTAGAGCCAAAAATTGTCTTTCTAGTTCTGCTTTGCTGGCTATGCAATCTGGGGAAAAATGTAACTTCTCTGAGGCTCAGCTCTCCAGCCATAAAATGGGGATGATTGTGTAGCACCCAAAAAACTATGACCCCTAGAAAAATGCTTCACTGGATGATGGACAGTGTGATTTTTCATCCAAGCCTGGCTACCCATGGCCATTCACGAAGAAAAAGCTTCGTTCTCGTAAAGACCGCTGGGAGGAAGTGAGCCTGACACCCCATGCCTGCCCTCACCACTGGCCCTGCAGAGGCCAATGTGAAGAGTTCACGCTGGCCAAAGCTGGACAATTTGAGCACCAAAACAAATAAATACTTTGCCAGATTAGGCACACTGACTGTGTTTTTAAAAATCCATACATTCATAATCGGCCAGGCATGGTGGCTCATGCCTGTAATCCCAGCACTCTGGGAGGCAGAGATGGGCAGATCACCTGAGGTCAGGAGTTCGAGACCAGCCTGCCCAACACAGTGAAACCCTGTCTCTACCAAAAATACAAAAAATAGCTGGGTGTGATGACGGGTGCCTGTGATCCCAACTACTCGGGAGGCTGAGGCAGAATTGCTTGAACCCAGGAGGCAGATGTTGCAGTGAGCCACAATAGCACCACTGCAGTCCAGCCCGGGTGACAAGAGTAAGACTCCATCTCAAAAAAAAAAAAAAATCCGTATGTCCATAATAATATTGAAAAAAGAAAAAGAAACTAACACTGGGTCAGCTTTGGAGGATGCTAGGAAATAAACTCATTATCCAGAAAACTGGTGGATAAAGGAAAAGAACCAAGCCTTCCTCCTGCGTTTCCTGTGTGAGCAGTATTTTCAAGTAACCAAATCATCGATGAGGAAAATTTATTTATAATAGAATTCCAGCGAGTATATGAAGAAGGAATTATAAATTAGGGTATCATCATTTTACAACTCCTAATGAAATCACGGATCTTAGCAGTGACTGGCAATTGTGGCTAAATCCGATGATGAAAGATTGAAGGGGGAATTTTAAGATGGATAGATCAGGCTGACAGTTACTGAAACTACTAACATTACACAGGGAGAAAAGCGGATTGCATCCTGCCGTGGTGCAATATGAGGTACACACCATCACTCTGGCATCTTCTCACCAGATATTAAATCTGAATCTGATCCAGTCCCTACATCAAACTACCAATTTACTGAATATACAGGGACAAAGATACACATTAAACAACAGCCGAGTGATGCAATCAGCAAAGTCCAGTAAGTAGGGAATTCCAAGGGACCAGTGATTGGGTGTTTTCAACAAATAAATAGCAAGAAAAAAACTGTTACAAACCAAAAGAAACCTAACAGGCATATCAATAAAAAGCAATGCATGGACATTTTATTGGATCCTGATTCTAGCAAACAGACCAACTGCAAAAACATGTTAATGAAATAAGGGGAAATTGAATTGTCTTAGCCCATTGGAGTTGCTCTCACAAAATATCTTAGATCAGCTAATTTATGAACAACAGAAATTCATTTCTCACGTTCTGGAGGCTGGGAAGTCCAAGGGTATGGCACCAGCAGACTCGTGTCTGGTGAGGACTCCGTCTCTGCTTCAAAGATGGTGCCTTCTCACTGCGAACTCACATGGTGGAAGGGGCAAGTAGGCTCCCTCAGAACCTCTTTTCTAAGGATGCCAATCCCATTCATGAGGGCAGAGCCTTCATGATCTAACCCCCTCCTAAAGGCCCACCTCTTAACACTATCACAATGGGGATGAGGCTCCAACATATAAATTTTAGGAGGACACCAACATTCAAACCATAGCAAACATTAACTGGATAATTGGTATAATAAGGCATTACTGCGAATGTTTTTAGGTGTGATCACGGGATTGTGGGAACATTATTTTTTAAAGAATACCTTTAGAGATACACATAAAAGCATTTTTGGATGAAAGGATATACCTGGGATTTGCTTCAAATAATCTAACAAAGAAAAAAAAACACATGTGCAGCGTGTAATAAAACAAAATCGCCCACGTTGCTAATTTTTTTAAATCTGGGAAATGCGGCCGGGCGCGGTGGCTCAAGCCTGTAATCCCAGCACTTTGGGAGGCCGAGACGGGCAGATCACAAGGTCAGGAGATCGAGACCATCCTGGCTAACACGGTGAAACCCCGTCTCTACTAAAAAAATACAAAAAACTAGCCGGGCGAGGTGGCTGGCGCCTGTAGTCCCAGCTACTCGGGAGGCTGAGGCAGGAGAATGGCATAAACCCGGGAGGCGGAGCTTGCAGTGAGCTGAGATCCGGCCACTGCAATCCAGCCCGGGCAACAGAGAGAGACTCCAGAGAAAAAAAAAAAAAAAAAAAAAAAAAAAAAATCTGGGAAATGCATATATGGGGGGCTCATAAAATATTCTCTTTTCTTTTGTGTGTGTTTAAATTTTCCATGATAAAAGCCTTAAAAGAAGAACAAAGTGAATATGGTCCTGCAACCTTTGGACTTAGGGGAATTATGATAGAAAGAAAAATTTGGATTCACCTTTAGGCCAGAGATGTTTTTGTGTTTTGGAAGACAACCTCGGTGGACGTTTTGGGTAGGCAATGGGAATGGTGGAGAGTCTGGCAAACAATGATTTGAAACGCTATGGATCTAGAAAGAAAAATATTCAACACAGTGCAAGCCAAATCTCTAAAGTTTATGTTGGCTTTAAAAGGATGTTTGTTTTATTTTGTTTCATTCTAAATACAAGTGTAGACTACACTGTCCTGGAAAATGACTGTTTGTTCTTGGGAGGATTATGTACATTCTTGTTCAAGCAGCAAGCCACGTAAAAGGGGAGTGGTCAGGCAAAGATGTCAGGAAGTACGCAAAACAAACCTTCGCCACACTGGGGGAAGGCCAGAAAGGAGCCCAGCCTGAGGCTGCCAAAGCATGTGCAAAGCCCGTTCTGATGAAGACCCATGCAGGGCGCTGTTCTTTGTGGGAAAATGAAGGATCTGGGAAATATTCCAACGCCAGCCTCGTGTGTCCCAGATGCATGGGATGGCGAGGGTGGTTGCAGAAGTAATTATTTGTTTTGGTGTTCAAATTGTCCAGCTTTGGCCAGCGTGAACTCTTCACATTGGCTTCTGCAGGACTAGTGGTGAGGGCAGGCATGGGGTGTCAGGCTCACTTCCTCCCAGCAGTTTGTATGAGAATGAAGCTTTTTCCTGGTGAGGCCAACCCCTGGATTAAGTGGAGGGTTTTCCTGGAGGAAATAGAAATTCAAACTGCCATGAGCCCCTGGAGAAGGAAGATCTAGGGATAGAATTGGACTGGGGCGCAAGCCTGTGGCATGGGACTGGGGCCACACTGGGGAGAGGCTGAAGGGCCTGGAAGAGCTCAGTGTCTATCCGTCTGTCTGTTTCTCCTTCTCTCAGAAGAAGAAGAAAAAGAAAGCAGACCTCTACCATAGGAGAAATGGACTAGAAGCTGTCTAGAAGTCTCTGAAAACAATATAGCTAGTACATGGCTTTATGTTTTTTGGCGTATAATTCCCTCCTGGGATAATTTCCTCAATGTATTACTGTAAACAATGCAGCCTGGGTTTAGATGAGTTAATGGAGAGAATTAAAGAAAGGCCCAGAATCCTCAGTAAAAATAATTCAGGAAAGGAAAAGGCAGCCTTCTTCTCACCCACTCCAAGGCCTGTGTGATGACAGCAGCAACAGCTCCCCTTAGTCCTGTGGTCTCAGGACTCCAGGGTAGAGTAGGGACCAGAGAGGGACAGACTCAATGTGAACACAGCTGATGGGGGCACCAGGTAACCAGCTCCACCCAGAGCCTCCAAGGGCAGGAAGGACTCTGAGAAGCAGGAGGCCTGTGCCTGGACAGGCAGCAACTCCATGCCAGGAGACTCCCTTATTAGTCAAAGTAATACCCATTTGATAGAACTGCAAGGGCTGGGCAAGGTTTCTGAACTAATAAAACACAGAATGCAGTATGCATGTTCACTCTTGGTTTCTTGATACCAAATATAAATTACCTGATCTAGTGCCTGCACCAGAGTAGGCAGTCACTACAGGGCCACTTTTGATGCTATTATTATTATGTTGCTGTTATTGTTTTTTGGTTTACGGGGTTTCTTGTTTGTTTGTTTGTTTGTTTTTGAGTCTCGCTCTGTCACCCAGGCTGGAGGGCAGTGGCGCGATCTCGACTCACTATAACCTCCGCCTCCCGGGTTCAAGCAATTCTCCTGCCTCAGCCTCCGGAGTAGCTGGGATTATAGGCACCTGCCACCATGCCCAGTTCAGTTTTGTATTTTTAGTAGAGATGGAGTTTCGCCATGTTGGCCAGGCAGGTCTCAAACTCCTGACATCAAGTGATCCGCCCACCTCAGCCTCCCAGAGTGCTGGGATTACAGGCGTGAGTCACCTGTTACTGTTGTTGTTACTACAATTAATCATGAGAAAATAATCATGAGAATAATCACAATGCTTGTGATTACCTACCAAGAAAACTGGTATAAAGAGAAGGATTATTTCTTTTTAAATTTCTTTGTATAATAAGTTATTATTATTGTGTACTTTTGTATCAAAATCAGCAACTTTTTTTCATTGCTTCACGCAAAATATAAAGGAATGTAGCACACGTTGTATTTAACGTGGGTGGATTCTTGATCCTGAAAGTTCTGAAAAACAAAGTGTGATACCCACAGTACAGTGCAGTCTGTCACTGCACACTGCAGTGTGTGTGGAGTATTAGGGGCTGGCGGTTGGCTCCTCCCCAGGATGGAGAGTGCAGAGCTCAGGGTTCCATGCTACTCTGCTGCTCCGACTCTGGTCATTCTGCCAGTTCCCGAGCCTCCCCAGACTTCCATGATTTCATCCCCAGCACACATCACATTTTACCATAATGAACTTTCAAGAAATGAAGGAAGGGAAGATGGGACTGTATGATCATTTCTAAACACTTTGGGGAAATCCACCTCCAATTCCTAACCAATCCCAAAGGCAGATGGTCTAATAGAAAATAATAAATACACCAACTAAATCTCCACTCTTTTCCCCTGGCCACAGAGAATGGCCACCTAGGTTTCTCATCACCTAATGAACAAAATTCCCACTGGTCTGAATATGCTAAGGCCTGCCAAGGAGATCATGGGAAGAGAAGCTCTGATTCCTGGGCCTCAGGTGCTCTCACCATTGGCCTCCCTGAAGAAAAGGTGTCACTGGTTCCTCTCAGGCGATGACCACAAGCCCAGTTCCCAGATAAACCATTCGGCCCTGGCTCAGCTGCATGGTAACCACCTGTTGACACATTACCAAACCACGCTCCTCAAAGACAGGAAATTCCAGCATCTATACTCAACCAAGAGCACATGAGATGATTTGCTGTGACTAGAAACATTACTCCAAGGCCACAGAGAATGTTAGACCCCGTAAGCACAGGGACCATGTGCACTGGGCTCACAGGTCTGTTCTTGGTGCCTGATATACTGAAGGTGCTCAATAAATATTTGTTACAGCAATAAACAAACACAACAGGCTTTGATACCCAGCCCTGTCACTTCTTCACTGTGGAACCATTAGTAAATTGCTCTGCCTCTCTGCACCCTGCATCACCAATGAGAGTTTGCTGAGGTTAAACATTATCCTTTTTCCTGATTTAATATTTATTTACAGCATGCCTTACTACTGCTTTACTTCCAAAGTCTGTTTACAAGTTAGTTTGAACACTTTTATTTTTTTCCAAGACAGGGTCTCGCTCTGTTGCCCAGGCTGGAGTGCAGTGGTGTGATCACAGCTCACTGCACCCTCGTTCTCCTGCACTCAAGCAATCCTCCCACCTCAGCCTCCTCAGTAGCTGGGACTACAAGTGCACGTCACCACGCCCGGCTAATTTTTTATTTTTATTTTTTGTAAAGACCAGGTATCCCTATGTTGGTCAGCCTGGTCTCAAACTCCTGACCTCAGGTGATCCTCCTGCCTTGGCCTCCCAAAGCATGAGATTATAGGCATGAGCCACTGTAACCAGCCTAAACACTTTCATTGTTTTTACAATTTAATGATTTGTTATTATTGAATTCCTCATATCCCTGAGAATATGGGACAAACTCTCAGATTACTGCTTGTGTGAAAAACTCTAGCTCTGTCCAGGGTGGCCAGGGACAGTGTAAGGACGATTGGCTGGAGAGACAGGAAGGAGCTGGCAGGCACCATGACAGAATGTGCTCTCCACCGCAAGAGCACGCAGAGCCATTAAGAGAGACTGTAAGCACAGGAGAAGCACGACCAAGTGCAGGCTGAGAGACTGACTTACACTCCCCTTGCTGTCGTCCCCATCTCTGTAGAATGTGATGACACCCGCTGGGTGTGGTGTGGGAGACTGACTTACACTCCCCTCGCTGTCATCCCCATCTCTGTAGAATGCGATGAAGGCTGGGAGACCGACTTACACTCCCCTCGCTGTCGTCCCCATCTCTGTAGAATGTGATGACGCCCGCCGGGTGTGGTGTGTGGGAGACTGACTTACACTCCCCTCGCTGTCGTCCCCATCTCTGTAGAATGTGATGACGCCCGCTGGGCGCAGTGGCTCACGCCTGGAATCCCAGCACTTTGGGAGGCTGAGGCGGGTGGATCACTTGAGGTCAGGAGTTCAAGACCAGCCTGGCCAACATGGTGAAACCCTGTCTCTACTAAAAATACAAAAATTAGCTGGGCGTGGTTGCACGCTCCTGTAGTCCCAATTACTTAGGAGGCTGAGGCAGAAGAATCACTTGAACCTGGAAGACGGAGGATGCAGTGAGCTGAGATGGCATCACTGCACTCTAGCCTGGCAACAGAGCAAGACTCTGTCTCAAATAAAATAAAATAAAATAAAATAAAAATGTGATCACACCTATCTTGCAAGGCAGTTTTTGCTCAGAGCCAATGAGGTGGCCGAAAGTGTGTTGTGTCTGGCACAAGAAAGGGCTCAATGAATAGTGTAGGAATGAAAACCAAAAAGTAATGTCCAATTATTTATAATGGCCAAAAAGTAGAAATAACCCAAACGTCTATCAACCAATATTTGGAAAAACAAAATGTGATCTATCCATACAATGGAATGTTATTCAGTCAGTAAAAGGAATAAAGTGCTATTACATGCTACAACATGGATGAAATTTGAGAACATTACACCAGGTGAAAGAACCTACATACAAATATACGAAATGTCCAAAATAAGCAAAATCCATAGAGACAGAAAGTA
Source organism: Rhinopithecus bieti (assembly GCF_001698545.2). Taxonomy (NCBI): domain Eukaryota; kingdom Metazoa; phylum Chordata; class Mammalia; order Primates; family Cercopithecidae; genus Rhinopithecus; species Rhinopithecus bieti. The sequence goes on along the minus strand of NW_016803808.1, from coordinate 3,640,480 downwards.
GATCCGTGGTTTCCAAGCAAGGAAGGAATGGAAACTACCTGCTCATAGACACAAGGTTTATTTTTTAGTAATGGAAGTATTTTGGAGTTCATGGAAGTGGTGGCATAACTTTGTAAATCTACTAAAAATCACTTCAATATAGTGAGTTTTATGTTATGTGAATTATATCTCTATTAAAATTGCTTTAAAAAATTGCTTTAAAGACCCCATCCACAGTTTCACTTTTCATGGTTTCAGTTTTCCAAGGTCTGAAAATATTAAGTGAAAAATTCCAAAAATAAGTCATAAATTTTAAATTGCATGTCACTCTTAGTAGCATGATGAAATCTCCCACCTTCCTGCTCCATCCCATCCAGGATGTAAATCTCCTTTGTCCAGAGTGGCCACACTGTGGATACCACCCACCCATGACCACTAGTCACTTATGACCCATCTCAGTTCTCATGTCAACAGATCACAAGAAGGGTGAGTACAGTACAGTAAGAGACAGAAGGAGAGAAACCACAATCGCTTAACTTTTATTACAGTATATTGCTATAATTGTTCTATTTTATTATTAGTTATTAATATTTTACTGAGCCTAATCTATAACTTAAACTTTACCTTAGGTGTGTATGTATAGGAAGAAACACTATACATATATATATATATATATATAGTGCAGTACTATTCATGGTTTCAGGCATCCACTAGGAATCTTGGAACATATAGCCCATGGACAAGGGGGAACTACTGGAATGCTGAATATTGTGGAAAACTTGTTAAAGTCAGAATATGTAATAGGCAATAAACAGGAAGGTTATCTTGCTTTACTAACCCTCAGATAACCAGATGTGAGCAATCTCACCAGCAATCAAAGCTCGAATCATCATTCCACACTTGCAAAGTGGCCAAAATTAAGAAGTCCAACAATATTTAGTGTTGGCAAAAATGTGAGGGAAGAAGCACTTATCTGCCACCACCAGGCATGTATTAGTCTGGCCACGCCAGCGAGCAATTTGGCAGTGCCTACTCAAAGAGGAAGTGCACATACCATGTAACCCAGCAATTCCGCTCCTAGAAACTCCCCTACTGAGACACGAAGAGATACAAAAGGATGATTAGAGCAACATTTGTCATAATATTATAAAAAAAGAAAACAATTAAAATGTCTACCATTAGAGGGATAAAAAGAAAACAGTGATATATATTCACACTACCAAATACCAAAGATCAGCTAAAATGAACTACATCTATCAATAATGTGAATATGAACAATGCCATTTACAACCCCAAAAAACATAAGCACTCAAAGCAAGAGATACAGATTTATGTAATAAATGTGTGAAAATCTGGGCAGAAACAAGCTACGCCATACTCATGAGAATTGTCCCTCTGGGATGACGGAGGAGAAAGGGGACTTCCCTTCATCAGGAACGTTTCTTTCTTTTTACTGTCTGGGGCCATGTACAACAGCCAAGCCAGATGGGGAAATAAGATGACAGTGGTTTCTGCAAGCCCCACATGACTAGAACATTGGTTTCCTCATCCTCTGAAAGTTACTCTTACCAGGCACCTCTGCAGTAGCCTCCCTTTCTCCTTTCCAACATGAGCCATGAAGCTGGACAGCCCCATAGCAACAACACAGACTAGAGGTCGGATGGACTTCATATGAATCTCAGTTCCACCCCTTCCTCTCTGTGTGGCCTTGTCACTGGGGCTTTCTAAGTCCCCATTCCTCAACTATGAGACAGTAACAAAACTTTCCTCTTGGACTTGTTAACACAGTTAAATTATGTAATCCTTCCACCTGTGACATCACTACAGGAAGTGCTCCAGATAAAATAACACATAAAATAGATGTAGACACATAATAAAGTACTTGGTACAATATTTGAGGTCAATAAATATTTTCATATTTGTATATAAAATAGATAATAAAGTAAGAGTTTATCTTGCTCCTTGCAAGTTAAACTGTCTTGTAAATAGTTATTTGCTCCTTTAATAGTTTACCCAAATAAAGATAAACTATTAAAGGAGCAAATATATGATCTGAGGAAAGCCCCAAATTGCACTAGTTCTGTAAACTGAAGAAGAAATCCGGCCAGACACAGTGGCTCATGCCTGGAATCCCAGCACTTTGGGAAGCCAAGGCAGGCAGATCACTTGAGCCCAGGAGTTCAAGAGCAGCCTGGGCAACATGGCGAGATCCCGTTTCTAAAAAAAAATACAAAAATTAGCCAGGTGTGGTGGTGCATGCCTGTAGTAACAGCCACTGAGGAGGCAGAGGTGGGAGGATTGCTTAAGCCAGGGAAGTCAAGGCAATGAGCTGTGACCATACCACTGCACTCCAGCCTAGGCAACAGACTGAGACCCTGTCTCAAAAAACAACAACAAAAAAAGAGGGCCAGATGTGGTGGCTCATGCCTGCAATCCCAGAACGTTAGGAGGCCAAGGCAGGCAGATCACCTGAGGTCAAGAGTTTGAGACCAGCCTGGCCAACATGGTGAAACCCCACCTCTACTAATAATACAAAAATTAGCCAGGCGTGGTAGTACATGCCTATAATCCCAGCTACTCAGGAAGCTGAGGCAAGAGAATCACTTGAACCCAGGAGGTGGAGGTTGCAGTGAGCCGAGATCGTACCATTGCACTCTAGCCTGGGTGACAAGAGCAAAACTCCATCTCACAAAAAACAGAGGAAATCCAGGCTCTAATAAGTAAGAAATCAGTTCAGCACAAACATAAATAAAAAGGGAACTCTGAGTATGATGCTTGAAAATTAACAAAACATAGCAAGGACCTCGCAGGAAGTGGGCACTTCACGTGTGTTTGAGGTTGGACACATCTTGAAATTATCTTCCTAAAAAATACAAAACAGCATATAAAAATGGCACCTTGGCCAGGCGCAGTGGCTCACGTCTGTGATACCAGCACTTTGGGAGGCTGAGGCAGGCATATCACCTGAGGTTAGGAGTTCGAGACCAGCCTGGCCAACAAAGTGAAACCCCGTCTCTATTAAAAATACAAAAATTAGCCTGGCGTGGTGGCATTCACCTGTAGTCCCAGCTACTTGGAAGGCTGAGGCAGGACAATCGCTTGAACCTGGGAGGCAGAGGTTGCAGTGAGCCAGCCTCGGCAACAGAGCGAGACTCTGTCTCAAAAAAAAAAACAAAGCAGCACCTTCTGTCTTAAATGAGCTGGGTCACGGTAACTCGGAGATCAGCAGCAAATGTGTCTAAAACATTTCAGGATCAAGAATCCCACCTGCCCTCTCAGGCCCACCCTTCTGCCTCTCAGCTCCCCACCACCACTGCTTCGATTTACTCAAAATACCTATGACATGACGGGATAAATGCAAAGTCAGCAGGGAACACAGCTGATTAAATAGTGTCCCTTCAGGAAAAAAACTGAACGTGTTCGCTGGCCGAAGCTGCAGTACTCAGTTCAGGTCCCACGGGTGCCCAGATGATGGATTCCTGATTCCTACCCTCAAGGGACTGGGCAGTGGAGGAAAGACAGAGCTTGTCACTACCTTATCTAAGACCCTGAGATGGGACCCTGGCTCCGTACCACATTCAAGTCACGTCATAGTTTGAACTGGGGAGTGAAATGGTGTCTCCTGAACTGCTAGCCTTTATTACATCTCATGCTAGCATTTCAACCCAACTGCAGTTTGCCCGTCACTCTCTCCACTTTCTGTTTCGTTTATTCTGCCATTGCTCTTACTCTGACTTGCTCTCACAGAAGTCCCGTAGTTGGTTGGGAATCTTAACATTCCCTGCTGTCAATATATAAAGTACCCATTATTTGCTCATGAAAACTGAGTAAAGCTCTGTGGTTCCGCTTTCCCAGCTGCTGAAACCATCTTCCCTAATAAGTAACAGTGCATTACTTGAAGGACACATTTGAGTCTTTCCTGTAAATCAGGTAGGTAATTTTACTTGCAACATTTTTGTTGCTGCAATAAGAATACTTTACTAATCAGGCCAGTCCAGTGGCTCGTGCCTGTAATCCCAGCTGGGATGCCGAGGCAGGTGGATCGCTTGAGGTCAGGAGTTCGAGACCAGCCTAGCCAACATGGTGAAACCCTGTCTCTATTAAAAAAAAAAAAAAAAAAATGGCCAGGCACAGTGGCTTACGCTGGTAATCCCAGCACTTTGGGAGTCCAAGGCAGGCGGATCACCTGAGGTCAGGAGTTCAATAGCCTGGCCAACATAGTGAAACCCTGTCTCTACTAAAAATATAAAAATTAGTCAGGTGTAGTGGCACATGCCTGTAATCCCAGCTATTCAGGAGGCTGAGGCAGGAGAATCACTTGAACCCGGGAGGCGGAGGTTGCAGTGAGCCGAGATCACGCCACTGCACTCCAGCCTGGGCAACAGAGTGAGACTCCATCTCAGATAAACAAATAAATAAAAATTTTTAAAAATTAGCCAGGCATGGTGGTACATGCCTGTAATCCCAGCTACTCAGGAGGCTGAAGCAGGAGAATTGCTTGAACTCGAGAGGCAGAGGTTGCAGTGAGCTGAAATGATACTACTGTACTCCAGCCTGGGTGACAAAGCGAGGCTCTGCCTCAAAAAAAAAAAAAAAGAATACTAATCAGAAAGGGCAACAATACCATTTCAATTTTTTTAAAGCAATAATTCTATAATATAAAGAAATGATGTAAAAGGATATCTGATATCTGCAGATATTAAAATTTGAGTAGTAGAATGCTTACAGTAATGACACGGATACAGGTTCCTAGCAGACCCACAGGAAAGTTGTTATGTACAATATGATAGCTTTTTTTTGTAAAATGTGCATATCTACATTAAAAGGATATGAAGAATCTCCCAAAATGCTAACAACAGTCATGTCCACGCAGAGGAATTTGTTTTTTGTTCTGTATTCTTCCATGTTTTATAAGTTTTCTGCAATTAACACATGTAATTTTTGAGATGTGAAGAAAGTGATTTTTAATTACTTTAATCAGATAAATAAATCAACAAATTTTCCTCAGAACAAAAGAGACCAATGTAAGTAGCTAACGCAAATATTATTGATCTGCTCTTGCCTGAAATTAACAGCACAGTAGAAGCTAAGCTCAGGGCTCTATTCCCCATGGAGAGACCCCTTACACAGTCAGGGCAAAGGACATGGCCAGATAACAGTGTTTAGACATGTCTTTGATGTTCTCAGCCTTCATCCTGGACGGCCAACCAGTGGAAACAAAAGATCATTCTCATAGCACTGGCTGCAGCCAGCCTGTGTGCGCCCACCCCTTGCTGTTGCTGTTTCCCAGGCTGACCCCTGCACCCACACACAAAGGCCTCATTTGCAGCATGGTCAGCAGTGTCAAACAGTCTTTCCAGATTCAGCCATTGAAAAGACATTTCCTTTTTTCCAAACCAGCTTTGTGTCTTCATGACCCAACTGGAGTGAGAATGGAGTTTTGGAAAGAAATATACAAAAAAGACAATCTGCCTTTCACAATTAATAATAATTCTGTGGTTATGGGGATTGCAGATACATTTTGCTTATCTGTGCTTTTTATGTTCCCCCCCACCATGAACATGTTTGTGTAATGAAACATTTTAAAATCATAACCATTTTTTAAAATGAAAGCCCATGCTTCCAAAATAGCACTTGAGTTCCACGTACTCTCTGCACAGGTTTTTAAGCAGCCAGCGGCTGTACGCCACATTTGGGGCTGGGAGAGACGTCACAGGGACAGACAACTGAAATCAGTCAGCAGTTCCGGCGGGTCTGCAGCTGACAGAGGAGACAAAGTGGGCACCCAGCCCAGTCATGCCTGTGCCTACCACAAGGTCAGCTCCACCCATGGGTCAGTGTGCCCCAGATCAGCCCAGGACGCCAAGTGTCACCACCCTCTCCCCAGGCAGGCAGGCTGCCCAGCTGCCCAGCCGCAAAACTACATAGGAACTCAGACTCCCATCACCCGGCCAGCTTGGCTGTTCCCTGACCCACATCCCCACCTCACTGCCCCCCAGTTCTGACTCACAGTGCCCCGAAGCTGAGCAGTCTTTGTGATCCTCTTGAAGCCTAGAATTAGCTATGTGAACCTCATAATTTATTATGCAAACTTAAGGCACTGTTGTGTCCCTATATATTTGACTTGATAATAAAAAGCAGGAATTCTTAAAATCTTAAAATAAATAAATGCAAAGGCAATCCATCATAGGACAGATAGCCTTTTCAATAACTGGTGCTGGAACAACTGGGTATCTACAGGCAAAGAAATGAACCTTGACCTAAACCTTTTAGAAAACCTAAACCTTTTACAAAAATTAACTCATAATGGATCACAGACTTACACATAAAACATAAAACTATAACATTTCTGGAAAAAAACAAATTTTTTATGATCTAGGCCTAAAGAGTTTTAAAATTTGACGTCAAAACTACAATCCATAAAATAAAAAGTGGATACATTGGACTTCATAAAAATTAAAATGTTTTGCTCTGCCAGGAGGTTGAGGCTGCAGTGAGCTGTGTTCACGCCACTGCATTCCAGCCTGGGTGACACAGTGAGACCCTGTCTTAAAAAAGAAAAAAAAAAAAAGTTTTGCTCTGCAAAAGACCCTGTTAAGAGGATGAAAAGACAAACTGAAGAATGGAAGAAAATGTTTGCAAACCACATATAGAACAAAGGACTAGTACTTAGAATATATATATATTTTAAAACTTTCAACTCAATAGTATAACAAAGCAAAAGAAGCCAATTAGAAAATGGGCAAAGATATGAAGAGATGTTTTACTGAAGAGGACATACAGATGGCAAATAAATCATGAAAAGATGTTCAGCGTCATTAGTCAATAGGAAAATACAAATTAAAACCACAATACGACATCACTATGCATCTATCATAACAGCTACAATAAAAAACAGTGACACCATCAAATGCTGGCAAGGATAAAGAGAAGCTGCATCCTCACACATTGCTGGTGGGAGTGTGAAATGGTACAGTCACTTTGGAAAACTCTTTTGTAGTTTCTTACAAAATTAAATACACAACTAAAATAAGACCCAGCAATTGCACTCTTGGATATTTATCCCATAGAAATTTCAACATATGTTTACCCAAAAACCTGTACACAAATGTTCACACTAGCTTTATTCATAAGAGCCAAAAACTGGAAACAACTCAGATATCCTTCAACAAGTTCACGGTTCAACGGACTGTGGTGCATCAGTATCATGAAAGACAATTCAGCAATAAAAAGGAATGAACCACTGATACTTAAAACAACCTCGATGAATTTCCAGAGAATTACAATGAGTAGGAAAAAAGAAAAGCCAATCTGAAAAGGTCACATACTATATAATTCCATCTATATAATATTTTTGAATTGACAAAATTATAGAGATAGAGAACAGATCACTCATTGCCAGGGGTGGGAAAGAGAATTAACCACAGCTATAAAAGGGCAGCACAGGCCAGGCACGGTGGCTCACGTCTGTAATGCCAGTGCTTAGGGAGGCCAAGGCAGGAGGATCACTTGAGGCCAGGAGTTCAAGACCAGCCGGGGCAACAAAGTGAGACCTCATCTCTATCAAAATAATGTTTTTAATTAGCCAGGCATGAGAGTTCAAGGCTGCAGTGAGCTACGATCATGCCACTGAATTTCAGCCTGGGCAATGCAGTGAGACCCCAACTCAAAAAAAATAAAAAATAAATAAAAGAGCAGCATGAGGGGTCTTTATCAGGATGGAACTATTCTGTATCTTGACTATATCAATGTTGCCATAGTATATGATAGTTTTGCAAAATGTTATCATTGGGAGAAACTGAGCATAGGGTACACGAGACCTCTGTATGATTTCTTACAAGTGCGTGTAAATCTACCATTATCTCGAAATAAAAATTTGAATTAAAATGTAATAAATACTATAGATCAGTTTAACAATATTCTTCTTGCTAGCAGCTTGCCATAACCCTGTGTGACCTGAGCAGCAGAGCATCCTTTCACCAGACCTCCCCCTTGTTCGTCAGACATGTGAGGGGGTTGCGGGGTGCAGAAGATAAGTCACTGCTGCTTGCCATTGTCTCCTGTGTGAGAAATCTCTCTGGGTATTTGCAACCTTTATACAATATTAATGGGGATTAGAAGGGAGCATCCAAAGGCCAGGTCAGAGCCAGTCCTTTTCACTCATGTAAATGACCTGAGACAAATATAAACCAGGAGGGTTCACATCCTAACAAGGCATTTTTGTTCCCGTCCATGGTGATCGAATCATTGAAAGAAGACCTTGTTGGTGACCCCAGCCCAAATCTGAAAGGCATTTGCATCCCTGTGAGCTGGGATCGGCGCACAGTGGCCAGTGGCTGATCTCCACAGAGTGAGCACAGGAGGTTGAGAGTTTCTGGGAGGAAGTAAAGAGGCTGACGCATCTGCTAGACTCAAGGACAGCCCCAGCAGCACCTCCACTGCGTGCGGAGAGGGAGGAAGCACCACAGATAAGGAGAGCCAGCTTCACAGTCAGGCAGAGCCTCAAACCCCAGCCGTGTCACTTTTTGGAGCTGTAACTTCCTTACCCTCTCTGAGTCTGGTTATCCTCACCTGGAAAATGGGGTTGCTGTTACATCCTTCCCAAGGCTGCTGCAAAGACACAGAAGAGGAGCGCCATGCACAGACTCACGGAGGAGCTCAGTGACGCTGGGCCCTTCCTTCCCCGACTCATCCGAGTTCCGCAATACCGAAAATCCCGTTCCCTCAAAAAAAAAACAGCAGCTTATCCTAACCAAGATTCGAGGGACTAGTACACGCGGAGCCTAGGCGCTCAGACCCAGGCCCAAACTGTGTGTGTCCAAACTCTGTCTCTGTCACCTCCCAGATGTGTGACCTCAGACAAGCTACTAACGTCTGTGTGCCTCAGTTTCCCACTCTGCAAAACGAGAATAAAAATCCCATCTACCTCATAAGGTTGCCATGAGGATTGAGTGAGTTACACGTGAAGTGCTTGGAACAGTACATGACCCCAACTTATTTTTTTTTAATGCATTCTTTTAGGTAACAGTTTGGTTAGAAGAAATAAGAAAATTTCCTCAAGGTCATTTTTTTCTAAATTTTGTGGAAAAACAATTATGTTGTATAAAAAAAGACTAGGCTAAACCAAATGAAATTGCCAATATGCTGCGATTTTCACCTACAAAAATGGCAGGTTCGTATGGTTCCACCCAGTTAGTAAATTTCTGAGCCTCAGTTTACACATCTGTAGAATGTGTACCCTAGTCCTTACATTCTGAGGCTATGGTGAAGCTTAGTGCTGATGTAAAATGTTGGCACAAAGGAGGGACTTAGCAAATGACAGCAGCTGGTGGTGTAAAGCCACCAATCTTCTTCCCAGTGAGATGCTCAACATGGCTCATGAGCAATATGTCTATAGAAAGAGGTGTGGAGACAAGCAGACGATGTAACAGGTCTGATTCCCCAGGAAGACCAGGAAGACCAATCAATGTCACAGGGGCAGGGGCAAGCGGGGGAGACCCTCCTCCCAAAAGGTCACAGAATGACACAGAGCAACTACCATGAGAACAGAGCAGGAGGTGTAGACAGCCATGAAAACTAAACACCACCAGCGGTGAGCACTTCTAAGGCCAGGCCCCAAAGACAGGTCATGGGTGATGATGACACTAATAATAAGAGTCACAACAAGTTGGGGGCTCTTTTCATGTATGAGGCAATGGTCTAAGCACCTGATGTGTAACCCGCTGGATTCTGGCAGCCACCCCATGAGGTGTTGATTATTATTGACCCCATCTTACAGATAAAGAAACAGATCTAGAGCACATTAAGTAGCCTGCCCAAGTGTCACTGAGTTTGGATTTGACCCCAACTCTACAGGACTCCAGGTGACCAGCTCTTAACTACACACCCATTAGCTTAACCACTCAGATCATTCCCATTAAAAAAGGTGTAGGATTATCATCATTGAAAGACATGGCCAAATAAGGAAACCAGAAGTTAGCAGCTGTATCAGGAAAGGACTCCAGAATTCTAGACCAAAGTCCCCTCCATCAGTCTCTTACTAGAGCAACTCTAGAGCAGCGTCCACAGCAATGCTTCTCAACTGTCAGCATCCATAAGACGCACCTGGGTGGCTCTCATTCAGAGGGTCTGGGGGCCCAAGAACGAACATTTCTATTGATTTCCCAGGTGATGCTGCCACAGTCCATCTATAAACCACACTAGAGGATCCAGAGGGTGTCTGATAACTCCAAAATTTCATGAGTCTCTGTGGTGACAAGTCAGGGAAGACAGCTTCAGTGTTGGGGGCACCCCTGGGTCAGACTCCCCCTGCAGCCCATCTTCTCAGCCTGGCTCTGTCCAGCCTCTCTCCCACTTTGGAGTAAGACAAAAATGGGTTCCCTACCCTCTGCTGGCTGTGCAGCCCTGGGTAAGTCTGTAGGCTTTCCTGCACCTCCGTTTCCCCATCTTTACAATGGGTACCACACTCCAGCTTACCACATAAGGAGCGGTGAAGGAGCCTGCGAAAGGTACCTGGACTTGGGAAAAGGTCAGCAACTGTTCATTTCTTCTTTCATCTTTTCTCCATCAGATTCATTTCTCCTAAGCCCCCAAAACACACCAGCTCAAATTCTACTCTCTCTAAACCTGTCTCATGTCTGTAGCCATTCATAAGCATAATAGCAATACCTTACATCTCTGGAGTTTACAAATTGCCCCCTGAGGTCAGAGTCTACAGCTTATACCTCATGTGCCCCTTACCATGCCCAGGGCAACACCTGGCACAGAGCAAACATTCAATAAGGACTTACTGGTCAAAAGAACTGACTAAATCTGCTCTCTAAAATTTGGGGGGGAAAATGCAACCTTCAAAAAGCTTGCATTAGTTCTGGCTCAGTATAACATATTGTATAAGGAAACCAGTTTGACATAGGCTAATTCAGGGGTCCCCAGCCCCCGGGGCACAGATCAGTACCAGGCCATGGCCTATTAGGAAGCAGGCCACACAGCAGGAGGTAAGCGGTGGGCAAGCGAAGTTTCATCTGTATTTACAGTCCCTCCCCATTGCTCTCATTACCACCTGAGCTCCACCTCCTGTCAGATCAGTGGCAGCATTAGATTCTCATAGGAGCTCGAACTCTACTGTGAACTGTACCTACAAGGGATCCAGGTCGCACTCTCCTTATGATAATCTAATGCCTGATGATCTGAGGTGGAATAGTTTCATCCTCCCCGACAACCTGTCCGTGCAAAAATTGTCTTCCATGAAACTGGACCCTGGTGCCAAAAAGGTTGGGGGCTGCTGGGCTAATTGATATAAGCGAGATTCAAGTTCCTATGGCATACAGTACCTACCTCATTTTCTTTCATGTCGCAGTTTCCACAAGCCTATGGACAACATGACATGGGGACTTACTGTATAACCAAGCTGAAAATCATATAGTAGGGATGCTACCCAAGGTGTCTTTATTGATAGGTTTGTATGATCAATCATCTTGGGATAACTACTCAAGGCTGGCAGCTGCCATCAGCCCTTCCCGGGACTTGGGCTCCGCTTCCTGATGGGATATCTCCAGCTGCTGAGCCTCAGCTCCCATTGTCTAAGCCTAGTCTTGCTGGTTTGCGTTACTCCTGTCTGTCCTCTGCTCTAGCTGTGACTGGCCCCCAGCAGACAAGGAGCCATTTTCCTAGGGCATACCCTCTGTGGGTACTGCCTGGCATGACTGCCTTAGAGACTCTTGCTGGCCCCACAGGCACTAGGGGTCACCTTCTCATTGCAGTTCCCTCCCCAGGAGGCCTCCAGTATGAGTCTCAAGGGAGCTGCCCTAGGGCACAGTCCAGATGAAACACTGTTTTCCTCAAAAGAAACTTTTACCCTTTCTCTTCCCTTACATTGATTCTGGCAAACTTTAATCCCACTGTCCCCACCCCCATTCATGCACTCACAGGCCCCAGTGAGTGGGAACTCAGCTCAGGGGGGACCCAGGTCAGGGTCTCACAGAAACTCACCCCTCATCCCAAACTTCTCACAGCAGGGAATGAGCCTCTGCCATACGAAGCCGGATCCAGATCCCAGACTGTGATAACACAGCTGAGCTCCCAATTTGTCATCCTCCTGTTGGGGAAATCCTGTACATATGGCCAGGAGTACAGCTGACTGGGTCTTCAATGGCTGACCAAGAAACAAACCAACCAACAAGCATTTCTTGATGGAACATACTGAGGGTTTGGAGAAGAAAGAATGAGGGATGTTTCTGTCCTGACTTAAGACTTAGCCAAATGTGGCATGGTTGCTTCCAGCAAGGGGGGTGAGCATGAGGGAAGAGCCCACTCAGGCCTGGCGTGTCCATGACGATGCTCCAATGCTAGGTGAACAATCCCAGAGTAAAGTGCCACGTTCAATGACCATGGAAACAATGCATGGTGGCCAGGCAGGGAATCAAGCAGACGGCTGGAAGAGCGATGGGAAATCCAGGGAAGAGGACCGTGAAATTGATAGCACCAAGGGCATCTGTCCCAAGAAGTGGGAATAGTCACTGAGTCAGGGTGCAGACACTAGAAGTCACTGAAAGAGGTTGGAACAGAGATGGCCAGGCATCACATACATAGTGGATTGGGGCACTAAACGAATCGGTAGGAGGGTAATTAGCAGAACTGGGCACAGAGAACCAAGCATTGGAACAAGGCAGAAATTGGGCATCCAAACACGTCAATGAGCTCTTGGTGAAGAGGAGAAACAGAAGAAAACTGGCTGCTGGGCCTGGAACTAGAGGGTTAAGCCACTTATGGCCTCCAGCCTCACTCCTGGGAATCAGACAGGGAGGCTGCTTATGTTTACTTGAGACCTACTACATGCCAAGAACACTTTTCATGAACAAAATACTCAATCTTTTGAAAATTCTGGGAAATTGTTATTGTCATTATCAGATGACTAAGTGGAGGTATAAGAAGGTGGAATAGCTCTTCCAAGCCTTAGCTAGAGACAAAACATGCTTCTAATCCTCTGTGATTTCAGTCATATCGTATTACATTCTGTGCCCAAAGGTAAGCATTAGGTCACTGGCCCTACTCTCAGACTTATTTCTAAAAACCTTTAGTAAGCTTTTGAGTGATTTAGCCCATTTCTTTAGCTTTTACTCAGGCTTCTAATAAGTCATTCTTCTGATAACACTGACAGGATTTGGACATTTTACGAAAGAAGTTGTATTAAAAGAAATAAAACAAAAATTGAGCACACTAATATGCAGATAGTATTTTAAGATTTCTAAATCATGAAAAAAGTAGATACAGAAATTTATAACATGCCAAGGAAATTATTAAGACAGTGCTATGCCGATTCATTTATTCGTAATGCTTAGAATATAATGTCAGTAGGGAAAATACAAACCTGCAAAAACAGTGGATCTAAAGCACAGAAAATCCACACCAGAGCAAATCAGAGCCACAATGAGAGACCTCTTCACCCATTAGAATGGCTATCACCAAAAGACCAACAGTAACAGCTGTGCACAAGGATGTGGAGAAACTAGAACCGCCATACAGTGCTGGTAGACATGTAAAATGGTGCAGCTAATTTGGAAACAGCCTGGCAGTTCCTCCAAAAGTTAACTTAGAGTTCTCATAGGACCCAGCAATTCTACTCCTAAAGTACTTACCCAAGAGAATTAAAGACACATTTCCAAGGTCGGATGCAGTGGCTCATGCCTGTAATTCCAACACTTTGGGAGGCCAATGTGGGCAGATCACCTGAGGTCAGGAGTTCAAGACCAGCCTAGTCAACATGGCAAAACCCTGTCTCTACTAAAAATACAAAAATTAGCCAGGCGTGTTGCTGCATGCCTGTAATCCCAGCTACTCAGGAAGCTGAGACAGGCGAATCACTTGAACCTGGGAGGCGGAGGTTGCAGTGAGCTGAGATCGCGCCACTGCACTCCAGCCTGGGCAACAGAGTGAGACTCTGTCTTAAAAAAGAAAAAGACAAACACATTTCCATACCAAAAATTTGCTTATGAATATTCCTACAAGCATTATTCATAATAACCAAAAAGCGGAAATAACCCAAACAGCCATCAGACTGATAAATGGATAATAAAATGTGGTCTATCCATACAATGGAATGTTATTCAGCCATATAAAGAAACAACGTTCTGATACATGCTACAACATGGTAAACCTTGAAAACACATGCTGAGTGAAAGAAGTCTGACACAAAAGTCCACATATTACATGGTTCCATTTATATGAAATATCCACAATAGACAAATCTTCCATAGAGGCAAAAGGCAGTCGTGGTGGTCAGGGACTGGGAGAAGGGGATGCAGGCAGTGACTGTATGGGTCTGGGGCTTCTTTCTGGGGTAATGAAAATGTTCTGGAATTAGATCACGGTGACAGTTGCACAACTCTGTTAATATATTTAAAAGCACTGAATTGTATTCTCCAAAAAGGTAAATTTTGTAGCATGTAAACTGTAAAATTGTATTACAATTATATATATAACATATAATTGTAATTATATATGATAAAATTATATATGATATATATGATGAAATTATGATATAATATATATAAACCCATATGTCAATTATAAAATACATAAAACATATATAACATATGTAAATATAACATCAATAATTTGTAAAAGATATATAATTATATAGTAACATGAGTGCGTTAATTGTAGTTATCATATAATATATACATGTGGGTAATCAAGAATATATAAATTCGTAAATATAATTAACAATATTATTTGGTTATATATCTACGTAAACTATATAAAGTAATAACATATAAATGTATTATACTACAATTATAATATATAATAATATGGTTCTGACATTCAGATACTATCGCCTAACAACCCAGCTGTCCTGAGCTGTTCCTCATCCTATAAAAATAAGATCATAATTCTAGCGTACTTTGCTGAGTTTGTAAAGAGAAGTGGCAATTCACCTAAAATACTTTTTACGTGGTAAGATTCTCAACACGTAGTGGTGGCTATAACCCAGTAATCCATTAGTTCAACTAACTCGAGTCTGAAAGGTCAAGTGGAATGAAAGGATTTAAGTCGATGAACTACTCTTTATATGCACTAACCCCTTAATTCATTCTCGCGTTTATTGCCTCCAATAGTTCTCTGCCGGAGTCCCCTATCTAAGACATTGCTGAGCACATGATACGAATACTGTTATTTGAGAAACACCGGAAGCTAAATGATCTTTTTGTCTCAAGTTCCTCCTACATTTGGGGGCGAAAAAACTTCAAGGTAGAATTCTTCCCCTGCCCCGACCCAAGACAGGTCTTGCTCTCTTGCCCGAGGTCAAGGGCCCAGTGCGCAACCTTGCCTCACTGCAAACCTCCGCCCCCCCGCCGGGTTTAAGCAATTTTCCTGCCTCAAAGCTCCAACCGTAGCTGGTTACAGGCACGCACCACCAGGCCCAACTAATTTTTGTTGCGGCTAATTTTTGTATTTTTAGTAGAGAACGGGGTTTCACCAGGTTGGCGCCAGGCTGGTCTGCAAACCCCTGAAACCTTGTGATCTGCCCACCTCAGCCCTCCTAAAGTGCTGGGCGATTGCAGGCTGTGAGCCACCGCACCCCAGCCCCAAATTGGAATTCTTAATTGTTCCTCTAATTGTTCCTACCACGTATTAGGCTTGGTATTCTATCCAGAGTTGGTAACGTTCCCAAAGAACGAAAGCTCATTTATTCATTAGGTATTTACTGAGTACTCCTATGGGCCAGCCGTTGTACTGAGGTGCTGGAATACAAGGGATGACCAAAAATGATCTTGATCGCACATGTTGCCATACTGGGGAGGCAGACAAATCATAAAACAAATAAACATGTCACTGCACAATGTGGTATGTCATGTAAAGTACTCCTCTCATTTTTTTTTTTTTTTTTTTTTTTTGAGATGGAGTTTCGCTCTTATTGCCCAGGCTGGACTGCAGTGGTGCAGGCTCGGCTCACTGCAACCTCTACCTCCCAGATTCAAGCCATTCTCCTGCCTCAGCCTCCCAAGTAGTTGGGATTACAGGCGCTCATCACTATTCCTGGCTAATTTTTATATTTTTAGTAGAGACAGAGTTTCACCATGTTGGCCAAGCTGGTCTCAAATTCCTGACCTCAGGTGATCCACTCACCTCGGCCTCCCAAAGTGCTGGGATTACAGGCGTGAGCCACCGCGCCTGGCTTCTTTCCCAAATCTTTATGAATCACTTTAACTATCACTCAGAGTTCCTGATCAACAAAAGATCTCACTGTCCTTCCACAGCCAATATCATTCTGCACAGAGGGAAGAAGTCTAACGTTCGGTTGACTTACAGAGTTACAAGCAAGTAAATGTGCACTTTCCAGGAGGTTTTGTTTCTGTTGTTTTTATTTTAAGAGCTTACAGACTCTCCGCCACCTTTATGGATTCGTGGTTCTCAAGGTTGACCACCCATCAGAGACGCCTGGAGGGGTTCATTAAACCACAGACTGCTGGTCACCACCCCAGAGTATCCGAGTTGGTCTAAGGAGGGGCCAGAGAATCTGCGTTTTGTACAGGTTCCCTGACGACATTGATGCTGGTCCAGGTACTAGAATTTGAGAACCACCACAGTAGACAGGTAGAGCGTATGCTTCAGTAAAGTCAACGTCAGAAGGAAGCTTTTAGGTTACCTAGGCCAACCTCCTCAAGGAGCAGATGAGAACCTAAGCCCCGAGAGAACCACCTCTGTCAAGGTCAAAACTGAACAAGTAGCCGGGCGAGGTGGCTCACGCCTGTAATCCCAGCACTTTGGGAGGCCGAGGCGGGCGGATCACAAGGTCAGGAGATCGAGACCACAGTGAAACCCCGTCTCTACTAAAAATACAAAAAAAAATTAGCCAGGCGCGGTGGCGGGCACCTGTAGTCCCAGCTACTCCGGAGGAGAATGGCGTGAACCCGGGAGGCGGAGCTTGCAGTGAGCCGAGATAGCGCCACTGCACTCCAGCCTGGGCGACAGAGCAAGACTGCGTCTCAAAAACAGAAACAAAAAAAACTGAACGAGTATAGCAGGTCCCTAACTCCCAGGTCACCAGTTTTCCTGTTCCACAACCTCCCAGCCAATCCACCTGCTTTTGTTGAGCCCCATAAGACATTCCCTTCTCATTGGATTCTGATGTAAACTCGTGGTCAAAAACACCAGGGGCATGAAATGATATCATGTCTTGGATTTACTTTAAAGTGACCCAAAAGGGTTGTGGTGTGGGGAGGGAGGAAACACAAGAAACAAAATTGACAGAATCTTGACACCTTGCTGAAGCTGAATGATGAACACAGGCTCACCATACTCATCTTTCTATTTTGGGACACGTTTGAAATTTTCCATAATCAAAAAGAAGTCATCGGAATCAGTTGGATCAAGATTTGTCACTGCACATTTCTGAAGGGCTTAGTCTCTCACACTACCCCTGAAATATACCGTCTCCCTCAGAAAAAGTGTGTTTTGAACAATGCCAAGCCTTGGCTGGGCACTCAAGGGATGCAGACAAAATTAAGACATAAATGTCTGTTCCCAAGAAGCCCACAATTTTGTGGCATAAATAAAATGCAACCATTGTGCTATAGGGTTGAACAGTAGCAGCAGAGACAGTTAAGAGTCAGCTAGATTATACCCACTGAGATCAAGAGGACTGAGGCAAGACTTCATCTCTTTTCATTTCATGTCCCTGAAGTTCAATATTTTTGTCACTTCCTAAGAGCAGTCAAGTTTGAGAAATGTATACTACCATCAATCAATGATGTTTTACCAAAATAGGAAGAACACTAAAAGTACAAATGATAGGCAAAGCTCAAGCATCCATTAGAGAAATACTGAAATTACAATTTATCAACACAATAGATTATAAAATTGTTATTTAAAATAATGTCAAAGAAATATTGATACTGAAATAAGCAATGTCCATAATATATTACATTAAAATGAGATATAAAATTATATCATATAATATAATTTTAACTAACTTTTAGAAGCATATAGAACTTCATTTTTATAACGGGAAAAAAATAGGCCACAGTGTTCAGAGTAATTATATCTAAATCATAGATTTCTGTGGTTGGTTTTTTTTGTTTGTTTGTTTTTCTGAGACGAAGTTTCACTCTTGTCATCTGGGCTGGAGTGCAATGGCGTGATCTCGGCTCACTGCAACTTCCACTTCCCAGGTTCAAGCAATTCTCCTGCCTCAGCCTCCCAAGTAGCTGGGATTACAGGCACACACCGCCACGCCTGGCTAATTTTTGTATTTTCAGTAGAGACAGGGTTTCACCACATTAGCCAGGCTAGTCTCGAACTCTCGACCTCAGATGATCCACCCACCTCAGCCTCCCAAAGCACTGGGATTACAAGAGTTGGGATTACAGGTGTCAGCTATCATGCTTGGCTTTTTTTTTTTTTTTTTTTTTGACCCTTCTGTATTTTCTTAAATTTTATGTTATGTCACAAATATATATTACTTCTCTGAGAGCCTTCCCCTGCCTTTTTAGTGCAATTAGCTTTAAAGTACTACAATCAGGTTGGGTGAGGTGGCCTATAATCCCAGTGCTCTAGGAGACTGAGACAGGAAGATTACTTGAGGTCAGGAGTTTAAGACCAGCCTGGGCAACATAGTGAAACCTCATCTCTAAAAAAATTACAATTAAAACTAAATTTTTAAAAAAGTACTACAACGTATGTGTATGTCCAGAAACTGAACCAATAGATTCCAAGACCCTCCATTAAGACAGTGTAAGAGCTGAGAGGGTTAACTGCCTGGAGTCATTACAAAGGAATTACAGGTCCCCCTGGACGCTCTAGAATAGCTAACCCAGAGTTCTATGAGCTGTCCAAAGTCAACCCTAATGGTTAGTTACCTAAAAAGTTACCCTCAAAAGCCCTAACTGCTTCCTTTCCAAGTCTGGAACAGAGAATGCTAGAATTTGGGAAAGGTGAGATTATTGAAAGCAAGTTCCCTTCACCAGTCCATCCCACAGCCTTTGCTTTAAATGTCCCGGTCACTCTCAATCCTGATTATGGTGCCTGGGCATGGGCAGCATGCAGGGGGCTTGTCCTCTCTCTTTATGTTACACTTATGTTCTTCCCATCCTGATTTTCTAACCATTCATTAGTTCTACTCTGAAATAGCCTCAGAACACTCTGAAATCTCTAAATAATTCAAATTTTGAATCCCCAAAGTGAACACAGTTGTCTTTAAAAGGGGATTTCTAATGTCAAGTAAAATGATAGTACTAGAATGAACATCTGTAATGCCACAGGCATTCAATAAATTGCTTACTAAATGAAAGAAACAGTGATCAACTTTGTACCAAGCATAAAAACCGTTTAGACAGGCTGTTTGAGATCAAAACCTCTCCTATTGAAAGTGACAAGGGAGAAACATAGATGTTTCAAATGTAGTGGCTCTCACTTGTAATCCCAGCACTTTAGGAGGCTGAGGCCGGTGGATCACTTGAGGCCAGGAATGCAAGACCAGCCTGGCCAACATGGTGAAACCTTATCTCTACTAAAAATACAAAAATTAGCCGGGTATGGAGGTGCACACCTGGGATCCCAGATACTCAGGAAGCTGAGGCACAAGAATCACTTGAACCCAGGAGGCAGAGGTTGGCAGTGAGCTGAGATTGTGCCACTGTACTCCAATCTGGGTAAAAGAGTAAGACTGTCTCAAATAATAATAATAATAAAAATTTAAAATATATATATATATATACACACACACACACACACACATATGAGATAAAAATAAAATAAAATAAATGTTGCTTCTAATTACCTACCCAGCAAAAGATTTCAGGTATTGGTCCAATTGGCTATCTTCATGAATCAGAATCACTTTAAACCACCAATAAACCATTTAAACCATCTGCAATAACAAGAAAGGCCAAGATGGAATTCAGTTTCAGCCTGAGCTTTTTTCACCCCCTGCTCCATGCAGTGGAGTGCAGTAGCATGACCATAACTCACTGTAGCCTCGAACTCCTGGGCTTAAGTGACCCTCCCAGCTTAGGCTCCAAGTGCTAGGCCTCAGGCATGTGCCACCGCACCCCGCTAACTTTTTTCTTTCTTTTTCTTTTTCTTTTTTCTTTTTTTAAGAGATGAGAGTCTCGCTATGTTGCCCAGGCTGGTCTTGAACTCTTGGCCTCAAGCAGTCCTCTGGCCTTAGCCTCCCAAGTAGCTGGGATTACAGGTGTGAGCAGGCCACGCCTGGCTCCTGAGTTTACTTCTTTCTCAAGAAAGAATGCTTGCCCCTGAAAGAACTGCAGAACCCCTCGTGAACTGCAGTTGGGAAGTGGAAATGCCACAGACAACATTGCAAACTTTAAATGAACCAGATTTTGGCATGAAAAAAAAGACCTGTAGAAAGATCTCCTCGTCTGTGTTCCATTTAATTTGTTTCACATTTTAAATTTGGTTTTTGTCTCCTAGAAACAAGCTTTTCTGAGAAAGCACTCAGAAACAGTGGTCTGGAAACAACAGATTGCTTATAAACAATTCTGCAAATCTGCCCAGAGATTTAAGAAATCCTAAGAGGATAGAGAAGTGGAATTATAATTGGCCTTTAAAACTCCCAATAACAAAGTGCTACAAACCAGGCAGCATGACCACAATATTTATAGAAGATGAAGCTCAGAATCCCCATGTCTAACTCCCAGGTTAAATGCAGAAATTAAAGTGCTCTCACTGGGAATAAAAGAGTGTTTATTCAAGCTAAATTTACACATTTATTGTTTTAAAGGGATAATAAAAAGTCTTTCAAGCCCTGAAGTAACACTTAACTCTCTAATAAAAGTTTATTAAAGAAAAGCTTCAGTATACAAAGTAAGTAGCTCTTTTTTGCAGGTCCTCAAGACCAGGGATCAAAAGAGAGTTGACAGCAAAATGGTCCGGCGTCCCTCTGCATGAATGGCGGCTCTCCCAGTCTCCAGCCGCCGGCGCCCCGGTGGCCAGGCCACACACACACACACACACACATACACACACACCTTCTTGTACTTCAGGGAAGCAGCCTTTGTTCCCAGGACCCAAACTGGGATCCAATTAGGAAGTCCCCACCTCCCCTGAACTAGCCTCTTCAAGTTCAGGAGCCCCTAAACCACCGTCCCAGGGCCACTCAGGAAAGATGCCCCAAAATTTTCTCCCGGGTCCCAAGTGCTGGGGACATGTGACTGCCACTCTGGGCTCCAGACAGTCTCCCTAAACAGAGATAGATACACACACACACCCTTGCAATACGATTATCACCGTCACTGTTCACAGCTCCCACCTACCGAGCGCTCACCATGTGCCAAGCGCCAGGCGCCTCGCGTGCTCTCTCTCTCTCATTCACACACACACACACACACACGCACACCGATACTCACGTACACATGCACTCACGCACACGCGCACTCATACACGCACACACTCACGTGCACACACGCACACCCATACACACGCGCGCGGGCGCACACCTATTCACGCGCACACACGCACGCACAAGCGCACGGCAGCGGCAGCACCCAGGTCCCTACACGCTGCCGGGGCCGATCCCGGACACCTCCCACCTTCTTCCCGGGACCAGGGCCAGGAAGTGCCCGCGTCCGGTGGGGCGCCCCTTCCCTGCCGGGCGCCGAGTGCCCGCCCGGAGCAGCCCCGCACAGCCCCGCGCCCCCGCCCCGCCCGCGGGCCGCCCGGCAGGACGTCTCCTACCTCGGCCCTTTGTCCTCCGGCCTCCGCGGCCCGCTCCGAGCGCCCGCCGCCAACCGAGGCCGCCCAGCCTCCAGGCGCCTCGCGGCCGCAGACGCCAGGCCCCGCAACCGGCCCTGGCCGGCCCCCACAGCGTGGGAGCGCTGGCAAAACCGGATCTTCCGGAGCCGCGGCGGCGCGGAGGACTCGATCTGCACGCCGCCCTGCGGTCCACTTCCGGGTCTTCGGGGCGGCCGCGGAGGAGGGCCGGGCGGTGGGCTGGCAGCCCCAGGACCTCCGCGTGGGAAGGTTGGGGAGGCGGGGCCCGGACCCCAGCGCGCCGGCGAATGGATGGGACGGACAGTGGACAGAGGGAGCCCCCGCGCCCTCCACCGGGTCGCGCCCACAGCTGGAACCCTAGTCTTACCTGTCCCGCCGCCATCCTCCCCCACAAAGACGAGCTCCCATCCCGATGCCCGGCTCCCGCACCCAAGGAAGGTCGCGTGCTGGGCCGCCCCGGCCCGGCTGAC
Source organism: Rhinopithecus bieti (assembly GCF_001698545.2). Classification (NCBI taxonomy): domain Eukaryota; kingdom Metazoa; phylum Chordata; class Mammalia; order Primates; family Cercopithecidae; genus Rhinopithecus; species Rhinopithecus bieti. Next base: position 3,618,302 of record NW_016803808.1, on the reverse strand, counting down.
CCTGCCCTGGCGCTGCCAGTCCTTCCCGCGCCACCTGCGTGGTTCGAAAGGTGGAAGGGACTCGCATCTGGGGTCGTGCGCGTCTGCTGCTCAGCAGCTGTCTCCTCTCCCTCCTCTTCCCGGGCCGCCCCTCCCGCAGCAAGCCCCGTCCACCCCGGGCCCAGGACCCCGAATTCGCGGGTGCCACACTGGACGCCCCTTCCGGTGACAGGGCACTTAGCAGGGAGAAAATCTGGACAGAGGTTGTGGAGACCCCTTGGAGGACCGAGTCATTTTGTCGCCTGGCGAACGCAGGCCACCCAGACGGGGAACGGCCAAGGCTGGAGGCGAGCAGAAGTGGAGCCAGGCTTCCGCTCAACTGCCACCAGGGGCCCCTGGGACCCTCCGGCATCGGCCGCGGGGATGAGCCCGACGAGCGGTGACGCGGGGCCCCGCCGCTCTCTCCCCCGCCGCCGGACCGGTCAGGCCGCGGGAGATTGGGGACCCGGTCCCCAACGAGCTGGCGTCGGCGAGCGGCCCATAAGGGGCCCAGCCGAGGTGAGGGAAAAGGAAGATTCTGGAACGAGGCCCTGGGTGAATCCCGCCAGCTTTCCCTGGACAGCCAAGGTCGGAAAAATGAGTGAATAAAGAAGAAATGAACGAACCTCAAATGACTGCCCGTAGTCTCATGGCGGGCTGCGGTGGCGGGCCCCCAGCGAAGAGCGAGAAGCAAAACTGGAGGAAGCTGAGGCAAGAAAACAAAGAGAACTCGAGATTTTCTCATTTTTCCTTTCTCTCTCTCTCTCTCTCTCTCTCTCTCCTTCTCTCTCTCTCTCTTTTTAATCAAAAGACAGGCCCCTGTGTCTTCAGGAGGCAGCCAGAGGCAGAACTGGAATCAGGAAACCGGCCCTGCGCCCCCTGCCACTCATCCCCAGGACCCACAGTGGGGCCTTGGGCCTAACAGCCACTGTCTTTGAAAACACCCTGAAAAGTCACAGTTCACGAATCTGGGCGGTTAAACAAAAGAAGCGGGGAGTGAGGTTATAGGCCCCAACACCTGCCAGCACACTGCAGGTCCTCAGTAAAAGTGCAGCCTGAGTGAACCCCTGCAGCTCGCCATACTCTGATTGGCAGCACCGTCATTTTCCTTTTCGCTTTATGAAATAGCTCAAACACCCCCATTTGACTTTTCTCATTGTGAAATTTTCAAACACACGCTAAACTGGGAGAGTAACATAAAGAGCCCATGTGCTCAAGAACCAGCCAATCCTAACATCGTGCCACACTTGCTTCAAATGTTTAAGACATGAATATCGCCATACCGTTAAAGCCCCTGGAAGCCCTCCTCACGTCACCCCAAGTACTCTTCCAAACCATCCCATTCCTGTTTTTATACTATTACTGCGTATGCATGTGTTCATAAATCATATAGAAGATTTTTACAACTTCCTGTGTGTTCCTATTTCATTCTGTAACCCAGTCGGTTTGTCTTGTTTTACTCAAGATTATAAGATCCATCTGATCATACATATAGCTCTAGTTTATTCATTTTAACTATTAAGTAGTATTCCGTTGTATGAGTAGGGCACAAGTCATATATACATTCTTCTGTTGATAGACATTTGAGTTGAGATTATAAACAAGACTGCAGTGAACATTCTTGAACTGCATTTTTCTTTCTAGGGTATAGCTCATTTCAGCCACTCTAGTAGAAACACGTGCAGAATAATTATGTTAAATTAACATTAGTCCAAATGTCTGCTCTATGGTTTGGGTTACTTACTGTAACTGCTAAATCAATAATCACTGTGAAAAATGTCCTTATATTTTTTCCTCTTCACGTTTTGGCAGCTTGTGTCTTACCAAACAGATAAAATCCCATAGAACAGAGGTCAGCAAATTTTTCTTAAACGGCAAGAGGTCAATATTTTAGGCATTGTTTTCTAGGAGGCAGAGTTGAGGCTTACATAACCGTTGAAAATGTAACTTTTTTTCTTATTTCTTTTCTTTTTTTTTTAGAGATGGGGGTCTCACTCTGTCACCCAGGCTGCTCTGGAACTCCTGGCCTCAAGTAGTTATCCTGCCTCGGCCTCCCAAAATGCTGGGTTACAGGCATGAGCCACTGCTCCCCACCTAAATGTAACCTTTTAAGAATGTAAAAAGTTCACGATGTCAGGAGATCGAGACCATCCTGGCTAACATGGTGAAACCCCATCTCTACTAAAAATACAAAAAAATTAGCCAGGCATGCTGGTGGGCGTCTATAGTCCCAGCTATTCTGGAGGCTGAGGCAGGAGAATGGTGTGAACCCGGAAGGCGGAGCTTGCGGTGAACTGAGATCGCGCCACTGCATTCCCGCCTGGGCAACAGAGCGAGACTCCGTCTCAAAATAAATAAATAAAAGAATGTAAAAAGTATACTTACTTGGCTCATGGACTGTAAAACAAAAATAGAAAGCAAAAATCAGTCAACTGAATGGATTTGGCCCCTGGGCTATAGTTAGATTTCCCACTCCTGCTATAGAAGAATTCATTACATAAATGAATTCCTTTCTTTAAATAGGCGATCACTTTCCATCATGACAAAAGCGTAATTTGGCTCAACAGAAGAATCAAAATAAATGTGATGTTACACTGAGGGAAAAATTCCTAGGAAGATGTCCCATACCTTAACTAGTTAATACAATGACTTTGAGGTAAACCATTTAATCCTATTTTTTAATATCTATAATGAATTTTAGAAATGCATAAACTCCTACCAACTAAGAATTCACTACTTGGTAGAACTAATTAATTCTTTTCTCAGCTAAGAAAAGAAATGAGATTCGATGAAAAAGTTGTTTATTATTTTCTTGTTTAATGAATCACCTCTCCGCTCCTAGTTCATTGATTTAAATATAAGCACACAAGTACAAATGATTATGTTTTTCCTGGAACCTGACCCACTTGTTCTATGTCTTTATTGAACTTGAACCAAAACTTGAAAAAATCATTTCAAGATATTTTCTTAAATGAGCTGAATTAGCCTGGTTTAAAATGTTGACAAGAATGGGGCCAAGCTAAAAAACTTTGGTGGCCAACCCGTAACTTGCAAAGGAGCTGTCTCTCTCCAAGCCGATTCAATAAGCAGAGGCGTTTCCCAAAAACGGTGGGCAAAGCAGTTAGACATGGCTCTCTTCTGGCCTTTGTGTCTTTGCTGGCCTTATCCTAAAGAATCTCCCTCTCTCTCTCTCTCTCTCTCTCTCTCTCACACACACACACACACACACACATACAAATACACACACACACATTTTTCTCTCCCTCACACATACACATTCTCACACACATTTCCCCCTTACGTGTCTTACGTGACTATGCATGTGCTATGCGTGTTGATTCCTTACACATATCTACTTCCTTAAATGCATACAGTATTCGTGCTTCAAGCATACACATGGCTCTTTTTCACATATATCCATACTCCACACACACGCCTTGTCACACAAACAGTTCTCTGCTGGATACATGTGTTCTCTTTGCACCTACGTTTCTGTTTTGTGCAGACCCAACACTCCAACACTTCTCATACCTTTTTCTTTGTACCATCCACACATTTCCTCACCCCTCCACCCAGCTTGCTTAAATTGTCCCAACATGTGGATGGGAAGGTGCATTTGTTTGCTAGGGCTGCTATAACAAAGTACTGCAGACAGAGGGGCTTACACATTAGAAATCTATTGTCTCCCATCTGGAGGCTAGAAGCTCAACATTGAGATGTGAGCAGGTTGGTTCCTTCTCATGGCTGTGAGGGAGGATCTGTCCCAGGTTTCTCTTCTTGGCTTGTAAATGGCTTTCTCCCTGAGTCTCTCCACATTGTCTTCCCTCTAGGCAAGTCTTCACTCTGTCACCCAGGCTGGAGTACAGTGGCATGATCTCAGCTCACAGCAACCTCCGCTTTCCAGGTTCAAGTGATTCTTCTGCCTCAGCCTCCTGAGTAGCTGGGATTACAGGCATGCGTCACCACGCCCGGCTAATTCTTGTATTTTTAGTAGAGACGGGCTCTCACCATGCTGGCCAGGCTGGTCTCAAACTCCTGACCTCAGGTGATCCACCCGCCTCAGCCTCCCAAAGGACTGGGATTACAGGTGTGAACCACCAAGCCTGGCCCCTCTATGCAAATCTGTGTCCAAATTTCCTCTTGTTATAAAGACACACCAGTCATTTTGGACAGGACCCGCCCTAATTACTTCATTTGAGTTTGATTACCTCTCTCCAAATAAGATCACATCCTGAGGTACCAGTTAGAACTGCAACATATGAATTTTGAAAGGGTCCTGGCACAAATAGGACACAATTTGACCCGTAGTAGTAAGGTTCGGGTTTGGCTTGTTTCTGAGCAAGGTTTAGACCAGAAATACTAAACTCCATCTTGATCAGTAGTAAATCTGATGCCTAGATGTGGCACTTCCTCATTAGAAACCTTGAACTCAAATCCAACTGCACCCCTCTCCCCATTAAGGGAGCGGGTAAGGGAGGGGATAAGATCCTCACCCGGATCTTATCAGGAATATTGGTCACCCAAAATTCAAGGGCTCCATTCAATGGACTACCTAAGGTGAAAGTGCTCCACCTGGTGGAGAGCACTTCAAATTCATTACACATGTGCAAATGATAGACCAGCTACCAAAAGCATCTTGGTTGACATTAAATATTAGATAAAATAGGGGAAGGAATGGGAGGGGGGAGAGAAATGAATTAGATGCAACCAATATAGTTCATGGGGTAGTGTATGCGGCGTGAACATTTAAATATAACATTTAATGATCAAGAAGACATTATCTAACAAACTAGATAGTATCTGCATAGAATTCAAGAATAGAAGGTAGTAATTCAACTCTGATGGAGTTTTCTTTAAAAATCTGGGTGTGGTGTGGGTGCACACTAGACCTGGGCCCCCAATAACCAAAGAAGATGAAATTATACAAACGTTGGAATGAGAAAATACTCCGTTGTTCCAATAACATATACAGAAACACCTCTTTCTGTCAGGTGTGTAGCAACCCTTAAGGAACACCTTCCTGATCTCTAATGGCAGTTACAGAACAAATTACATAGGACAAGAAAACACAAAGGGTAGAAAACAATGTCACAGTACCCATCACACTTAACCTCGTCATCCGGTTTCTCTTTTTCTCCAAAGAACACCTCTTGGGAGTTCATTCCTTAAGGCATGTGAAAGTGGGTAATATACAAGAGATACATTATATACATGTTTTATTGTTTGTTTGTTGTTTTCTGAGACAGGGTCTCACTCTGTCGCCCAGGCTGGAGTGCAGTGGTGCCATCATAGCTCACTGCAGCCTTGGTCCCCGGGGCTCAATTGATCTTGCCACCTCAGCCTCCCAAGTAGCTAGGAGTACAGGCATGCGCCACCACACCCAGCTAATTTTTGTATTTTTTGTAGAGATGGGTTTTTGCCTCGTTGCCCAGTCTGGTCTGGAACTCCTGGCTCAAGCGATTGGCCCGCCTCAGCCTCCCAAAGTAATCCCAAGTAGCTGGGATTACAGGCATGAGCTGCCACACCAAGCCTATATACATGTATAATACACTTGAAGGCCAGGCGCGGTGGCTCAAGCCTGCAATCCCAGCACTTTAGGAGGCCAAGATGGGCGGATCACGAGGTCAGGAGATCCAGACCATCCTGGCTAACACGGTGAAACCCCGTCTCTACTAAAAAATACAAAAAACTAGCCGGGCGAGGTGGCGGGTGCCTGTAGTCCCAGCTACTGGGGAGGCTGAGGAAGGAGAATGGCATGAACCTGGGAGGCGGAGCTTGCAGTGAGCTGAGATCTGGCCACTGCACTCCAGCCTGGGCGACAGAGCGAGACTCCGTCTCAAAAAAAAAAAAAAAAAAAAAAAATGCACAAGATTATTCTATATTCAGTGTTATTTATAGTAGCAAAATATTGGAAATAACCTAAGTGTCCAGCCTTGGGGTAAGCATGGGTAATTTATAATGTATACACACAATTCAGTACTGTGAAGTCCTAAAAAAAGAGTAAGAAAGGTATAGTGGTTCATGCCTATAATCCCAGCACTTTGGGAAGCCAAGGTGGGCGGATCACCTGAGGTCAGGAGTTCGAGACCAGCCTGGCCAACATGGTGAAACCCTACCTCTACTAAAAAATACAAAACTTAGCAGAGTGTGGTGGTGGATGCCTTTAATCCCATCTACTCAGGAGGCTGAGGCAGGAGAATCGCTTGAACCCAGGAGGAGGAGATTGCAGTGAGCCGAGATTACGCCACTGCACTCCAGCCTGGGCAATAAGAACAAAACTCCTTCTCCAAAAAAAAAAAAAAAAAGAGAAAGAAAGGTATTTATTGCACTGACAGAGAACAATCTGCAAGGTATTTTGTTAGGTTGAAGGAAGGCAAAAAAAAAAAAAAAAAAGAAGTACATTACTAGTGTGCTAAAAGGGGGAAAGATAACATAGACGAATATTTTTGCATAAATATTCTGCAAGAATACCTGAGAAACCAGCACAATGATACCCTCCAAAGAGAGGACATTACTGCCGAGAGACAAGAGTGAAAGGGAGATTTTTTCACTGTTACTCATTTGTGTCTTTTGAATTTTGAGCCATGTAAATATACCTATTCAAAAAAAAATTCAAAGGTTTTTTGTTTGTGTAATTTGCCTTGACCAAAATTTTTCCAAGGTCTAATGATATTTAAAATTTTTTGGTATCACAAGCCTGAAGCCAATATGATGTGATTATTCTCTGATATTTGACTACTTTCTTTCTATTTTAGGAGAAAATACTATTATTTATTTTTTATTATGTAAATGATACATAACTCGTAAAACAAAATATTTTAAGCTTATCGACTGTATTTCCTTTTCAACAGCAAGTTAATTCAAATGAATTTTTGAACATATACCTCCTACAGCAATGCAAAAAGAACAACACATTGAAATGACTCCATCTTCTATATTACCATGAAACTTTCCTTTGGTAAATTTTTTTTTTTTTTTTTTTTGAGACAGGATCTCACTCTGTTGCCCAGGCTGGAGTGCAGTGGTTCAATCACGGCTCACTGCAGCCTCAAACTCCTGGGCTCAAGTGATCCTCCTACCTCACAACCTCCCAAATAGCTGGGGACTACAGATGTATGCCACCATGCCTGGTTACCTTTTGTATTTTTTGTAGAGACAGGAATCTTACTTTGTTGCCCAGGCTGGTCTTGAACTCCTGGGCTCAAGCAATCTGCCTGTCTCTGCCTCCCAAAGCACTGGGATTACAGGTGTGAGCCACCACACCCAGCCTGGTAAAATCTTTAACAAATTGGCTGGGTACGGTGGCTCATGCCTATAATCCCAGCACTTCAGGAGGCTGAGGCAGGCAGATCATGAGGTCAGGAGATCGAGACCATCCAGGCCAACGTGGTGAAACCCCCATCTCTATTAAAAATACAAGAAAATTAGCTGGGTGTGGCGGTGCACGTCTGTAATCTCAGCTACTCAGGAGGCTGAGGCAGAAGAATCACTTGAACCCAGGAGGCGGAGATTGCAGTGAGATGAAATGATGCCACTGCACTCCAGCCTGGCAACAGAGTGAGACTCCATCTCAAAAACAAAACAGAACAAAATATTTAACAAATTATATTTGAACCCTGCAAATTTGTACAAGACCAAGTATCAGCATTATCACAACTTGAGTGCAAGTATTTCTGTTTTCCTTACTATTTTCATTTCTGATAATTCCCAAGGCTAACTACTACTTTTTCTACAAAATAAAACTAATTTGAATCAATAGTATTTAAGCAATACTAAAAAAGATTATTATTCAGCATATAATTCAAGCAGGATGGAAAATAGAAGTTGCTAAACTTACCAATAATTTGATAGTGACGATTCAAAACAAAATCCATTGTTATATTTACTTAGAAGATTTAAGACAAAACGTTACATTTTGTCATCATGTTTTGCTTCATATTTCAAAGTCAGCATAGTTAAGATTCTCTTTTTCTTTTATTTATTTATTTATTTATTTATTTATTTATTTTATTATACTTTAAGTTCTAGGGTACATGTGCATAACGTGCAGGTTTGTTACATATGTATACTTGTACCATGTTGGTGTGCTGCACCCATCAACTCATCAGCACCCATCAATTCATCATTTATATCATGTATAACTCCCCAATGCAATCCTTTTTCAAATTCGATTTAGTTCTTTATGATGTAATGCACATGTTGACAGAGAAACGTCATTATTGTCATTTGTCCAGGTTGCTGGGGTCATCGAGCTACCTACAGGGAGGAAGCTGGGGTGCTAGCTTCATTTGGGGGTCCAGGGAAGGCTTCCCTGAGCAAATGATGTCCAAAATGGGGATAAGGAGTTTGCTAGAGGAAGCAGTAAAGGGATGATGTTTTAGGCAAAGAAAACATGAGAAGACTCAGTAGTGAGGAAAACCTTTTGAGGAATTGAGTCAATATTAGTGTGACTGGACCAGAGAGAGTGCAGTGCACCAAGTAGTCCATGATAAGGTGGTGGCCAGGGGCTCCTCAGTGTTCAGAGATAGCTGCAACCCTCCAGCAACCAGCAGCGTGATCGGGAGACTGCCAGGCAGGCAAGTGGCCAGTTTACAGGAGAAAATACTAACAAGGACTATAAAACAAGGTATACAACAGATTTCAATCAGAGGACGGATGAAGTCAGATCTGCGTTTTGAGACAATTTCTCTGGCAATGTGAGGTCAACAGCTGCAAAAAATAAAAATAAAAAATAAGAAGAAAAGAGAAGAAAAAAAGCAGCTCTTTAATTTGACGGTGACAGTGGAGAGTCAGTGGAGAGACCAAAGACAGGGAGATGAATTAGGAAGTAGCCATAATAGTCCAGGAACAATGATGAAGAGGGCAGTAGTGGGCAGCGGGAATCGAGGGTGAGGAGGAGGCTGAAATGCTTTTCGGAGGCAGAGCTGACAAGTCCCGTGGCCACCCCCTCCCTTTCCTTTGTCACCCTCTCATTGGAGTTCACTGAGGCGGACAGCAATAGCTCATCTTTCCCGCAGCTCTTTGTGGACAGGCTGTCATGGGGATTTGCTGTCGTGGGTGTATTTGACTACAGGGTTACCTTTTTGTTTTCCTTCCAAAGCAGGAGGCAGATACTGTTGCTAAGTGCAGAGACTGAATCAATGTGCCAGGACCAATGAAAGCCTCCATGAGCTACCATCTTGGGAGCCCTCTGGATAGCCTGTCAAGTTCTGAACAAAATCTCAAGACGAAGCATTCACTGCACCTCTCTTTGTTCCATTTGATGTCATTTTAGAAGCATTCTTAGTCACTGGGGTGGAGAGTTTCAAGACTCGATTAGAAACGGCTCCTGTGAAACTGTGAAGCTTGCATGACCATTGAAGATGGATTTTGCACTAGGGATTTGACATGTATTATCTCTCACACAACAAAATTGCATGTATGTTTACCTTCAGTTTACAAATATGGACACTGAGAGCCCTAAAGCTGAGGTTACCTGCCGTGAGGGGTAATTGGAGTTGGTGCTGGACACACTCCAGCCGGGGCTCATCTGCTCATGCCACTCCACCCTCCTCTTTCCACATCCTCCCATCTCTTCCGCACTCCTCCCATCTCTTCCGCACTCCTCCCATCTCTTCCGCACTCCTCCTCTCCTGCCAAGTGTGTTTGTTCCAGGCCCTTCATAAAAGGTGGACTCATCTGGGAAGAATAAGACCAGCATTCAAGTGGCAGCTCTGATGGGGACCGTCTTATGGACATTAAGCAAGTCATTTGATTGCTATTCTCAGTTTCCTCCTAATATGCTTTGGATTTGTGTCCCTGCTCGAATCTTATGTAGAACTGTAATCCCCAATGTAAGAAGTGGGACCTGGGGAGATGACTGAATCATTGGGGTGGATTTCTCATGAATGGTTTAGAACCATCCCCTTGGGTCATTGGTGGGGAGGAAGGGGAGAGGGTAGAATTGGAGATTTGGGAGACACAGCAGGCAATCAGCACAGATTTATAGATGGGTGAATGGATGGCGAACAGTAGAGGGGACTGACCTGGGAAATGCTATAAGATTTTCATGCTGTTCTCATGAGAGTGAGTGTGTTCTCAGGAGATCTGGTTGTTTAAAAGTGTATAGTACCTTGCCCCTCACTCTCTTTCTCCTGCTCTGGTCATGTGACACGCCTGCTTCCCCTCACCTTCCGCCATGATTCTAAGTCTTCTGAGGTCATCCCAGAAGCCAAGCAGATGCCAGCACCATGCTTCCTGTACAGCCAGTGCCACCAAGGGCCAATCAAACCTCTTTTCTTTAAAAATTACCCAGTCTCTGGTATTTCTTTATAGCACTGTGAGAACAGACTACCACACCTCCCCTGTAAAATAAGAGGGTTTACTCAATACCTCTTCCTGCCCTAAGGTTCTAGGACCCAGGCTATTACATATTACAGAAAACTGATGGGGAACAATCCTTGCTGTCACTCTTTCTCCTTTGCCATGCTTCACAAGTGCCTCTCCCTACTCCAGTTATCACGGAAGGATGTGTACTTAGAGATCCCGTCAGATAGCCACAGACAGGCACAGATAATCTCCTGTGAGGTCCCACAATCTTGTCGTGTTTCCCAAGTCAGTGTCCTCTACTGTTCCCCATCTGTCTGCCCATCCATTAATATGTACTAAGCACCTGCTGTCTCTCAAATCTCCAATTCTACCCTCTCCCCTTACTCTCAGCCAATGACCTTGGCTCCTGCTCACTCCCTCAACTTCCTGCCAAAGTACCTTACGAATTTATCTGCATCTGTCCTTACTCTTTTCTCCCCTCCTCCTGTCACTTGGGAGGTGGGGTCCTTTCTCTCATCTCCCATCCCCTCCTGTATTAGCTCTCTGTGTCTCATCTCTATCAGCATTCCCCAAGTGCTGGGATTACAGGCGTGAGCCGCCACGCCTGGCCTAGTTCTTTAAATTTGGGTGTTCCTCTGAGTTCCATCCTCTGGCTTTGCCCCACGTTGCTTCACTCACACTCCCTGAATGATCTATGCCTAAACTTCAAGTACCCAAATTGCCATTGTCAGGCCAAGTCTTCCCTCGAATCCAATCAGCCTCCAAACTCTGTCCTTTCTACCTTTCCCTCTCTTGAGTCTATTCTCTCTCCATTTTCACTAGCCCCAACACAGTTTGGCTGTTTGTTCAGTGGCTATGGCAGCATCCTAACCATTCTTCTTGCCTGCAGTTTGACTCCTCTTCCTATATTATCTGCATCATCACCCCATCCACCTTTAACTATCAGAACAATCTGTAAGATCTAAGAATGCCTATGCTGGAGCGAGAGGTATAGATAGAGAGTTGGAATATCTAGCAAATATTAGGTTACAATGATGCTGTAATTTGAATGTGCCCCCCAGAATTCATGTGTTGGAAACAATCTCCAATGCGACAGTGCTGGGAAGTGGGGCCGAATGGGAGATATTCACGTGATGAAGCAGTAAGTGTGATGATGCAGCAAGAAGGCCCTCACCAGATGCCAGCCTCTTGATCTTGAACTTCACACCCTCCAGACTGTGAGCCAATGTATTCTGTTACAGTGGCATAAAATGACTGAGACAAGTGGTGCCCTTTGGTATTTGTTCTAAGCCCTCAATCCCAAAACACTGCATTAGAAAGGTTAACTTGGCTATAACATAGGGGTATCAGAAGAGGGGACAGGGGTCAATTTCCTTATCTGGAAAATAAGGAGTTGGACTGGGCCAGTGCCTTGCAGAGTACACCCAAACCTTCAGTTTCTGATTCAGTAGGTCTGCACAGGACCAGAGAATTTGTATTTTTAACAAGCTCACAGGTGATGGAAATGCTGAGGTCCACAGACCATGCTTAGAATACCACGGGTGTCTTAGTCTGTTCAGGCTGCTATAACAGAACACTGTAAACTGAATGGGCTTATAAACAACAGAAACTCTCTTTAGTAAACTTCCCTTCATATATACATCTATCCTATTAGTTCTGTCCCTCCAATTACCCCTCACGGCAGGTAACCTCAGCTTTAGGGCTCTCAGTGTCCATATTTGTAAACTGAAGGTAAACATACATGCAATTTTGTTGTGTGAGAGATAATACAGTTGCCTCGATTTTGGACTTCCCAGCCTCCAGAACTGTGAGTTAAGGTAAGGAGTTCAAAAAAATAATAAAACATTTTAAAAAATTAGCCGGACATAGTGCCATGCACCTGTACTCTCAGCTACACGGGAGTCTTAACTGGGAGATCACTTGAGACCAGGAGTTTGATGCTACAGTGAATTATGACCATGCCACTGCCCTCCAGCCTGGGAGACAGAAAAAAAAAAAAGATTAGAAAAGACCTCTGACATCATAGTCTAGTGGGGAGCCAGCTTCTTCAGGCATTTTTCCCTGCCTCACCTCGCCCACCTCAGGCTGTGTAGAAACCCCCAGTCTAACCGGTTGTTTCCCTCCAACTCTGTACATACCACGGTGTGCTACCTTTTTATTTCAAACATGTGCTGGCCTCTGTTCTAATCACAGCAACCTGTATCCATTAATCCATTTAATCCTCACAACAACCTTATCAGGTAAGTATTGTCATTATTCGCATTTTCCAAATAAGGAAACTGAGGCACAGACAGATTAAGTAACTGGCTTAATAAGGTCTTCTAGTTTGTAAGTAGGAGCCAGGATTTGAAAACACACCTTCTGGCTCCAACTTAATTAACATGCTCGGTTTACTTATCTGTCCCCACTGAAATTGGAGGTTGAACCTGTGGCATATTCAAATCGGTAAGTATCGCCTGTGCTCACCCCAATATCTGACACTATAGGTCAACGATAACTCATTCATCAAACAGGAAGGAGGAAGGAAGGAAGGAAGGAAGGAAGGAAGGAAGGCAGGCAGGCAGAAGTAAAACGATACCACAATGGTTTGGTTGCTCATATTTACTAAGCATCAACACTGACCCGCCTGTAAGATGCGCTAACAGAGCTCACGAATAAATGAAGGCCAGGCGTGGTAGCTCATGCCTATAATCCCAGCACTTGGGAGGCCAAGGTGGGAGGATGGCTTGAGCCCCAGAGTTCAAGGCTAGTCGGTGCAATATACTGAGACTCTGTTTCTACTAAAATTAAAATTAAAAATTAGCCGGGCGCAGTGGCGCGCGCCTGTAGTCCCAGCTGCTTGGGAGGCTGAGGTGGGAGGATCGCTTGAGCCTGAGAATTCGAGGCTGCAGTGAGCCCTGACCACGCCACTGCACTCCAGCCTGGGCAACAACAACAAAAAAATTAAAATTAAAAAAAGGAATAAATGAACATCTCTGAGGCTGAGAGCTTTCAGTTATCACCGTCGAGAATTCCAGGCGAGCGCTGCGTTTTCCCAGCTGCCTCTTTTCTCTCACCCCCGTTCCCTTCCTCTGGAATCCGGCTCCACCTCTTCCTTTTCCTTTGCCATCCTCTCCGTGGATTCCGCGGTCCGGGTTTCCCGGGCGCCAGCCGCCGGGAGAGGATCGGTGCGTGGGAGCGCTCCGGCCGCGGCGGGCATGCGCAGAGGGGGGCGGTGCACTGCGCATGCGGGAAGATGGCGGGCCGGGGTACTTGAGAGTCGTTGGTCTACCTCCTGCTTTCCCGTCTTCGTCGGGAGCTCCCGGGCACGTGAGGCAGTGCTGCGTTTGCTGGCGGGTGGGACGGCCTAGCCGGGCGGCGCCTCGGAGGACGCCGCGGACCCGTTAGTTTCTGGGCCCTTGGAAATCGGCGCGTGGGGGACGGTGATCGAGCTGGGCGCGAGAGGGCGGGAGAGCTCGCAGGGTGCGAGGGGAGCTGGACGCCCGGCCGGGCAGCATGAGTCAGCAGCGGCCGGCGAGGAAGTTGCCCAGTCTCCTCCTGGACCCCGCGGAGGAGACGGTTCGCCGTCGGTGCCGAGACCCCATCAACGTGGAGGGCCTGCTGGTAAGCTCCGGGACAGGACGGGACGGGGACGGGCGGGGGTCTCCCAAACCCGGCCCCCTCCTCTCCGCGCCGCGGCCAACCCCGCTGGCCGTCGTCTCAGTCGTCTGCTCACCCTGGGCCAGGCGCTGCCCATCACGTGCTGCGAACTGCGTACTCCCGCCTTCTGCTTTCAGCATCTGCTCACAGACGTGGTGTCAGTCTTCTGGGCTTTTACATCGGAACTTCAGGGCACTGTTGGAGAAAATTGCTCAACTTTGCATTGGAAAGGCCATGTTTTTCTCCTTCAGTGGACTCTAGCTGTATCTCTGCAACCTATCATTTGTTCTGCCTTCTCTCTCTTCTGCTCTACTGCAGCCGTTTAAAACCTTGTCCACGTTTTATATTTCCCACGCCACAGCTCCCATTCATAAAATTATCTCCCCACCTGTTTGACAGAGAAAATGGTTAGGAGATTTGGCTCCCTTTCCTGCAAAGACTGAATTCTTCTACTCTTGTTCTGGACCAGATACTGTATTCCCCGCGGTTCTCAGGGTCCTCAACAAATGCGTCCCTTTCCATTCCTCCCGTATTTTCTTTTTCTTTTTTATTTTTCCTTTTTTTTTTTTTTTTGAAACGGAGTTTTTACTCTTGTTCCCCAGGCTGGAGTGCAATGGCACGATCTCAGCTCACTGCAACCGCCGCCTCCCAGGTTCAAGCGATTCTTCTGCTTCAGCCTCCCTTGTAGCTGGGATCACAGGCATGCGCCACCACACCCAGCTAATTTTGTTTTTATAGTAGAGACGGGATTTCACCATGTTGGCCAAGCTGGTCTCGAACTCCTGACGACCTCAGGTGATCCACCCGCCTCGGGCTCCCAAAGTGATGGGATTACAAGGCGTGAGGCACCGAGCCGGGCCTCTCCCCATATTTTCAATTTCTCTGCTGCTTTCTTCCTGTAACTAGTAGTAATTAAACATTTTCCCAAGTCATTATGCCTGGTCCCCATACCAAATAGTTTGTGATTATTGTCTCATTTAATTTCTCACAGCAGTGTTTTGTAATAGTAAAAGACTATTATTCTTGTTTTACGGTTGCCAAAACAGACTTGCATGTAACGCCGGCTTGCCTGTGGCTAGATAGTAAGTGGAGAAACTTGGGTTGAACCTCCAAATGTCTAACTCCAGATGATAAATTCTTGACTACTAAAACCGCATTCTCAATCCATCCCCGTCTTGAAAGATCCCTCCCTTAATTCCATATCCCTTGCCATCTACTGTCTGTCTTCCCCTTCACAGCTAAACTTCTTGAAAAGTTATTTACACTCACAGTTTCCTCTTGATAGTCTCATTATCAGCCAACCCACTGCTGGGGACCCCTATCCTAAGCACACTTGTAAGACCATTCTAACCAGGGTCACCAACAATCTACTGTTGTAGTTTTGACACAAAACTACTTGTGTTGGAAACTCTCCCTTGAGTTTCCTTGACATTGATGTTCCATCTGCTTCTCTGGTCTCTCCTTGTCCTAATCCTCTTCCCAGTCCTTCATTTTTTTCCCCCCGAGACAGGATCTCACTCTGTCACCTGGCTGGAGTGCAGTGGCACATCCTGGCTCACTGCAGCCTTGACCTCCCAGGCTCAAGTGATCCTTCTGCCTCCACCTCCCTAGTAGCTGGGACCACAGGCGCATGCCACAACGCCTGGCTAATTTTTTTATTTTTATTTTTAGATATGGAAGTCTTCCTGCGGGGCCCAGGCTGGTCTTGAACTCCTGGGCTCAAGCTGTCCTCTCACCTCAGTTTCCCAAAGTGCTGGGATTACAGGTGTGAGCCACTGCGGCTGGCCACATGTTGATGATATTCAGGGTTCTCTTCTGCCGTCTCTACACATTCTTCTTAGGGGAGTTCATTCTCTTCTCCCATGAGTTGTGTTACCATCTACATTTGATCCTTGAACGACTCAGGGATTGGGGCACCAAATCCCATGAAATTCAAAATCTGAATATAACTTTGATTCCCCCAAAACTTTACTGTTTCCTGGAAGCCTTACTGATACTGTAAAGAGTTGATTAACACATATTTTGTATTTACATGTATTAGTTACTGTATTCTTATAATAAAGTAGCTAAAGAAAAGAAAACGTTATTAAGAAAATCATAAATAAGAGAAAGTCCTACTCATTCAGGGGAATTAGATGATTGTAAAGGTCTTCATCCTTGTCTTCACACTGAGTAGGCTGATGAAGAGGAGTAAGAGGAGGAGTTGGTTTTGCTTTCTAAGGGGTGGCAGGGGGTAAAGAAAATTGGCATCTAAGTGGACCCACACAGTTCAAACCTGTGTTGTTTGAGGATCAGCTGTATATTGGTACCATCTGTATTGGTGGTCTTAATATTTGAGAATTTGATAAAAACTCTAAGTTCACTGTGGAAAAACCACTTAGTTTGCATGCAATATCAGCAGATACATTGCTTGAAATCTTAGACATACACTTCTGGTATTTTCAGTTACCATATTGTAATTCCCGAATCTATAAATCTCCCTCAGGATCTTCCAGCTGTCTACTAGACCTTCCTGCTTAGGTTTCCAACTCCTATTAGTCCCCCCTCATCTGAGGTTTCACTTTTCTTGATTTCGTTTAACCTGTGGTCCCCCAAACTATTAAAATGAAAATTCCAGAAGTAATTCATTAGTTTTAAAATGCTTGCCATTCTCAGTAGTGTGATGAAATCTCGAGCTGTCAGGTACCACCCAGCACCTGAATCTTCCTTTGTCCAGAGTTCCCATGCTGTCATTGCACCCTGCCCTTAGTTGATCAGTAGCTGATTCTTGATTATCAGACCAACTGTCACGGTGCTTGTGTTAAATAGCCCTTATTTTACTCAGTAATGGCCCCGAAGCACAGGAGTAGTGATGCTGGCAGTTCCAGTATGCTGAAGAGAATTGATGAAGTGCTTCACGTGAAAAGATCTAAGTTATTGACTTAGTAAGGAAAGAAAAAAATCTTATTCTGAGGTTGCTAAGATCTACAGTATATTTTGAGAGACCACCTTCACGTAACTTTCATTGTAGTATATTGCTATAATTGTTATATTTTATTATTAGCTGTTAATATCTTACTATGCCCGATTTATAAATTAAATGTTACCATGAGTATGTATGTATACGAAAAAAAATTGTGTATATAGGGGTTGGTACTGTTTGCAGTTTTAGGCATCCACTGGGGGTCTTGGAATGTAGCTCCCAAGGATAAGGGTGGACTACTGTATATTCAGAATTGAATTTATTACTCTTGGTCAGAGTTCTGCAGAGAGACAGACCAATACTAATACAGATTTTGGTACCAGGAAAGGGGAACAGAATTTTAAAGATGAGTTTCCTTAATTGGGGTTTTTGGAATTGGTTCTTTAATCTGATTAGAACCTAAAAATGCTAAGAGCTCTACTTCTAGTAGTAGAGAGAGCACTGGAAGCCCATGACACAAACTGTTTATAGATATGCAAAATAAATGCCTTTGACATTGTAATTCACCACTTATAAGAGGCAAAGAATTTGGTGGCGCTGTATGTGATATTTTCAAACATTTTTGGAAAAACAAGGATTGTAATGACATTGGTTGGTTGCTCCTAGTGTCTTTGGACAAAGTGATGAAAGAAAAGGATGAGCTCAGGGATTCAATTTCATGGCTGGAGTTCCACGTAATGACTTAAATGTTTCTAAGTTTCTAAGTTTCTAAGTGTGCCCTCGGTTAGAATTTTCTATCCTGTAGCCATAGGGCTGAAATTGCTGAAAATCAAACACAAGCCTTCATCATGCAACTGCCAAATTACAATGAAAGTTGAACTCTTGGCCTGGCATGGTGTTTCATGCCTGTGATCCCAGCACTTTGGGAGGCCGAGGCAGGTGGATCACCTGAGGTCAGGAGTTTGAGACCAGCTTGGCTAATGTGATGAAACCCCGTTTCTACTAAAAATACAAAAAATTAGCAGGGCTTGGTGGCACACACCTGTAATCCCAGCTACTCGGGAGGCTGAGGCAGAAGAATCACTTGAACCCCGGAGGTGGAGGTTGCAGTGAACCGAGATTGCACCATTGCACTCCAGCTTGGGCAACAAGAGCGAAACTCCATCACAAAAATAAATAAATAAATAAATAAAATAGAAAGTTGAACTCTCTTAGCTTCACAGAGCATCTACTGTTGAAGTGAGGGTATTGGTTGGGAAAGAGTGGGGTTTGGATGGGATAATGTGGGAAGATGAGGCTGGACACATTGAGCCCCTAAATTCTGATGAGTTTTGTTTGCCAGAGGGGCAGTAGCAGTTCCACCTACAGTGGTGTCATCCTTTCCACCCCGTCTAAGGAGATTAATTCTGCATTGCCTGTGGAGATAGTAGTAGCCTCCTCTGAAACAGCTCCCGGGCAGGACAATGCTGATTCTCATCAGGACCCACCCCACCACCCCTCTTTGCTTCTAGACCTATTACTAGACCCAAGTCCCAGCAGGCCCCTAAAGGTGAGGTGCAAAGTATGACTGACTCCACTTCTGGTACCAAATCTGTATTAGGTTTCTCTGGAGAGACAGAATCAATAGGATATATATACAGTCATGTGCTGTATAATGATTGCGTCAGTGGTGGATCACATATACGGAGGTGGTCCTGTGAGATTATAATGGAGCTGAAAAATTTCTATCACCTAGTGACATTGTAGCCATCATAATGGTCATAGCACCAAACGTTACCTTTTCTCTGTTTAGATGCACAAATACCATTGTGTTAGTTACCGTTGTCTACAGTATTCAGTCAGTCACTTGCTCTACAGGTTTGTGGCTTAGCAGCAATAGGCCCTACCATATAGCCTAGGTATGTAGTGGGCTATACCATCTAGGTTTGTTTAAACACTCTATGATGTTCACGCAACAGAATCGCCTAATGACGATTCTGAGAAGATACATGATTGCGTGTAGATAGATATATGAGAGGGGATTTATTAGGGAAAATGGCTTATGATTTTGGAGGCTGAGAAGCCCCACAATAGGCTGGCTGCAAGCTGGAGACCCTGGGATTCTGGTAGCATGGCTCAGTGCAAGTCCATAACATGAGAGCCTGGGAGGCTGCTAGTGTAACTCTTAGAGTTCAAAGGCCAGGGAATCTGAAGTTGCTGTCCAAGGACAGATGGGAAAGAGGGTCCCAGAGGATCTGGACTTTTGAGAAGGGAGAAAATAGCATTGGTTGGAGGTAGAACTTGGTCTGCGTATTGAAAAATAAGGAAAATTGGAATGGGTGGGAATGCAGTAACCTTGAGAAAGGTGTTTCCAAAGACCTCTTGAAGGAATATTGCTCCCCAAAACAGAATTGGTATAGAGAAACATCTGTATAGAGAAAGGTTTAACCATCTTGGAGGCAATGCTTAGCATTTTAGTCCCTAAAATTCATCTTTTATTTTTTTCTTCCACCTTTGAAGAAGCTCTTCAAAGCTACACATAAAAGTAGAGGTCTTTAAATAGGGGACTTGGAGCAGTGGTGAAATTGCTTGGAACGTGAAAAAATGTGCTGACCTTCCCCGGAAGACGCTGGTTCCTAGAGTGCTGTATACTCTGTCAGGGCACAAGATCAGCCTGAGTGATTTTCATTTTGTAAGCCTCTGACTTCTCCATTCATTTTGCAGCTAACATGCAAACAGTCTACCTATTTATCATCTTTTTTTTTTTTTTTTTTTTTGAGACAGAATCTCGCACCGTCACCTGGGCTAGAGTGCAATGGCACGATCTCAGCTCCCTGCAACCCCTGCCTCCCGGGTTCAAGTGATTCTCCTGCCTCAGCTTCCCAAGTAGCTTGGATTACAGGCGCCCACCACCACTCCCAGCTAAGTTTTGTATTTTAGTAGAGACGGGGTTTCACTATGTTGGCCAGACTGGTCTCGAACTCCTGACCTCATGTTCTGTGCCCCCCACCCCCACCCCCCACTTCCCAAAGTCCTAGGATTACAAGCATGAGCCACCGCGCCCGGCCTTACCATCTATCTATATGTCTGTAGATGATGTCTGCCCCGAGGAGCAATAGTACTGTTGTGATTCCTCCAAGATAAAGAGATAGTGTTTTTATATTTGAAGAGAAAAAAAACAAATGAATGCTGTTGGAGACGGTTTTCCCATGTACATCAATATCGCCAATATGTAATGGAACTGCATTAATAGCAAAGAGTAGGGAAAACAAAGCCATCTTTTTTCGTGTTATGCCTAATTGAGGTGTTACTTCTGTACCAACCTGTGATCCACTGTCTAGATGAGATGGATAGGGAGATGTGGAGCAGAGAAGACGTCCTAGAATGCATAGCTAGTGAGGCAGCCTCTTTGGGAGCCAGTAAGTACAGTATATAAGTCATGGCCCTGCTGCTCTGAATTAAGAACGGGAACCTCTGCAGCACGGCCCCTCTGAGCATATATATTGTGATTTAGGATATTTGTGTATGTGTGCTTCAAATCAATGTAATACGGATGGATTTTTTTTTTTTCATTCAAGAGTCTTGCTGCAATAGCTGGCCCCTGTCTCATACTATTAGCAGAGGGGTTAAATGTAAAAATAACAATGGCAGTTAGTCGCACTTGTCTAATGTCTGACTTTGGTAGGACTGCTTCAGAGTTTCACTGTTGGATACCATGTTTGCAAGTCACCATCATCAGCACTGTTTGAGAGAGCTGGCCAGACCTAGTCCAGCTCCAGTGTTACATGCCCTAGCAGGTCTACATGTTCAATTCTAACAACTAAGTTATTTACAGTGGGATTCTATCTCGATGGGAGTATTCCATATCGGGTTAATTTGTTAACAGATGCTATCATCTTGTCATGGATGATAAGAAAATCATTGTGCCAAGGATATTGTTAATACCAGTATAAACAAAGAGCCTCTTAACTGCTCACCGTGCCTTCAGGCTTCCTCATTTCCTGGTCCATTTGCCATGTTGCTGCCATACTTATATTTCTAAACCATTTACTTGATTATATCCTAGTCTGGTTCAGAAACCTTTGATCATTCTCTACTGGTTATGACATGAAGTCCAAACTCTTTAGCATTAGTTTTATGTGGTGCCATCATGACCTCGCAGCTTCAAAGTCAAGTCACTTTCACACTGGCCACTTTGGTGGGTTCCCAGAAACATGCCGTGCCATATACATCTTCACACCTTTGTTCGTTTCCGGTACCACAATCCTGTCTTTTTTCTTCTCTCCCCACACTTGTTTATTCAGGCAAATCTGACTTGCTGGGCAAGGCTCACCTGAGGGCTGCCTTCACCATGTATCCTTCTGTGATTTCCCTGTCTGGGTGCATCCCTAGTACTACTATTCTTTTCTTAGAGTACCCATGAATTCACTTGCCCCAGTTTTGCTTTATGGCCAGTTTTTTCTTAGATGAGAGCTAAACCTGATGACAGCCTGTCTGGAGGCACATTAACATTGATGTTACTAGGAGTTTCTGTTCATAGGCTTTCGTTTTAAGGTTTGGTTTCATTTTATTTATTTTTTTACAAAAAAACAGTTTCTAAATGTTACTACCAGTTTTATGCAAACTTTCAGAGCCTCTAAATAGCCGGTAAAATGGTGAGCATTGATAATGGAGCTTCTGCTAATTTCCTGGTTGTTTCAGGAAATTAAAAGAAGAAACTTTTTATCTAATGCAAAAGTTTCTAATTATCCACAGCGTGCATGGTTTTCTATTGTTAGAAATGCTGCTGTTTTACATTAATTATAGTGGAAACGCATAGCTGCCTATGAAAGCTTGTGAGCAAATTTTGGGGAACCGCATATACTTAATAATAGCAAGGAGTGAGCGTGTGTTGGTTGAGATAGATCTTCTATCTCTACTAAGCTTTACCAAGTCAGGGACAGTGTCGTAGTGCTCTTCATGTTCCTTTTATCCTCAGTACCTGATGTATTTGGTAATTACCATATTTTGTGTGTGTGTGTGAATGTTTTTTTTTTTTTTTTTTTTTTGAGACAAAGTCTTGCTTTGTTACCCAGGCTGGAGTGCAGTGGCGTGATCTTGGCTCACTGCAACCTCCTAGATTCAAGCGATTCTTTTGCCACAGCCTCCCAAGTACCTGGGATTATAGGTGCCCACCACCACGCCTGGCTAATTTTTGTATTTTTAGTAGGGATGGAGTTTCACCATGTTGGCCAGGCTGGTCTCGAGCTCCTGACCTCAGGTGATGCACCTGCCTCGGCTTCCCAACGTGCTGGGATTACAGGCGTGAGCCACCGTGCCTGGCCAGTAATTATCACATTCATATTCCCAGACCTTTATACTATTGAGTAAAATGCTATTTGTTTGCATTGTTGTTTTAAAATCACTAAGTTAAATTTTTTATCTTTTTTTTCAGCCATCAAAAATAAGGATTAATTTAGAAGATAATGTACAATATGTGTCCATGAGAAGTAAGTTGATTCCTGAATAGGTTTTAGGTTTTGTTAGTTTGAACTTCATATGATTAAAATGATTTGTGTAAGTGTATGAGTTGATGAGAAACTGAAATAAAATGTGTTATTTGTACACTGAAATGTAAAGTTTCAACTTTTAGTAACAACTCCTGAGGTTATGGGTTGAATAATGTGCGCAAATGCCAGTTTGTTCTCCATAGAACAGTATATTTAAGGCTGTTTTCTCAGAATTCCTCCTGGGAGAGAAATGTACTCTTTCCTTCTTGTCCCTTATCTTAGGTTAATGTTTAGGGTGTCTGTTAGAGGAGATAGGATGTAAATGGCTCTAGTTCCCTCTTCTGGAAGTTTTCATGATAGACTGCCCCACCTCAGCCTCCTAATCTCAGTGGATAGATAGTGCATCATAAGTCAGGGTGAATCTTAGAAATGCTAACCCTTAGTTTTTCCTCATTGCCTGCCACAGTCTCACCCATAGTTGGTCACTGAGTTTGGTCAGCTTCACCTTTGATGTGTTTCTTGCATCTGTCCCATACCACTAATTTATAATAATATCTAACATTTATTGAGCTCATACAGTGCCTGGCACTTCAAAATACAGGTGTGGATTAGAATTCTTACTTTATAAAGGCCCAGAGAGGCTGAGTGACTTGCTCAGAGTCAGGGTTGAATCTTGCCTCTCTGACGCAAGAGCCCAGAGTCTTTACCACAACATTGAATTGCTTCTCCTCATTCAGAGTCTGACTTCCTCTGTAGCTGAAGTTGCTGGGTGTCCTTCTGAGAAGGCAGTCAGTGTCCAGGCTCTCCAGCCTGGGTGCTAGAAAAATCCAGGGGGATTTGTCTAATACAGAAATGGGGTTATGATATCATCCAACCTAAGTTCTTCAGTGACACTCTTTTACGTGTAGAGAAAACCCTGATTCCTCGTATATTTGATTTTAAATGTTTGTATTACATTCATAAGCCACTTCATATTAAAAGAAACTAGGCAGTAGAGAATGGGTAGACGGAGCAGACCAGGCCGTTGTAGCTGTTTCTTGCTTAACGCCGCAGCCTCTTCCAGCATGCTGCTGCCCTCCTCCACAGCTCAAGCTACACCACCTGTGGTCCCCAAAGCACCCCAGGTTCTCTAAGGCTGCTTTGTCTTCTGAGGTGTGGTTTCATCTCCCTCACTTCAGCCCGTCACCCTCTGTCAGAGTGGGCAGACACTGCCCATTTGCCTTCCTGTTCCCTGTGCCCAGTGTACTCCCATCAAAAGGCCTTCCCAGTTTCCCCCTGCAGTGAAGGTTTGATTTCGTGCTATCGGGTGACTTTGAATACCTCTCTTAGCACTTACCTCAGGACATATAATAGAGTTCCTTATTAGACTACGGAGCTGCTTTGGTGTGAAGACCTCTGTAACCCTGTCCATATCCCTTCAGCAACTGTCACGTTTTTGGTGTTACGTTATATGTGTTCTTTATAAAATAACATCATAGAAATATACTTATCCTGAGCATATAAGACCATGCCTTGTTAATAATTACTATAATTAAATATATGCTTTTTAAAGTTAGAATTTCTCATTTGTAATCTTCTTGAGTTTGTTGTAGAATTGTGACCTTCTACTTCCAATTAAAAATCCTTTTAAATTCCTAATTTACCCCTATTTAATCTTAAGTGTAGGAATGGGCTCCAGAGAGAAGACATTTATATTATGAAATATGTACCTTTGTTCCTGAAGTAACCGCCAGTGGTCTTTAAACTAAATGTGACATTGTGGAGGTTCTGAGTAAGGACATTTCTGGCTGAAGGTAGGATGGACATTTCTTTGAGGCATACTGACTGTGGTGTGCTGTGGAAGTAGAGGAAAAGAAAGTCACATATTCCACACCAGAGTGACAAAGTTATATCAGAAATTATTTTTTCTGCAAACCAAGCCATAAGAACTTTTTCTTAGTATCAAATTGGAAAAGATGACAAGATACTTAGTTCTGGCAAGTGCATGAGATGAGGCCCGTGTCTGCCACATGGAATGGACAGAACCCACAACCTGCCAAGCTGTTTAGCAGTACCTATCACAGTTCCTTAAAAATGTCCAGTTAAGGGGACATACAATAATTTCGCAACAAAAAGATTCGTTCAAATATTAAGCAAAATTGTAAAGTTGGAGATAGTCTGAATTTCTAATATTGGGATAAATAGCAAATACTGCATACAGTTAAGCATACAGCCATTAAGAATAATGTTGAAATACATTTGTTGACATGTCAGTATGTTCACAATATTGTGTTAAAAGAACGTTGCAAAATTGCATGGTCCTGTTTTTGTTTTTAAAAACTATATATATGATTGACACACAAGTGTGGGTGTGTTAGGGGGGTGTGTGTGTATGAAAACCCGAGCCATAGTAGGTGAGTGAGGGAATTAAAGGGATTTTTTTTTTCATTTGTCTATCTGTTACATTAATACAGAGTAGTGAATATTTTTAAAAATAGAGGTAGTGGGCCGGGCACGGTGGCTCAAACACCTGTAATCCCAGTACTTTGGGAGGCTGAGGCGGGTGGATCACAAGGTCAGGAGTTCAAGGCCAACCTGGCCAATATGGTGAAACCCTGTCTCTACTAAAAATGCAAAACAATTAGCCGGGCGTGGTGGTGCACGCCTGTAATCCCAGCTACTCCGGAGCCTGAGGCAGGAGAATTACTTGAACCCAGGAGGCGGAGGTTGCAGTGAGCCAGGATCGTGCCACTGTACTCCAGCTCCAGCCTGGGCAACAGAACGAGACTCTATCTCAAAAGAAAAAGAAAAGAAAAATAATAGAGATACCACTGTTGGCCGAGTTATGTCGTGATTGTCTTAGTAGAAGACTAGTTTGAGCTCTTTCAAAAAATTCGTCAGACAACTTACACTATGACATGGATAGAGTCATTAAAAGGGGGAAAAAAGCCAGTTCTCTGCCTTTGCTTTGTAAAGAATTCCTTAACCTGAAGACCAAATGAGAAATTTAATTTTAAAAATCATGTGTAATTCTATTCCTGAGAGTGGTATGGATGCAAATGTAATCTTACTGCTTTGTCTGAGAAGATGCAGTAGACTTGTAGAAGTCCACATGCTCAGTGGACACTGGTTACGTATTTCACATACTCCTTTATTTAAATTTAAAGCCTTTGTTTAGAGCCAGGATAGGCCAGTGAATTTTTTCTCCAATTTAAGAGATTTATTTCATAGAAACCAGCTTTGATTTGATCAATGTGTAGGGATTTCTGTAGATGTCTGCTCTCTGATCAAGAGGAAACAGATGATTTTTTAAAATGAGTTAAGAAATGTTATTTAAAATTGTACAAATATGTTTATTTTGTTTCCCAGAAGCTCTAAAAGTGAAGAGACCTCGTTTTGATGTATCACTGGTTTATTTAACTCGAAAATTTATGGATCTTGTCAGATCTGCTCCTGGGGGTGTTCTTGACTTAAACAAGGTTGCAACGAAACTGGGAGTCCGAAAGCGAAGAGTGTATGACATCACCAATGTCTTAGATGGAATCGACCTCGTTGAAAAGAAATCCAAGAACCATATTCGATGGATGTGAGTTGCTTTCAAACTTTTCATGGCTTTTTTTCCTTCTCATCAAGTGACAATTCCGTGCTTAAAACTAGATAGTAGCAGTGTTTTGACAATAGAAAACAAAGGTACGACTTCTTGTTAGAAGAGAATTGTATAAAATTTTCTCGCATCATCCTGGAGAGTACATACATTTTTTAAAAAGTATTTCCTCAGTTCCAATTGATTATTGATACTGGGAAAATCTGTTAAGGTTGTAAAACAGTGGTTTTCACACGGAAGTATGGTAAACACCTAGAGGTTTACTGCCTCTGGAGTTGTAATTTGGTAGGTCTGAGGGAAAGCAGGAAAGTACATTCTCAACAGGTAGCTCAGGAGATTATGATGTAGTGAGGCGCTTGAAACACTGCCCTGAATATTAAAAAAAAAAAAAAAAAATCAGACAGTATCTAAAAGGCCATTGCTAAAGACTTGACATGATGAGGAGGAATCGAGTGGAAAGGGAAGCTGAAGACTGGCATAGATAAAGGTATCTGTGCATGCACACATAAGAAGAAAGCTGTTAGAATAGGCAAGTATTTTGGGACAGGGAGAAATAGTTGCAGCAAATAAGTACATAGTGACCTCTCAGGCAAATGCAAACCTACCAAGAAAGACTGTAAAATGATCCTAAATAATGAACTTAGTTATTAGAGGAAAGGGATTCATAAAGGAGGTCATTTTTTCAATAGTAAGGAAGTACAGGTTGAATTCTAATTTGAGCATGTTTACTAAATAATACTAAAAAACACTTGAGGAGTTTATATCGGCATGCCTTGTGAATCACTAATTAGAATCAGATTTGAAAACTGCCAGGTGAAAGATAGAGGCAAGAACCTTTCCCTATTTATTTTCCATTAAGATTGAAAGGAAAAAATGAAAATCAGTTGTTGCCTGGTCATCATATTGGAGTAGGCACTAATTACTAAGGAAAATATGTATATCTTTTTTTTTTTTCTTTTGAGAGGGAGTCTTGCTCTGTCACCCAGGCTTGAGTGCAGTGGCATAATCTCAGCTCCACTGCAACCTCCATCTCCTGGGTTCAAGCGATTCTCCCACCTCAGCCTCCCCAGTAGCTGGGATTACAGGCACACACCACCACCCCTGGCTAATTTTGTATTTTAGTAGAGACGGGGTTTCACCATGTTGGCCAGGCTGGTCTCGAACTCCTGACCTCAGGTGATCCACCTGCCTCAGCCTTCCAAAGTGCTGGCATTACAGGCATGAGCCCCATGCCTGGCCTGAAAATAATGTCTTTTTTAAAATGATGAATATAATCATTATATCCAGATAGAATGTGTACACTGGGGAAAAATACAGACTCATCACATTTTAGCAGAGGAACTGTCATTTAGCCAACACTTTGTTTTCATATGTAGGAACTCAAGTACTGTAAGATTATAGCTTATCAGAAGCTGTGTTGTAAGGACTAGGACTGAGGCTGAAGCTAGGTGTTATTGACTCTTAGTTCAGTGCCCTTTTGCTTTCTTAGGCTGTCTCTGCTGTTATTAATTTCTGTTAGGTTGTAATGTATTTTTTTTGAAAAAGACTGTATAAGATGAAGAACTATAAATAATTTATGTACAGAAGGAATAATGGCTGTCTAGAACGAAGCCGGCAGAAGTTAAAAGTCCCTGGTTTCTATTGTTGTGGAAAACACATATGGTAATCATTTGGAGAAGTTCCAGTAACCTAACTTGAAATTCCTTTGTTATCTCCTAGATGGTATTGATAGTGATTTGTTTTTCTTTTAAAGAGGATCTGATCTTAGCAATTTTGGAGCAGTTCCCCAACAAAAGAAGCTGCAAGAGGAACTTTCTGACTTATCAGCAATGGAAGATGCTTTGGATGAGTTAATTAAGGATTGTGCTCAGCAGCTGTTTGAGTTAACAGATGACAAAGAAAATGAAAGATATCCTTTAAGTCTATACCTTTCTAAAATTTCTGCTTCCAAAACAGATTACTTAAGTAGTAGAGTCAGCTTGGGGACTTAATTTATATATTTAAGATATAAAATTAGACCATTAAAAGTTAAAGTAATACAAAATTAGCCAGGCGTCGTGGCAGGCGCCTATAATCCCAGCTCCTTGGGAGGCTAAGGCAGGAGAATCACTTGAACCTGGGAAGCAGAGGTTACCGTGAGCTGAGATGGCGCCATTGCACTCCAGCCTGGGCAACAAGAGCGAAGCTCCATCTCAAAAAAAAAAAAAAATTAAGTAAAAGTTGGTAGTAGTATAGCCTCAAACGTACACAAATGGTAGGCTTTTTAACTTCTTTGTGGCATTTCTTAGATTAAATTCTGGATGATTATCTCAGGGGTACAGTACCAAACCAAGGTTGATGGTACCACTTAAAATAGGGGAGTATTCATTTTTTTTTTTTTTTTGAGACGGAGTCTTGCTCTGTCGCCCAGGCTGGAGTGCAGTGGCCGATCTCAGCTCACTGCAAGCTCCGCCTCCCGGGTTCACGCCATTCTCCTGCCTCAGGCTCCCGAGTAGCTGGGACTACAGGCGCTCGCCACCTCGCCCGGCTAGTTTTTTTGTATTTTTTAGTAGAGACGGGGTTTCACCGTGTTAGCCAGGATGGTCTCTATCTCCTGACCTCATGATCCGCCTGCCTTGGCCTCTCAAAGTGCTGGGATTACAGGCTTGAGCCACCACGCCCGGCCGGGGAGTATTCATTTTTATAGTCTGAATACTGTAAGGATAATAAAATATTTGTTGGCTTTTGTGAAGTTCATGTTTTTCCTAGAAATGTGTGAACAGAAGTTGGTTTCCAAAACAGTGAATTGCCATTGAAGAGGTGCTTAAACTCCCGTTTGTGTCCACAGAGGCATGTTGTTGCTTAATAGCAGTGTTGCCTTGAAACTCAATGTCTCAGGGGCCTGGGGGAGCCTTGTCTTTGGTACTGACCTCCTGGGTGTCTTAGACCTGTATGCTGTGCTGTGCTATTCCCTGTGGCACCCTTTGTGAGGGGCTGACTGATTCTGAGCTATCCCATACCCCAGATTTACTTAAAACTCTCTACAGTAGTCAAAAACCTCTATTCCTACAGTACAGTTACTGGAAGGAAAAGAAAAAGTAAGCGCCAACATTACTGCAGCCAATCAGACAAAAAAAAAATGTTAGAGAAACCCAATAAATCACTTAATTGGTAAAATTTGAGGCAGCACAGTGAAACGACGAAAAAGATTCAGGTAGTGAGATGGAAAATAATTTTAGATAAAGTGATATTGAGAAACTTAATCTCCAAGCCGTTTATGCCTTTTATAGATTTTTTTCCATCTTTCATTTTAGGGGATTCTTGTCAAAGCCCTGAATGTTTTTTCTCAAAGTTGTAGTAAGATCTAGCTTACTGTAACTGAAAAGGGAGTAGGATGAAAATTTGAATTTCTTCATGTGGTATATTTGTGTTAGGAACTCAGACTTTATTAATATTTTTCTCCAGAAATTGCCATCATAATCATAATAGTACAGCTTAAAGAAATTCTTTAGGTTGAGTTGTAAATATTGTAAAACGCTTTATTAAAAGCTTAATTTTATATGAATAATAAAGATTGTCAATGAAATAATTTTTTTACTGCTTTCCTTAATGCTGAACTTGTATCTCATAAAAACTAAAGACATTCTAACATTACCCTTGCGTTACTGAATTACTGGAGATAAATTACCTCCCCAATAAACAGCATTCTGTGTAGAGATCCTTGACTGGGTTTTACACTAGCATACGTGACCTATCAAGACATTCATAGCATTCAGGCCTTCCATGAACAGATCGTCATTGCTGTTAAAGCTCCAGCAGAAACCAGATTGGATGTTCCAGCTCCCAGAGAAGTAGGTAACCCTGCATTTTTAAAAGGATTTAAAGAGGGATGAGGGCCGACTGCTTAGGCTGTGATTTATTGCAGTCATACTGAAGAGCCGTTGTGTACACGTGCACTCTACATCCGCTACTGCCTGGCATTTCACACATTTTAACTTGTTTCAACTAACACAACAAGTCAGGTAGTCATTATTATCTTGAAGACGAGGAACCGAGAGCTCACAAAGGTGAGTTAACTTTTTCAGGATCACCAGAATTCAAACCCAGTTAGTGTGGCTTCATAGTTTGTTTTTCACTATTGTACTGCAGTGCTTCTTAGAAGAATCACCAAGAATTGGCCCATCTTAAAGTTCCAAAAGTAAGGTCTGCTCTCAGCGAAGGCACTGGGGAATTAACAAACTCGTGAAAGACTGATGAATAAACCAGAACACTAGGTTCTGAATTTAAAATGGAAAAGTAGGATTTCTGTGTAAATGAACATATTTTTGTCAGCTGCCAGCTGTGCGGTGCATTTTTTCCCTCGCAGGAAAGTTTGCATTGAAAGATAATTGCAGCAGAAGGCTGCTTGATGAGGACGGAATCAAAACCAAGGAATGTGGCCATTCTTGGGACACATCCTCAAGACTGACAGCCTTGATAGACCCATCAGTGCTCATAGTACGGTCCTCTGCATTGCCCTGGGGGTTTGCCTCCTGCCTAGCGAGGAATGTTTTCTTGACCCGTTTTTCCTTTTGTCCCCAGCAGACCACTGTTCAAGTGAGCCCTGTATTACTCGACAGTGTATGGGTTAAGGGCAGGCTTTCATTTAACTCAGTCACACTCAAATTATGATTTCTTGCTGATGTTTCCTAGTTGTTTTATTTTTAAGAAAGAAACCGCTAATCAACACATCTTTACTTTGGGGCATAATAATTCATTCTGCAGAGACTAATGGATTTTTGGCTTTTTCCCTATACAATGAGCTGCTGCAGACTGTAACTGCTAAATCTGGCTGAACCTTTGATCATACCTGAGGCTTCTTTTAGAGTCCCATTTAAAGTCTCTGCACATGGGCCCTCTTGGCCAGAGCCTGACCACGAAGATCTGGGGAGCTAGTGTGGTGGCTGGCAAACTGGCCTTAAGGTCAGATCCGGCCTGCTCCTTGTTCTTAGAAATAATTTTATTAGGACACAGCCACATGCACATTTGTTTACATATTGTCTCTGGCTGCTTTCATACTATAGTGGCAGAGTTAAGAGGTTGTGACAGGGATAGTGTGACTCGCAAAGCCAAAAATATTTACCATCTCATCCTTTACGGGAAGTTTGACAACACCTAATTTAGTGGAATGCGAAGTCCTCAGCTGCCTTCCAGTTGAGAGAGACATTGGTTCCTTTTATTGTTTAGAAATATCTATTAAATTGTACAGGATTTATCATTCAAACCAGATGTGACCTGGCACTCTAGAAGCTGAGCACATATGTTCTCTAGCCCACTTGTCGGGTACCAGGAAGTCATAGCAAAGACGACAAGTGAGGCTCTGAGACATCTGAGAAGCTGCATCTCCCCAGACTCACCCTGGTGTAACATCGCAGTGAGGTGTGGAGTGGGAGGGAGCAGTGGTGTCTGTGAGTCTAGCCCAGGCCTAACTGCATTAAAGGGGAGAAAACAGACTTTGTTACAGTTGAAGCAGCTCCCAGTTAAAGCGATCATTTATAACTGGAGCTGTTCCTTAAGAATTTAGCATAATTCCCAGTAGAAGCATTCAAGTTGCCTGGTATCTTATGGAAAAAGTATTTTGATTAATCCAGAGGAAATCTGAAATCAAAGGATGTAAAAATCATGGTAAGTTAATAATAGTCCTTTATAAATAATCTTTACAATTTTTTTGATGTTTTACTTGAGGTATATTTTGATCTTTTCCTGTGCTTTCAACAGGACAAAAGAATGGCCCTTCCATTATCTCAGGACCTGTTCATTGGTCTGGAAATCCAAGCACATATTTATCCTGTGAGACTGGGGTATTCTAGAGTTCTTTGTCATCAAAACACTGATTTTTGACTCGAGTACGGCCTCCTTGAAGGGTCAGCTCCTGAGTAGAAAAAGACAGGCTCTTGAGTACTGAGGTTTTCCCATGATAGTTCTTGAGGTTTTCCCATGATAGCTCTGAAGCCATTACTGTAGGATCAAGCATAACTGTCTTCAGCGTGTGAGTTGGCTAGTGCTTTAATGTGACTACAGCTATGGTGATTTTTTCAAATGTCTGTTGAAATTCTTGCAGTTCTAGTGAGTGAAAAAATATGATTTATTATTTCATTCATCTTGACGATTCCTGTGTCCTTTGCTAGGACTCTATCACAGTGCACATAAGGAGCACCAACGGACCTATCGATGTCTATTTGTGTGAAGTGGAGCAGGGTCAGACTGGTAGCAAAAGGTCTGAAGGAGTCAGGACCTCTTCATCTGAGAGCACTCATGCAGAAGGCCCTGAGGAAGGTAAATATACCAGTGATTCTGGCAGTATTTTAAATAAGCATATATAATGTTATTAATGTGTATTATGGCCTTAAGATATTTTTACTCTTCCTATCCACAAAACATGTGAAAATTACAACATAATTCTTACTGTAGTTGAGAATATTTCTGTGAGCATTACAGTTAAATTTCTGTAGTTTTGATAGCAGTGAAGACTTAGAATTCTGTTTGGTCCCATGTTGATACCAACTTGCTATGGTCTCTGAATAGGGCAGGCTTTCAGTCAAACAGCAGCTCCACTCAGCCAAAGAGCCTGCCCATGACCCGGCCGGGAGAGTTCCCCTTCTGCACATCTTGGACAAGGGAAAGGGCTAGACCTGCTTGACCCAGGCAGTCACATACCCACTCAACTCAGCGAACAGCCCACTCCACAAGAGTCAGTCCTCAGTTACACATTTCTAAGGACGTTGCCTCTGGACCCACCTGGCCAGAGCAGTGACTCCATCTCACCTCGGAGCCCAGCTTGCAGCTCTGCCCAACAGCAGATCACAAATAGTGGAACTGCCTGAGCAGGGGGCCAGCATCCTGTGACCGGCCTGGGCAGAAGCCATCACAGTACCCAGCCAGCAGGTCCACCAACATCCGAACAAAGACCCAGCCAACTGGAAAACCGGCCTGGGCAGAAGCCATCACAGTGCCCAGCCAGCAGGTCCACCGACATCCGAACAAAGACACAGCCAACTGGAGAACTCAACAAGCACTGCGGGCCAGGGTGGTCTTCAGCTGGCCCTTGCAGAGCCACAGGCTGGACCAATAGGAAGCTTTCACTGACAGAGGATACCTGTAATGACCAGAAGAGGGGGCTGTTGCCCGCACGCAGACAACAGCACAAAGACACAAGGATTACAAAGACGGGGAATCATGAGGGCTCCGAAAGAAACTAGTAAAGCCTTAGTAAGGGAAGGCTTCCTCCCTTCACGGACGGGTGCTTTCAGGTACAAGTTTGAGTTCCGGTTTATTCGTGAGAGACTGAAAAAATTAGCCTTATGCCATTAACCTGAGAATACGTGTTCTTGACCAGGCATCTTCAGGGTTTTCTGAAGTAGTCGGATTGTGTATTCTTTTACATATTTGCCTATCAAACCTTCACTTAGGTGAATTTCTCTCTCGTGTTCTTTTTCAGAAGAAAATCCTCAGCGAAGTGAAGAATTGCTTGAAGTAAGCAACTGATGGCATTTGAGAATTTATATATTACTGAGTTTTTTGGGAACATCTTTGTGGAGAATTACGCGTCAAATTTGATTCTCAGAGCAATAAATTATCCATGAAGTGCTCTCGTTCTCAGTAGTGGCATCCTGGCCAGTAGTGTCTTTGAGGAGTTCGCCACTTAGATTACTGAGTAATTGTGGTTTCCACGTTTGAAAACAACTCCTTTTATAATTATTCACTGCTTTTTGTCAGTGAAGTAGACAGCTTGCCTCCTGAAGTAGTTTCATCACAGAGTGTCATGAAAACAGACAGTTGGGCTGAAATGGACAGTTCTTTGTGGACTCTACCCTTCCCTTCAAGGAGTATGTCATATATCACAAAAGAAATTGCCTTACACTGGTTCATGTTTGCAGTTACTGTTGTACATTGGCTAGATGTACACACGAATTTAAATGTGATGTCTTTGTATATATCTGTATAATGTTTCGATTACTTACGAAATATGTCTGAGTGACACTTTTCACCCTTGTACAGCCAAAATAATGTATATATGGAAAGTGACAGACAAATTCTCTAATTTCTTTGGTATCTATAACTTATTAGAATCCTCTGGATGAGGGTTAGAAGAGAGTTTTTCCAAACTTCTACATGTAGAAGTATCATAAATGTGCTACACATTTATGTTTGTGGATTTCATTAAAGTATTTTAATATGGTTTTCAATGCTGAAATTGGAGTCAGATACTTCTTGGTTTTAAGCTGTCTACCTACTTGCTGTCTCCCAGCAGCCTGGTGGCATGCCCAGTGTTTTTGGGGGCAGGGATAGAAATGCCATCAGGAAATAGCTGAATTCATTGTGAAATATGAATTCAGTCATGGTGATCATTGGAAACTCTTTTAAGGTTTTTGCAAGTAGATTTTGTAATGTTTGTGTATGCAGCCTTGCTGTTCAGTCAGTCAAAGGGGTTTTACTCACGACAAGTTGTACCTTGCCCTCTCTCCAGCTCTACTCCCACATTTTCACGTACCTAGCTATTTCTACCTCATTGGGTAAGTCATTTACCACTCTGTGCCTCAGTTTACTCTGTAGTTTACCATTAGACTGTGAGCTCCTTGAGGGACTTTGTCATAATCACTGTTATATCCCAGTGCCTCACACCATGCCTGACCCTTAAGAAGTGCTCAATAAATGTTTGAACAAATAAGTGAGTGGAGTGAGTAAATTGTAAAATCAGACTAATAATATTTGGTTTGTCTGTCATACAAGATTCCTGTATCGTTTGAATTCAGATTGTGAACTTTGTTTTTAAAGAAATGAAGCAACTTCAAATTCAGACTGTTTAAAAAGGTTTAAAATCGCAATCCAAAATCAAAGTATTAAAAAATAATGCTGAGTGTTTAGGATTCACATACCTCTGAGCTCCAGTGGCATTTGCCAGTCCTGTCCCTCTGCTGAGCACCAGCCCCTTCCTGCAGCGGTCCTGCCGGCGTGTTTCTGTGCACCTGGGGATGGAGTATGCTCTTCCCTGAGTGGTTAGCCCCCGTGCTTTTCCTCCCTGTTTTATTGTTTGAAATTAGCCAAAGAAAAGCTGCAGGGGGCGCTGCTGATCATCATCGGACCGGTTGGTCATACTGTCTGACAGAATTGGAAATACAGGAGGAAGAGCAAGCCTAGGGTAAAAAATATGCTTGGGACATGCTTGATGAAAGCAAGAGTTTCGGCAGGTCGCCGTGTGTATGTAGGTGAGGTGCTCAGTGGAGAAGTCTGAGCTGTGTAGTAGGTTGGACAGATGTCAGTTTAGATGTGACAGTTTAAACCGCTGGAGTAGGAGAGGTCATCTGAAGAGTACAGCAGGCCCAAGGGTATCTATATTTAAGAGAAATACATGAGAAAAAGTCTCCTGAGAAGGAGTAATAGGGTGGGTCGGGAGGAGAAGGCAGTGTCCCCAAAACCAACCAAGGTTTGACCAAAGGTGATACCATCACTTCTGAGCAGCAGTTCCCTACTTGTGAAATGTGACAGATGTTCTCCTTTACAAATTGTTCTGAAGGTAAAATGAGATCATGTAAACGAAAATCCTTTGTAAATTACAGATGTGTGTTATAAATGAAGTATCTCTTGAGTCACTCCATCTTCTGGCGTTTGGTCTCTGATTTTTAAAACGGATAAAATAAGCATCCCATGAACTCATTTCTGGGCCCTTCCTCCTCACTAACGCTAACCTTTCCAACCTCACTGAGCCATCTCTGAGTGCACCGCTTCTTCCTTCAGAAACCTTGAGTGATCCATGTTTCCTTCAGGCTGAAGTGCAGACTCTGGATATAGAAGAGCCCCAGCCTCGCTTTCCAATCTTGCCTTGGTACCTGCCTCGCAGACCTTCACCTCAATAAATCGGTCTCATCACTACCTGAAGCACACAGTGAACTTTCCCGTCTCCCTGCCTTTGCTCTTATCCTATTCTCTTCCTGTTCTCTGTGTCTCAAAATCACATCCTATCCTGGACCTGGCGTCACCCGTGCCTCCCCTTTTTACTCCTACCCTGCATGCAGTTTATACACAGCACGCAGGTGGCCATCTTCCTTCCTCGTAAGTTGCTGTGGCTAAGTTCCCAGCTGCCATTCCATGTTGTCAGAGTATAAGGTCATGTCTTAATATGTATTTATCGTATTAATATAGTGTTCAAGCATGATAGGGTTTGACTGTGTCCCCATCCAATCTCATTTTGAATTGTAGTTCCCATAATCCCCATGTGTCATGCATGGGAGGGACCAGGTGGAGATAATTGAATCATGGGAGTGGTTTCCCTGCATCCTGTTCTCGTAAGTTCTCACGAGATCTAATGGTTTAATAGGGGCTTTTCCCTTCGTTTGGCTCTTATTCTCCCTCCTGCCACCATATGAAGAAAGACATATTTGCTTCCTCATCCACCATGATTGTAAGTTTCCTGAGCCAGCTGTGCTGAACTGTGAGTCAATTAAATCTGTTTCCTTTATAAAGTACCCAGTCCTGGGTACGTCTTTATTAGTATTGTGAAAATGGACTAATACAGTAAATTGGTACCACAGAGAGTGGTGCGCTGCTGTAAAGATACCCGCAAATGTGGAAGCAACTTTGGAACTGAGTAACAGGCAGAGGTTGGAACAGTTTGGAGGGTTCAGAAGAAGACAGGAAAATGTGGGAAACATTTAGAACCTCCTAGAGACTTGTTGAATAGCTTTGACAAATTGCTGATAGTGATAAAGACAGGGAAGTTCAGGCTGAGGTGGTCAAGATGGAGGTGAAGAACCTATTGGAAACTGGAGTAAAGGTC
Source organism: Rhinopithecus bieti (assembly GCF_001698545.2). NCBI lineage: Eukaryota > Metazoa > Chordata > Mammalia > Primates > Cercopithecidae > Rhinopithecus > Rhinopithecus bieti. The sequence continues at coordinate 3,581,592 of NW_016803808.1, read as the reverse complement.
ACTCTTGCTATGCAAAGAGACTGGTAGCATTTTGCCCCTGCCCTAGAGATCCATGGAACTTTGAGAGAGATGATTTTTAGGGTATCTGGCAGAAGAAATTTCTCAGCAGCGAAGTGTTTGAGAGGAAGCAGGGCATAAATGGTTGGCAATTTTTGCAGCCTGATGATGGGATAGAAAAGAAAACTCCATTATCTGGGGAGAAATTTAAGTTGGCTGCAGAAATTGCATAAGTAATGAGTCAAATGTTAATCACCAAGAGAATGGGCAAGAAGTCTCCAGGGCATGTCAGAGACCTTCCAGCAGCCTCTCCTATCAAAACCTGGGAGCCTACGAGGGGCCCCCCTGCTCTATGCTGCACTGGGACATGGTGCCCTGCATCCTAGCTTCTTCAGCTCCAGCCTTGGCTAAAAGGGGCCAACATAAAGCTCAGACTGTTACTTCAGAGGGTGCAAGCCCCAAACCTTGGTGGCTTACATGTGGTGTTGGGCCTGAGTTCACAGAAGTCAAGAATTAAGGTTTGGGAACCTCTGCCTAGATTTCAGAGGATGTGTGGAAACACCTGGATGTCCAGGCAGAAGTTTGCTCTCTGGAGAACTTCTGCTAGGGCAGTGTAGAAGGGAAATAGGGAGTTGGATTCCCCACACAGAGTTCTGACTGAGGTACTGCCTGGTGGAGCTGTGAGAACAGGGCCACCATCCTCTAGACCCCAGAATGGTAGTCTTGCACTGTGCACCCTGAAAAGTTGCAGACACTCAACACCAGCCTGTGAAAGCAACCTAGATGGGGATGGGGTGTACCCTGCAAAGCCACAGGGGTGGGGCTGCCCAACGCCTTGGGAACCCACTTCTTGCATCAACATGACCTGGATGGGAGACATGGAGTCAAAGGAGATCATTTTGGAACTTGAAGGTTTAATGATGGCCGTATTGGATTTCGGACTTGCATGGCACCCATAGCCCCTTTGTTTTGGCCAATTTCTCCCATTTGGAATGGGTGTATTTACCCAATCCCTGTACCCCCATTGTATCTAGGAAGTAACTAACTTGCTTTTGATTTTACAGGCCCATGGGTGGAAGGGACTTGCCTTATCTGAGATGAGACTTTGGACTTGGACTTTTGGGTTAATGCTGGAGTGAGCTAAGACTTTGGGGGACTGTTGGAAGGGCATGGTTGTGTGTTGAATTATGAGGACATGAGATTTGGGAGGGGCCGGGGACAAAATGATATGGTTTGACTGTGTCCCCACTGCAATCTCATCTTGAATTATAGTTCCCATAATCCCCATGTGTTGTGGGAGGGACCAGGTGGAGAAAACTGAATCATGGGAGCTGTTTCCTCCATACTGTTCTCGTGATAGTAAGTTCTCACAAGATCCAACAGTTTTATAAGGGGCTTCCCCCTTGGATCGGCTCTCATTCTTCTCTGTCCTGCCACCATGTGAAGAAGGACGTGTTGCTTCCCCTTCCACCATGATTGTAAGTTTCCTGAGGCCTCCTCAGCCATGCTGAACTGAGGCAGTTAAACCTCTTTCCTTTATAAATTACCCAGTCTCAGGTATGTCTTTATTAGCAGCATGAGAATGGACTGATACAATGTTCAGTAAGTTGTTACTGGTTGATAAGTGACCTGATTACATCATTCAACCCAGCTCCCAAGAATTTTTTTTTTTTTTTTTTTTGAAACAGAGTCTCGCTCTTTCACCCAGGCTGGAGTGCAGTGGTGTGATCTCAGCTCACTGCAACCTCCGCCTCCCAGGTTCAAGCGATTCTCATGGCTCAGTCTCGAGTAGCTGGGATTTCAGGCATGGACCACCACACCTGGCTAATTTTTGTATTTTTTTTAATAGAGGCAGGGTTTTACCACGTTGGCCAGGCTGGTCTCGAACTCCTGACCTCAAGTGATCTGCCTGCCTCGGCCTCCCAAAGTGCTGGGATTACAGATGTGAGCCACCACACCTGGTCCTGAGAATTTGTTTTAAAAGATGACTTCAGGATGGGCACGGTGGCTCACACCTGTAATCCCAGCACTTTGGGAGGCCAAGGCAGGCAGATTACAAGGTCAAGAGATCGAGACCATCCTGGCCAACATGGTGAAACCCCATCTGTACTAAAAATACAAAAATTAGCCGGGCCTGGTGGTGCGTGCCAGTCGTCCCAGCTACTCGGGAGGCTGAGGCAGGAGAATCGCTTGAACCTGGGAGGTAGAAGTTGCAGTGAGCCGAGATTGCGCCACTGTATTCCAGCCTGGTAACAGAGCGAGACTCCGTCTAAAAAAACAAAGAAAAAAAAAGATGACTTCAATAACCAACAAACAAACTGAATTTGTAATGAAAGAAAAAATGATTACCAAATTTGCATTTTGCTAAAAGTTATACCCCATCTGACTAATTGTCCTTTGCCTCAGCAAAAGATGAGCCCCCGTGTGCTGTTGTCTAGGGGAAGGCTTTAAACTTGACACAGCTACGACTCCTTTTGTGCCTCCCTTTTGAGGGTTTTGGCCCCAGGGATGCATGTATTGGCTGGAGTCACGTGAATGTCCAAGGCTAGCAAGTGAGTGATGGTGCCACTGAGGGCTTGAGGGCCTTAGGACATAACTAGCGTTTCACTTTCATACATGAAACTGTTTCTTCATATCTCAGAAACGGGCTAGTTGATTAACACAATTAAAAACCACCTGGGTCGTTAAAAGCAACCCATTGTATTACAGTGTTTCAGAGTTGGCTTTTCAATTCTATTAGCGATTGACGTACCCCACCCTCCACGCGGTGCGCCCCGGCCTTGCCAGGTGTTAGCTGCAGATTAAGGCAGTGCCTTGTCCTGGCTTTATCTTTTGCTTTTGTAGTTTCTCTGACTACTAAAGACAGACCTGGTGTCTTGTTGGACTCAGGCCCTATTGTCACTCCGGTTAGGTGGGAAAGAGATGATGTTTGGGGCTCTCAGCCTGGCCTTCAGAGGACAGGAGGCGAGGGCTCAGAGAAGCAAGGAAAGATCTGAGAGAAGGTAAAGAAAGAAGCAAAAAACAAAAGGAGGAAAGAGCCAGGGTGATAGGATAGGGAGAGAAGAAAGAGGGACACGGTATCAAGGAGAAGCAGTGGGAGAAGTGAGGAGGAGTGACAGTGTGGCCTGGGAGATGGGAGTCTCCAAAGTCAAGGTGTGGGTCAAGCAAGGTGACCATCACCGCAGCCGGAGGAGCAGCCCCAGACCACAGTCTTGAAGGTGAGATGCCCAGAGGTGGAGGGTTGCAGCTCACCTTGAAGCTACCACTTGGCGAGTTCTGATGTAGTTTCAAGGAAGGATGTCCTTTGGGATCTGAAGAGGCTATTAAACAACTTTCCATTTTCCAGCTACATATTTATATGAGGCTGGGTTTTTCTTTATGTATGTAAACCAAAACATATCACAGCAGAATTCACACAAGCCAAGAGGAAAATCCATCTGTCTTCTATTAGGCCAGACTTCAAGAGATTTGTGAAATGTAAAATAATGCCATCTTTACTAAATTGTTTTTGTCTTGGAAAACATAGTTATTTTCATAAAATATTTAACGTGTATGGTGTTCACTATTTTATTTTAGATGAATTAAATACTTAGATAATTTGTTAGTTTTAATGTGCAATACTTTACATATCAGTCAGTAATACATATATAAACAGAAGCTTTTTGGGGTGTTTAATATTTTAGAGTTCAAGGAGGTGCTGAGGCCCGAGCTTATTCTACCCAAGGGCTTGTAACTACAGGCAGCCCTCCTTCTCTTGAGAGAGCTGAAGGGGGGGCCTGCGTGCACCCACGTACACCCCCCCACACACACACACAATACGCTCCCTCCTTTATCCAAACACCCACAGTGACTCTCAGGATAATCACGTGGACTTAAAGCAGTGGCCAGCCACCCTTAAAAAAAAATAGCGCTGGCCCCAATGTCTTTATTCTTGCTCATTGAGCCTTTCTAGTTCCCATTCTTTTATTTCAAATGAAAGTAATTGTATCCAGCCAGTCATTCACATTATTTCTAGCTAATGTTTGTGAAAATTTAGGCTGTCAGGAAAAATGACTCTGTACACATGGCTGATGACAAAAGAAGGGAGCATTTTCTGAACTACGCTAGCATTAGGCTTCCGTGTAGAGGAACCTGGATTAGAGTGACACTGTTGGCCTCTGCTACTCCCTCAGTCACCCTTTCCTTTTAGAAGCAAAGGGGGTGGTTTCTCTGAGTGTGGAAAAGGGAACTGGACATGAAAAGCTCAGTCACTTTGGTTTTCCTCCCTTCGGGAATTTCCTGCCTTTGGAGATACACATCTGGATTGACCCGAGGGGGACTCCTGCAGTTGTCCAGTTGTGCCAGTTGTTCTCAGCTGGGGACATTTTGTTCCCCAGGGGATACTGGGCAATGCCTGGAGACAGTTTTGATGATCATGACTGGAGTGCTGTTGGCATCTAGGGGTGGAGGACGAGGATGCTGCTAAACCTAGTGTACAGGATAAACCCAGCAACGGTCACCTGGTCCAGCGTGCCAATGGCGCTGAGGCCAAGAAACCCAAGTTAGGTCAGTAACAGAGGCAGATAATCTGTCCATTTCAGGAGGAAGTGCTAACGAGTCCTTTTGCCCACCAATCTAAAGCCACATCCCCATCAGCTTTATTAGTAATAGGAGGGAGAGTTTTACCTCTATCTTTTTGTCTATCAGTTGATTCTGACTATGGAAGGGGAAGAGGAATATTACTTATTGAGAAAATAATATGTAACAGACTTTGCACTGGGGCTCCATATTAGTAAGGAGTAGATTCAGCTGCAACACAGACACATACACACAACACACAACGGCGACTTTAACAAGACAGAAGTTTATTTCTCTCACGCATTTAGGAAGGGGACAGTCCCGAGTTGGTATTGTTCTCCAAGAGGTCAGGAACCAAGGCCCCTTCCAGGTGTTGGTTCTTCATGCTTGACTTCCATTCCCAAGGTCGCTTCAAAATGCAAGGGAGCTGCTGGAGCCCACCCCATAATAGTATGTATTATTTACATGCTAGCCAGAGGGAAGGATGGAGAAGAAGGGTACAATTCCTCTCCTTAAGGACACTTCCAGCAGGTTGTGACCGCACTTTAACTGACATCCATTGGTCATAGCTTAGCTACTTAGACTTAGAAATGTCATGTTTAGAGGAGGGAGGTACAGCCACGTGCCCAGCTAACGACCAAGAATTCTGTTGCTATTCAAGAAGGGAAGAATAGGAACTGGATATGGTAGATACTCAAGTGTCTATCAAGTTCTGGTTCCCCTCCCCTTCTGGGTACCAAAAGATGGAACCTATTAGTGAGGCCATCTGGTTTGTTCTAGCCAGTTGGCTATGACGGGAAGTGACACGTGGTGACAAGATTATAGTCTCCAGTAGCTCTCTCCTGCCAAGGAAGCCACAGGTTCCAGATGTAGCTATAAGGCGCTGGAGCCTCCACTGGCCTGGATCCCTCAGAGGCTGAATGGGAATGGAGCCTCTGCCAGTCTACATGCAACATGAACTGTATCAAAGCACTGAGATTTATTTGAAGTTAATTTTTACTGCGACATAACTTAGCCCATCTTAACTAATATATTTGGGGACAACTAGCAGTCTCTGTCACAGGTCAGTGAGGGAAAGAATAATGCAGTCAAAATAGCCTCACAGACTAGTGTCATAAATGCCTTCAGCTCACTCGGAACTGTTGACAGTTGCTTATGATGGGCAAAGTTGAAACACTAGTCACTCAGTGAAAAGTGACCCTCTGAATGCATTTGTTTGCTACTAGTATAATGGGTTCCTAATGCAAATTTGGGCGATGATTGCCATCTGGCAGAGAATTCACGATTATTCAGATTTCTTCACTTGCTTTCAATTAAACAGATGCTGCTAAAGAATAGCACTGACTTGAAAAGACATTTTGGATCACATTCTTGTTAACAAAATGAATTCATGTAATTTTTATATATCAACTCTAAATGGATCAACTTGGTGGGAAAGAAGTCCTTGCTCTCCAGAAGTCAGCGTAGTACCCTGGCTATGTTCTGTTCTTGCCATAGTCTGGTCTGCAGGGATCTTGATTCTCTTGAGCCTTCTCAGGACATCACACTGTTCTGTGACATTGGACCTGTTGAGCAGGAAGGAGCAAGTACCCCAGATGTCTTCGTAAGACATACGTGTGTCAAGGGAGCAGTAAATGCATTTTTGATAGCAAGGTCTGTATCAGTCAAGGTCCAGTAAGAAAACCGTGGTAGGTGTTACAGCAGAGGTGAGTGAAGACAGGAAATGGGTTACTCAGATGTTGGAAGGCTAAGAAGCAAAAAGGGAATGTTGAGGTAACAGATACAAATACATTCAGGGGTTTACTCTGGGTACACTGCTTAAGAATTAGCCCTGCTCTTCAAGGAGCAGTTATTTAAAAAATAAAAATAAATTCAGGAAGTGACTACCACCCCTAGGAAAAAGTAGGGATACCGTAATGTAGGAGCTCATAGGAGGGGTCCCCATGTGGCTGGCACTTAGACCTCGGAGGAGATGCCACCACAGTGCTTGGACTTCCATTGGGGAAGGAGACACCCACCAAATGGCTGGGGCCCAATCCTCTGATTGGGGGATGGCACAGCTGGTGTGCCACCCTAAGGGGGTACAGCCACGTACTGGGGCTGCCAAAACAATCTGGAAACTGGAGCCATCACTATCTTCTATTGCTGTGAGGACACTGATGGGAACTAGAATAAGGAAGAAAAATTCCTCCTCCTTCTGCTTTCCACTCTCCTTCCATTGCCTCCTAGTGTCAGAACCCACCTGCTAGCAAGGAAACACAGGAAATGAGGTGTGCAGAGAGCCAGTCCCAGGATCACAGAATAGAAACTAGAAGGGCAGACTTGGATCTGAGAGAGAATAAACACCCGGCATCCGCTTCCCACCCATCATGGCCCCATGGGGTGGCAGTTCCCACCTCTGTCCCTGGCTGACTATGACGTTAGATACATCTTACAAATATAAATTATAAAATTATAATCGTAAAATTCCTTTTTGTTTTTATTTATTATTATTTGAGATGAAGTTTCACTCTGCTGCCCAGGCTGGAGTGCAGTGGCATGATCTTGGCTCACTGCAGCCTCCGCTTCCTGGGTTCAAGCAATTCTCCTGTCTCAGCCTCCTGAGTAGCTGGGATCACAGGCGTGCGCCACCACACCCAGCTAATTTTTTGTGTTTTTAATAGAGACGGAGTTTCACCATGTTGACCAGACTGGTCTCAAATTCCTAACCTCAGGTGATCCACCCGCCTCAGCCTCCCAAAGTGCTGGGATTACAGGCATGAGCCACCAAGCCTGGCCAAAGTCCTTTAATTCTCCTATTCTGTGATCCTAAATTGAGATCTGAGTCCAAGATGATTGCAAGTCCACGTTGATAACTGGAATATTTGTTTCTTAGATGGTACCTTTTGTCACATGATTTGACCTGTGTAAATACAGACCAACCTCACTGGATATACAACTGTTTTCCTCAGTTTCATTCTCCGTTAGAGTAATTAGTACAATAATTTGCCATCGCGATTTATGGCCCTTTCATCCTCAAGTCACCTTCTGTTTTCTTTGCGACTGTAGTCAGTGCACACACATGCTGAGGGCATAGCACCTACCTAGGTCTCCTCTATTTATAGCCTGAAACTGTAGTGAGAGAAGTTAAAACCTCACAGTCTTTTAACTTGCCAGGTTAAAACCTGGCAGTGGTATCTACAAAGGTGGCAACATTGAGTGCTTATACTGTCCCGAAATTTTGTGCCAAGAATGCAAACCCACTGGTCTTGAAGCTGAACGTGTCTCAACACAGACCCGCGAAGCTCACACATGGAGCGGTTGTGTGGTCGAGGCTGGGGGCTGTTCTCAAGCATTTTTGTAACTTTTCAGTCATGAAGCGCAGCACCTACGGTGCCGTGTAGGCGGAAAGAAAAGAAAACCACCCACCCTCCGTCACATTAGGAACTGAGCTGCTTTGCACATTTCTTCCAGAATTCTAGGTGTTCCCAAAGGCAGCTGGAAAACTAAATGGCTAAATGAAAATCTAAAGAACACAGCAAAACTGATGGGGGAAAATTATTTTCCAATTTAATCCAAGTTGTATATGGCTTCTTTTCCTTTAAATCCCCATTGATGCTTGTTTATAAAGAGAGAAATTTAGTTGAAATCCAAGCATTTAAGTTTTACTAATCTTTGTATTCTGCTTTATTCCTCCAGGAGTTAATAAGCCTCCTTTCGATGCATTGCTGTTTCTTTGTGGTAAAATGTGCATGGGTCTTTCTTTTTGAAACGGAATCTTGCTCCGTTGGCCAGGCTGGTCTCAATCTCCTGGGCTCAAGCAATCCTCCTGCCTCGGCCTCCCAAAGCACTGGGTTTCCAGGCGTGAGCCAGCTTGCCAGGTCTGTATGGATGTTTTGAAATCTGCTCCTGATGGCATTCTTGATTTAAATGAGATTGCATCCACATTGGGAAAAACTAGGAGCATACTGCCTCATAATCATTGCAGTGTTCACCTTGTTCAGAACAGACCCCAGCATCACAGTCAATGGATGTGAGTTGTCTTAAAACTTTTCACTGTTTTTAAGCATTAGTAACATAGGAACGATGTTGCTTTTAAAAAGCTGAATATGCCAATAATTGGAAATTGGGACCACGTGTGTTGGCTCACACCTGTAATTTCAGCACTTTGGGAGGTTGAGGCGGGAAGATTCCTTGAGCCCAGGAGTTTGAGGATGCAGTGAGCCATGATCACGCTACTGTGCTACAGCCTGGGCAATGGAGCAAGACCCTGTCTCTTAAAAAAAAAAAGAAAGGTAGAAAACATATGGATTAAATGTATGTTCAATAAAAAATTACAGGGTTCTATAAAATAGTAAGCATTTTAGAGTCCTTTCTATAGATCAAGCTCTGTTATGGGCATTTGAATGACAAAAACAAAAATGGCATGTTCCCTGCCTTTAACCACAGCTTGAGAGGAGACCAGCAAATGAAAAACTACCTACCTACCCCGCGATGGGAACAGATGTCCACCAGAGGAAAGAATGAGTGAGCACGGAGTGACTAACACGTTTAAATTAGGACTTGAAAGATGACTAGAAGCTCCCCAGGCATAGAAAAGGGAAGAACCTTCCGGTTGAGGAGACAAGCTATACGAAAAAGAGGAGTCAAAGAGTGTCCAGAGGGACTCAGTGTGCTGCTGCAGTGGTTTCCAAACTTCACTGTGACCCACAGTGAGGAAGACATTTTCCATGGTTTCCAGTGCACACACAAGAACTTCTCAACATAATTACCCAACTGCACTGCAAGATACTCTTCTATTTATTCCATTTTATTTACAAAAATGACAACGTAAAGACCTAACCAGTCACAAGCGACACTGTGAAAAACGTGGTGTTAGGCCTTCTGGAACTCTCCAAATCTGTAAGATTAAGAGTTGTCGTTTCAGGGGTGGTGATGATGATTATTATCTAACCAGTCATTAGTGGATCAGAGTTATGTTTTAGAAAGATGGCTGCAGAGCACTATTTACAATAGCAAAGACTTGGAACCAACCCAAATGCCCATCAATGAGAGACTGGATAAAGAAAATGTGGCACATATATACCATGGAATACTATGCAGCCATAAAAGAGGATGAGTTCATGTCCTTTGCAGGGATATAGATGAAGCTGGAAATCATCATTCTCAACAAACTAACACAGGAACAGAAAACCAAATACTGCATATTCTCACTCATAAGTGGGAACTGAACAATGAGAACACATGGACACAGGGAGGGGAACATCACATACCGGGGCTAGGAGAGGCAGAGCATTAGGACAAACACCTAATGCATGCAGGGCTTAAAACCCAGATGACAGGTTGATAGGTGCAGCAAACCACCATGGCACATGTATACCTATGTAACAAACCTGCACATTCAGCACATGTATCTCAGAACTTAAAGTAAAATTTAAATAAAGAAAATAATCAGACAATTGTTAGAGGGACATTCATCTCAGCAATATCTACAATAATACCTCTAGCTGCCCTAAATGTCCAAAAATATTTATTAAATAAATGTAAATATATATATAAAAAAAAGATGGCTGTAGAGTAATCTAGTGAAAGTGTTAAATTACAGTCACCAAGATGGGAATCTGTTCATTCCTTCATTTCTTTAACAAATACATGTTGCACATTTTCTAATGTTAGATACTCTAAGATAAATAGCCAACGTCCCACTGTGAAGAAGGCCTCAGACTGATAGGGCTTGATTCTCTGTCTTCCATTTACCAGTATTAAGACCGTAAGTCCTTTGCTGAACCTCTGTGAGCCTCAGGCTTACCGCTAAAATGTTAAGTGGGGAGGAGGTGCAGGGAGGTATGTTCTGGCTTAAAGTAAGTGTTCAGTAAATGTCAACTTTGCCCCTTCTAGGGTTGAAGGTAGCTTGAGGAGATAAGTGACTAGTAGCAAGGAAACAAGATTATTTTTATTTACTGTTTCAGCCATTTTAGAAAATGTACAGATGATACTGACTAGGATGTTTTGCTTTTAAATACTTTGATTAATTTTCAAAACGTGGTGTAGGATTGCTTCAGAGCACAAACAGGATTTGTGTTCATGGTTTGGCTCTAGCATCAGTTAGGAACTGGACTGGCTCAGTGAGATAAAAAGGAGATTTATTTACCATGTGCCCAAGAGTACTCAAATACATAGGGTTGTTATATGAAGATTAAATGAGTTAATTTTTTTGTTTGTTTTTGTTTTGAGACAGAGTCTCACTCTGTCACGTGGCTAGAGTGCAATGGTGCGATCTTGGCTCACTGCAACCTCCATCTCCCAGGATCAAGTGATTCTCCTGCCTCAGCCTCCCAAGTAGCTGGGATTACAGGCATGCACCACCACACCAGCTAATTTTTGTACTTTTTAGTAGAAATGGGGTTGGCCAGGCTGGTTATGAACTCCTGACCTCAAGTGATCCACCTGCCTCCGCCTCCCAAAGTGCTGGGATTACAGGCATGAGCCACCATGCCTGGCTGAGTTAGTATTTTTAAGTACTTATTTTAAGGTATTTTAATGTACAGGGCCTGGCATACAGTAAGTACGATATAAGTGTTTTAGGCCGTTCTTGCATCGCTATTAAAAAAATACCAAGACTGGATAATTTATAAAGAAAAGAGTTTTAATTGGCTCAGTTCTGTAGGCTTTACAGGAAGCATGGTGCTGGCATCTGCCTGGCTTCTGATGAAGCCTCAGGGAGCTTTCAGTCATTGCGGAAGGTGAAGCAGGAGCAGGCACATCACATGGCAAAAGCAGTAGGGGAGAGAGCGGGGCGGGAGGGCGGGGGTGCCACACCCTTTTAAATGAGCAGATCTCATGTGAACTCAGAGCTCACTCATTACCAAGGGGATGACCCATGCCATTTATAAGGGATCCGCCCCCATGATCCAAATACCTCTTACCAGGCCCCACCTCCAACACTAAGGATTACAGTTCAACATGAGATTTGGCGGGAATGTACATTCAAACTATATCAATAAGTATTTGATTAAAATTCTAATTAGTAGAATTAAAGCTAGTCTGAATTCTGTTTTAGTGATGGCTGTAACTGAACGATTATTTTTACTTAGAATCTTACATTCATCCACCATAGGGTCTTTTTACATGGTGGAGGGCACACTCCTTTTAAAGCATCCGTGGCTGATCTGCTTGCTGGCACAGGTGACCCATCAAGCTCTCTGCAGCATTCGAACCTTCCATGAACAGATTGCCGTCCCAGTGAAAGCCCCAGCCAAAACCAAATGAGTTTCCTACTACCAGAGAAGTAGATGGTGATTCATAGGTTTTAAGAAGGTGAGAACTTTTCACACGTTTGCTGTCAATTACCTAAAGCAGCCATAGTGCTGTTGTCTTCAGGAATATGTTGTCAAAAGGGCCTACCTATGCTGTCTTTGTCTGCTAGCAGTTTTGTTCAGCCCATTGTATAAGTAATATTATGCCCAAGAGGTGGATATGTTAGAGCTGGTTTTGTGGTTAATTAGTACAGTTGCTGTGGCTGTACTGTCCTCAAGGGTGTGTCTTTACTTTGTGCACTGAGCCTTCTGTGGCTATACTTGTAGTCCTGCCAGGGAGAGGAAGCAGCTAAACTATGTCAAGGCTTCTGAAGAATGCCCAAGGCTTTTCTCAACCCCACTTAAAATGTGGGTGCACAGGCCCTCCTGGCCAGCCATTCCCAAGAGTAGGGAAGGCTCAGGCGTCTTGCTCCACAAGATCTGGGAGGCAGCCAGCCAGGAGGACTTGTAGGTTACTTGCGTGTGAAGTCTTGAGTTGATTGCCTTAGGAATCTCTGCTGAAAAATGTGTCCCTGCTGGGGAAGGAGAACCAACCAGTCAAAGGAGACCTAGACCTACAGCCAAGAAGGTGAACGAAGATGCTCTTCAGTCTGTGTTTCTAAATGAGGAACCCATATGTGGAATGACACATGAGGATTTGAGGCTGTTCTTCGTCTCACTGCAAGTCCCTGTTGAAAGGTGGCAGAGGACAGGCAGTGGCATCCATGGGGCTGTCCAGGCCGAGCAGTCTGAATGCAAAACAACCGGGGTGGGGGTGGCAGGACTGAGGCCCTTTCCAACTGCAAAACTGCTGCTTGGGGGCTTAGAACATTGTCATCTTGATAATAACACAAAGCAAGCCTTCCCCAGAAGCTATTTCCATCCCTGCAATAGAGAATACAACAGAAAATGTAGGAAGGAGAGGTCCAAGTGTATAAAGAAAATGATCAAAGTAGGCTGGGCATGGTGGCTCATGCCTGTAATTCCAGCACTTTGGGAGGCCAGGGTGGGCAGATCACCTGAAGTTGGGAGTTCCAGACCAGCCTGGCCAACATGGCGAAACCCCCTCTCTACTAAAAATACAAAAATTAGCCGGGCATGGTGGCGCATGCCTATAATCCCAGCTACTCAGGAGGCTGAAACAGGAGAACTGCTTGAACCCAGGAGGTGGAGGTTGCAGTGAGCCAAGATGGCGCCACTGCACTCCAGCCTGGGCGACGGAGCAAGACTCTGTCTCAAAAAAAAAAAAGGATGGTGCAGCTCTTGGCCTGGTATAATTTTCAAAAGGAAAATGTCCCTTTGTCAATAATGTACAGTCACGTGTCACTTAATGTCAGAGACGTGTTCTGAGAAACGCATTGTTGAGTAGTTCTATCGTGTGAACATCACGAAGTGCCCTGAGCCACACCTGGATGGTACAGCCCACTACACACGAGGCTGCATGGTAGAGCCTAGTCCTCCGAGGCTACAAAGCTGTACCGTAGGCTACTGTACTAAATACTGGAGACAAGTGTAACAACAGTAAGTGCTTGTGCATCTGAATGTATCTCAACATAGAAAAGGTACAGTAAAAACATGGTATTGTAATCTTATGGGACCACCATTGTATATGTGGTCTGCCACTGACCAACATGTCATGACGTGGCCTATGACTGTAATTACAAGGAAATGAGTCTGACACCAAAACACACAAATATTCATCTTAGTCATTATGTTCAGGCCATTTGAGGCCAATAATAACTTCCTAACTATACGGAAATTAAAACAGTATGAATTCTGCTGAATTGATCTCTTCCTTTTGTATCAGAAAAGGATACAATATTGGCCTAATATTCCCATAAATCACACTAAAGATGAAAACAAATTAAGTATCATTTTAGTACTTTGGTCTCAACAAATCCGTGTTTATCACAAATTTATGAATATCAGTGATTCTTAGACACTAAATTTCCAGTTCATACAAGGCAAGAAAACCTCGTGTGTAATAGGAGCAGACTTTTATTTTGGTTTCAAGCCGTATTCTATAAACCTTCTCTGTCTAATATGATGGCCACTAGCCACATGTGGCTATTTAAATAAAAATTATAATTAATTTAAAATAAAATGTAAAATTCAATTCCTGAGTCTCACGAGCCACATACGGCTAGTGGCTGCCATGCTGGACAGCACAGAGAACATTTCTGTCATACAGAAAGTTCTCATAAACAATGCTGCTGTAAACTTTTATTATAATGCCCTCTCCAAAAAGGTTACTACATTGTAACTAAGCTCTACCAATTATGTTTCATTATTTAAAATATTTAATCAGAAATGTTTTGGTGTCAAAGATTAATGATAGTGATTCTAATCAGACATTAAGCGATTAAAATAGTTATGCTTATTTACGTAAGCACAGTTAGCAATAAAGCACTTTAGCAAAGAATTTTATAGTAATGACAAATAGGGAATTCGTGTAAAGCAAATATAAATTCAACAATTAGCTTGCTTTCTGAAGTGTGATTGATTGATAACACTTTGGAGGTATTTTGAGTGTTCAGATCTCAACAGCACATAGTCAGATAAGTCTGTCATTTCATAGTTGTCATGACACTAAGCTGTCATTATTTTTTTTAATTGCTACCTATTTTTCCTCAAAAAGACAATTTTACGGTCACTACGTATCATGAGATGGAAAGAGTGTAAATTAAAACCTTGAGGCCTGGCATGGTGGCCCACACCTGTAATCCCAGCACTTTGGGAGGCTGAGGTGGGCAGATGACTTGAGGTCAGGAGATGGAGACCAGCCTGGCCAACATGGTGAAACCCCCGTCTCTACTAAAAATACAAAAAATTAGCCGGGTGTGGTGGCAGGCGCCTGTAATCACAGCTACTTGGGAAGCTGAGACAGAAGAATTGCTCCAGCCTAGATGACAGAGCAAGACTGCCTCAGAAAAATAAAAATAAAACCTTGAGAAACAAAACTTTGCCTGTTCCTGGGAGTGAAACAAACATGGTGAATATTTCTCTTATCCGTAGTGATCTCTCATGGGTTTTTCCCCAGGACTGTGTCGTTGTCCATAGCAATTAGTATTTGTGTGAGAAAAAACAGGACAGTGCCACTGAGCTTGGAGACCCTGGGACTTCTTAATTGAAAACACATCTCTAAGATACTTTGATCAAAATAAATATAAAGAGACTTAACATCATTAGGACAAAATAAGTACATTTTACACTGATGATATTGCTTCACTGTACCAATAAAAGCAATACATGGTTGTAGCATAAAATTTGGAAAATGCAAAGAAGTATAAAGAATCATCTCTCTTTCTTCATTTTATTTCTAGCCATACATATTTCCACACATAGTTGAAACACACAAAATAAAATTTTCTATCAGAATGAACTTTTAAACTCATAATGTTCAAAATAGAAAAAAGTATCGCTTTATACTTTCACAAGAAAATGTCTTTAAAATTTTAATTAATAGGATTTTAAAATCAGGCCACAAAATGTATTAATTGACATCAATATCTCATTCTTCCAACATAAATTATTGCAGCTAGTCTCCTTGATGTGGGACAGTCTATCCTAAGATTATGTAAAATTCCATGTATTAAGCCTTAGAAGAAATTAAAAAACGGTTGTGGGCCGGGCGCGGTGGCTCAAGCCTGTAATCCCAGCACTTTGGGAGGCCGAGACGGGCGGATCACGAGGTCAGGAGATCGAGACCATCCTGGCTAACACGGTGAAACCCCGTCTCTACTAAAAAAATACAAAAAATTAGCCGGGCGAGATGGCGGACGCCTGTAGTCCCAGCTACTCGGGAGGCTGAGGCGAGAGAATGGCGTAAACCCGGGAGGCGGAGCTTGCAGTGAGCTGAGATCCGGCCACTACACTCCAGCCTGGGCGACAGAGCGAGACTCCGTCTCAAAAAAAAAAAAAACGGTTGTGGGTAGGTAGGAGGACATGATTGGAAATACACTAGAAAGGGGTACAGGGGTGCTGCAAACTTTTTGTGGTGGTGGAAACATGCTATTTGTTGTTGTCGGTAGTGATTACATGAATGTATACCGTTGCCAAAACTCATAACTGCACATTTAAGATCTGTGCTTTTTATTTGTTATTAATAACTCAATTAATAAAAACCTTTAATCTTACTACCATTTGAAAGGTTCTTGTATCGGTTCAAACCCCGAGCTCCCGCCAACAGACAACACAAGGCAGCGGAGACACAGGCTGTTTCAATGAGTGCCTGAGTGCAGGCGGGATGAGGCTTAAAATGGCGTCAGCCCCAAGTGAGGACGGAACAGGAGTTTTATAGTCCTCTGTAAACAGGAAGTGTCCCAGTCTGACGTGACTGCTACGCAGTACCCAGACGGCCTCTTTCTCCATCTTCACGGGTATGTGTCTTCCTGCCAGGGTAGGTGTCTTCCGGCCGGCTCTCTTCCTGCTTCTGCTAATCTTGCTGATGCATGCTGCTGGCACAAGTGGCCTTGTGCCTTGGGACTGGGCCTGAGAAGGGAGGAGTTACTCATCCCTTCAAGCTTTCAGGCGCTGGGGAGAATCTTTCATTCCTATTTGGTTATAGAAAAAAGGGAAAAGGGGCAACTTAATAACTACTTCAGGCGTGACATAGGGGGTGGCATGGGCACCTTGGAAAAAGGAAACCTTAATTTTGGGGGGTATTTTTGAGAGACGGGTTGGTATCATTGTGTTGTTTAGCAGGAGCATCATCTGGATTGTCTGGAGATTAACTGTAGTTTCAACAAGAGTTTTAGTGGCTTTTATTATCAGTGGGATAACACAGGGGAGAAACAGGAGGAGCCCAGTGATGAAGATTGCTGTCCCTACCAGCGTTTTAAATCCTCCTAAATTACAGAACCACCCTCCTAGAAGGTTTGCCGGGTCCCATCCTTTCCAGGTTTGGACTGGTACATGGGCTACTTTTCTGACGTTTGAAGCGATTTCTAGAACTGCTTCTCCGTTATCGTCTATGTTAAAACAACAATTGGAGATATTAAACTTACCACAGACCCCACCCTCTTCTGCTAACCAGTGTCTAGTGCCAGCCTGTTTTGATAAATTGCTGTGCGCATTTGGTTTTGTTGTTGCACGAGCATTTCCAGGGCTGAGGCGGTTTGGTTAGTGATTATCTCTAGAACAGCCTGTAGTCTAATTATTCTATTTAGCATATATATGGGAGTACAATAACCCCATGAACCATCCTCAGCCTAAGTGGCAGGACCACAATACTCGATAATCCGTTGCAGAGGCCACTCGTCCTCTCGCCATCTTTGGCTTCCTCCGACCTTTAAGGATCATTTTTCTCTGTTTAAGTTATCATACACAGGGACTCCAAGGGTGTTGCCCACCTGCCTTGGAAATAAAACGAATACAGGTTTAATTGTGCCTAGGAAGCAAGTACGTCACCAGTGATAAGGTAGCCATGAGTAAACCTGGGTTCCACATATCCAAAAGAATCCATTGGGGCAGTCCATTATAGGCTGGTGTCCACAGGACTGTCCCATCGTGCACTCAGGAGGAGTTATGTGGCGTAAGGGTTAGTGGTGTTTGTACAGTTCCAGGCCCTTTTTGATGGAACACAATTGAGGTGGCTTAAGTCAGAGGGAGACCAGGCTCTGTGGGGTAATCTCGGCCACCGCTTGGCTGTGGAGGCACTGACTGTTAGGGTTTGCTGACAAGGGCTTTCACCTACGGCGCGATGGGTTTTATCAACCCACTTGTGGAATATTCTCACTGTCCCTCTTACTGGGTTGGTAAGTGTCCAGGACTGCGGGCGTTCCTGAGGAGTGAAAGTGAGGCTGGAATTTCAGGATGCTAGTAAGTAAGGGGAATGTCTAGCCCATACCATGGCCACTGTTCACTCGTACGGGCTCCCCCACATACCCAGCAATCGCACACATTCATAAGCGCGATGAGTTCTCCTAGATCTGCAAACCGGATTTTTCCTGGCTTGGGAAGGGATACATCTGCTTGTAGTTTTTTATAAAGGGATGGAAATACTATGGGTGGTTGTGGGGGGGAGTTGTTGGCTTTGGCTATCATCTTTTCTCTCTTTATGTCCTCTAGCACTTGAGTGTTTACTCCCCATTGTCCAATTTTGGTGAAGCAAAGCCACTGCTTCCCTTTGAGGCATATAGCCCCATTACGACTGCCAGATACTCCTAGATTTTTTACTTTATAATAACTTTTCCCTGATTCAACACATTCTTCAACTAAGGAGGCAGAGGTTGCAGTGAGCCGAGATCACACCACTGCGCTCCAGCCTGGGCAACAGAGTGAGACTCTGTGTCAAAAAAAAAAAAAAAAAAAAAAAAAAAAAAATT